>NC_061097.1:26508780-26560079 GCF_015104395.2 Macrobrachium nipponense
CTCAACTCCTGACATACAAAGAAGTTTTTTCAAATACTCTCCTAATAAATTTGTTCTTGAGTATATAACTACCAGAGTATATAATTACTTCCGGTAGTTAAATACTCCACTCTGTAAAACAATACTGCAGACTATTCAAGATAGTGACTGAAGCCAGAGTTTGCATACCTTACTATGCAGCCTGACATGCAACTAGTCACTTACTCGGGGAGTAAGCCTATAAACTTCTTTGTTTGCTGTTGTTGTTGTTGTTCTTATTAAGGGGGGTGGGAAAGGTCTAAGGAGAAGCTTAAAAAGGTCTGAAAAAGGTGTTTCGCGTCGAGTTGAAGCTACAGGAATTTTAGGATTGATTATCTATGATTTATACATTAGAATGAAAATGCAAAAAATAAATACTGTGCATGTTAAACAGTAAAGCAAAATTATTTCTGGTAAAATATAGCATATCTACTTTCATTTTCGTTGGTGAAACAGGCTCTACTTTACCTTAGATTTTAGCATATTTAAATCTACGTTAATTAAGGAATATAATGTTTACAAGTTATGCGTGTGGGGAAGATCTTGCACGCATCCTGAATAAGCTGGCGGTCGGATCACGCCTTGTTTGAGTTCCCCACCACAGAAATGTGTTTTGAGCCTTGCTGTTTTGTAGACATCCTAATCTGTTCGTTAATTTCATTCCCAAGAATAAATGCTTCTGTGGAAAGATAAACTCACTAATCCTCCGGTACTTTTGTGGCGATAGAGATGGAACTACCTGGACCTGGAGCTTTTTTTCTTTTTTCAAATCCATCCTTTGTTATAGTATCAATTAGGCTTTGTTTGATGGATAGGAAGTGGGACTCTTTAACGAAGTCGAGCATTTTGAGAGAGAGGAATTTCCATATCAAAGCCAACTGGGAACCTCAACTACTCTTGTCTCCCCTTGTACCCAAATCTTCTATAGGACTGTACCCTCAAAATATCTCCCAGCCAATTCCAGATTTACAGCAGAAAAATTTATTAGACATTATGCAGTCTTTTAAAAAAATTTCTGTCTATTTTTGGGCGCGAGCACGCAAACACCCACACCCAAACCCACACACAGACATACACAAACACATACAAGTGTAAATTGCCTTTAGATGGTTTAGTAGAAAAAAAAAGTCGAGGTACGGAACAGTTCATAAACGCGCGTCATTTATGTCATAGTCTGCAGTCAATTAAATAAAGTAGAACATCAAATAATGCCTACAGTGCACTGCGCGTGAGGTGCACTTGACTGCGCTATTCCCCTACGGATATAAACAAAATCAACTTTGTCGAATGAAAAAATTTAAATAAAAATAAGATTAATTTTCTCTTTTGTTCAACAGAGATTTCAACATAAGCGAACTCCATCAGCAACGGAATAATTACATCATCGTTTTTATATTGGAAAAATTAATGAAGATACAATCGACTGTTCAGACATGAGTATTCAAAGCTGAGATAAACTGTGAATATGATATTACAAATGGAATTGTGCCTCTGGTGATCAACCATTTCCTATGAAAATCTGCAGGTATTCCATTATCAGAGGAACTAATGTCACTCTATATATATATATATATTATATATATATATATATATATATATATATATATATATATATTATATATTATATATATATATATATATATATATATATAATAGGAAATAAAAGATATTTGGACCTAATACACACACACACACACACACACACACACACACACACACACACACACACACACACATATATATATATATATATATATATATATATATATATATATATATATATATATATACTAAAATATACATGTATATATATATACTATATATATATATATATATATATATATATATATATATACATGTATATTTATACGTATATACATATATATGTGTGTGTGTGTGTATATATATAGGTCCAAATACCTTTTATTTCCTCAATTAAATCTTCAGTTGAGAACCATTATGGACAGAGTCACTAGACTATAGAAACCCAAGAGGTCTCCAAAGGAAAATCAGTAAATCAGTCTGCAGAGAGAGAGAGAGAGAGAAAGTTATGGGAAAAAATTGATAAATGAATTTTTATGAAATAACAGAAAATAAGACCGACGGAAATTAAAACGGATGCACGTGAATGCAGATGCCAGGGAGAAAGCTTCTCAACATCCTGCGTTGTTATTCTGGAAGGATCACGAGGAAATATCGCCTGTGACCGAACATGACATTGAGCGATAGACCAACATTTTAAATTTCGCAATCCCGAACCCCGAAAATCATTGACCTCGGGAAGGCAACATCACTCAAGGCAGGACTCTTATCCAGTTCCGGATCATCGCCGAATCGTGAGAATCCTCGTCCGAATCTTAAGTCGCATCCTGATAGAAATCTCATGATTCTGTCAATCACCCAGACGATTTTCCTAGATATTTCTCTCATATTGCCTTTCCTAAAAAAGGAACCAAAAACATTATCCAATGGCGTTCTCTAAAGGGGAAACGAAGATACGAAAAGAGGCCATTTCCGAAGGAGGTTAAAGCAGATTCGTCAAGTACGAGCTATTGGCTATGAATGAACAACGTGTTTGATGATTTGGTTTTCTTTTGTACTCTATTTTTCCCGAATCAATGTCTCTTAATATAGAAACCATTTTCCTACCCCTGTTTTGATTACCACAGATATTAAAAAAAACTTCAAAACATTTCACAGACAAAATGCTATTAACAATAAGGAAGCTATTGAAAAATAGAAAGACAATGATAATAAGACAACTTCACTACGGGATCTCCTATATGGGAAACAAACAGTAGCGATACCCTGATCGAGATCGAGCACAGCTGCGGTTATTGCACTCAAAGCTGCGTAATTGTTTGTATGGTGTTTTTACGTTGCAACGGGACCAACGGCTTTACGCGACTTGCTGAAAACGTCGAGAGTGAACTTCTATCACCAGAAATACACATCTCTAACCCCTCAGTGGAATGGTCGAGAATCGAATTCGCGGCCACCGAGGTGACAGGCAAAGACCATACCAACCACGCCACTAAGACGCTCTCCTTAAGCTGCCTACGTCACAATCCAGTGACAAGGCCTCCTCTGTAGGTGGCCGTGGACCAGCCACCACATGTCACCAGCAGGAGTCCAACGATCGATTCCCGATAACAGTTTCCTGAAGGAGGTTTTGGTCCATTAGGAACAACATCCTCACGGCAGCAGTTGGAGAGGATATGGCACCAATAGTTATTTCTGTAATGTATAGGTATACCTTTTTCTGCCGTGTATTAATTTTTCACAATAAAACCAGAACTCTTACTCTCGATTGTACTATTTCCTCAATATCTCAGAACTCAAGTTCAGATTAGAGATTGCGTTGGAATACTGCATCTCCATTTCGTTTTATAATCAATAAGATCATTTACATCATGTATAGTAAGTGCTGCTTTCCCAGGGACTTCAATCCTGAACTATTTTTACATTATCAAAATGGATGTTTTCACATACAATCATCGCCTCATCTTCGTACTTTCAATTAAACCCCAAAGTGAAATCTTTAAACATCACCCCCTCATCCTCTACTTTGTTTCTTAAATCATTGAAACTTATTATCATAAACTGTTGACCACTGTCAGTTCTATAATTTGGAAAAAGTCTCCTAAGCCGCTCTGCATCATTCTACCGGCATTTTTTCATGTATTTTTATTTCCATATTTTAGCTAGTATCCAAGGAATATGCAAGGTAATTGCTACTATTTTAATCATTAAGAAGGCTGCTTTATCACTAAGACAAATCATTTTGACTCATCCCTTTTATTGATAAGAATATTATTCGGATATTCTCTACTGACAATAGTTCGTTGAATTTTGTCGCTGCCTATTCTAAGAGCGATAAGTACTTTTTCCTCAGATATTCTATACCTTGTACCCTTAAGCTAAAGATTACTTTAAAATGTAAAATGGAAAATGTTAAAAGTAATTTGTATTTTTCCTAACTATACAAATCATCGGTCCTTTACAATAGGGAGGCGAAGAACGACGTGAGCTTTCTGCCTGTCTATTGAAAAGGAACGATGGTTTGTATAGTTTAAGTACAAATAAAGTTTTCGTCATCTTAGAGACAAAAATGTTTCATTTACCTTTATCTTTAAATAGAAAATAACAGAACTTTGCAGAGACCTCTCTGACACGGGCCCCTTGAGTTTCACATCTCAGCTTAACCGTGGCCACAGAGAGGGAATTACTTTAAAGCTTTCCAAATGAACTTAGGACGATGAACAGATGGAGAGGAACATCTGCATGGCAACTTTACCTTTCAAAGATATATCACGATCTGTTAACAACAACAATAACAGCAACTACTTCCAAATTAACTTAGAAGATGAACGGATGGAAAGGAACATTTGCATTACAACTTTACTTTCCAAAGATATATCACCATCGTATATATATATATATATATATATATATATAAATATATATATATATATATTTATATATATATATATATAATATATATTATAATATATATATATAATAATATATATATAGTATATATACATATATATATATATATATATATATATATATATATAGTGATATAGATATATATTATCTAGTATAATATATATATATAGTATATACATATATCACGATTTTAAGGGCTTCTTCTTTCATATTTTTACTCCCAGTACCAAGAGGGACTTGGGTATCCAGCATCTCTATATATATAGTTCCAAACATAAAATCCTTTGAACGTAAACAAATTCTAGTTTTTGCGTTCTTGCTCGGAATACGAAAAGAGGACTTTGCGTTACTTCTTCCTTGTATTTTACTCAGGAAAAAAAATAAAAGTTTTAAGAAAATGTTGCTCGGGGTATGCACCTCTTGAAGCTTAGGATTTTCACTCTATCATTTATGTGCAAATCGCCTTCTGCTATATTTCAGGAGTTTGACGACGTTCTAAAAATCCTTCACATTCTTATCGCATATGTTACAGGTATTTTTTTTCATCTAATGACAATCTGAAATGCTACTTTTATTCGTATTTCCAGAGAGCTTTGAGATTTTCTATTATTCTGTAATAGAAAACTATTGTGCCGGCTGGGTATGTCCGTCCGCCCACGCTATTCTGTACGCCCTCAGATCTAAAACACTACTGAGGCTAGAGGGATGCAAACTGGTATTTTGATCATCCACCCCCCAAACATTAAACATGCCAAATTACAACCCTCTAGCCTCAATAGTTTATATCTTATTCAAGGTTAAAGTTAGGCATGCATAGTGCAACTGGCAGCACATTCCGGGGGCATGGGACGCACTCTCACTCTACCGTACCTGGAGAGCAACTGAAATGGTACCGGTCATAGCTGATGATTTTATAGAGCATTCAAACGTTGTACAGAAGACTCGATTCTCCGGCGTATCTTATACTTGTTTCATCTATGCTTCAAAACCTAAAAACTTTTTTGGAGGCATTACCTGTCGATGTTCAATCTTTAGGAGACTTGGCAGAACTTTACCGAAAACGTGATAGAAATATTTCAGTATTCTGCTTTGAAATCATAACATTATTTCTTATCTATTATTTTAATACCTGAAGGGTGTTCCTATATATCCATGCGTCACATCTCTTCATAATCCCTTTCATTCCCATTAGGATGAACATCAAGGCAATACCAACTTAATTCCATCTAAAAGCCCTATCCCATTATATATATAAATGAAATATCCATGGTTAGGGAGTGTTTCTGTTTGGATTCATGTAAACTGATGTATGAGATCGTTTTTTAAAATCTGAAGCAATCCTTAAAACTCCACGCTCACATATATAATCAAGGGACTTTATGTGTGTATACATACACCTACATACATACATACATATATATATATATATATATATATATATATATATATATATATATATATTTATATTGATTCAGGCTAATCATTACCATAGCTGATTAATTACCAGACGCATACTTCCCCAGCTTACGTTACCTGTAACTGAACCACGCTGTTCTTGCTTAAGAGATAAGGGTCATTACCCTTGGACACTGACGTTCCACATATATAGGCTACATATATACATACATACATCTATACACAAACACACACACATTATATATATATATATATATATATATATATGCAAATAGATATATATAATAATGTGTGTGTATGTATGTATGTATGTGCGTGCATGTGCATACATATATCACTTCTCATTTACCCTTACGTATACGTACAGTAATTCTCGCATTCCGATACGAAAGCGTAGTTAACCCGAAGATTATCAGGACATTTTTGGAACTGTACCAAACGTAATTCCTGAACGTTATGGATTCACGTCATATAAGAGAATGTCCCAGACGGGAAGGTGGGTTGCCAGTCGTTGAGATTTAGGTTGTGTGGGGGGGGGGGGGGGGGGGGAGTCCTGGGTTAAAACAAACTTAAGCTTTCGGGTGTCACTCAGGGTGTTAAGAGGGAGAGAGAAGAGAAGAGAGAGAGAGAGAGAGAGAGAGAGAGAGAGAGAGAAATTCTTTGAGTGCATGAATTAGAAAATAAAGTCTTTTTTCAGGTAATTAGTCTCTGTCACTCGCGAATTTATAAAAAGGTGGGTGATATACCACAGAATAATTCCCCATTTTTCTGGGAAGACAAATTAAGAAGAGCTGACAATGAAATTATTACAATAATTATTCTCTCTCTCTCTCTCTCTCTCTCTCTCTCTCTCTCTCTCTCTCTCTCTCTCTATATATATATATATATATATATATATATATATATATATATATATATATATATATATATATATATACTTATATATGTACATATATGTGTGTGTGTGTGGTGTGCATTATGTATGTATACATATATATGCACATATCTATATACATTATATATATATATATATATATATATATATATATATATATATATATATATATATATATATATATATATATATATATATTAGAGAGAGAGAGAGAGAGAGAGAGAGAGAGAGAGAGAGAGAGAGAGAGAGAGAGCTATTTCTTGGGAACACTACAATAATCCACAATTGTTTCATGTTCTTTGGCCGTTAGTGGGTGTCTGCTAAAATTTTACGGCCAAAGCAATGAACAATTAAAAAATACAACGAACAAAAAACAAACACCGCAGGAGAATAACTGAACGGCAAGTGTTAACAATAAGGCACCGAACCTAACTAATGGCAGACGACGCCGTCAGAAACCGAACGAAAACGAAACGACCTGAAACAGAAAATATAAAAATAAAATATATTGTAAAAATGAAAACGAAAATAGTGGAAATTTTGGAAGAGGATTGGAGGAAAGTGTACGGTATTGCGGAAGGAAAAAAAAGAGTGAACGAACAAACTGCCCGAAAATCCTCACTGTCTCTTCCGGCGGAAATAACCGACTTCTACCTCCGGTGAGTTTCCTGGAGAGGAGGAGGAGGAGGAGGAGGAGGAGTAAAAGCGAAACTTTACTTTTTCCAGAACCGAAGATCTTCCTGATTGCTCTTCCTTGAAAGGTAAAAGCCTTATGGTCTTCTTAGAGACGAAGAGAAAACAGACGACTAATCATTTATTTTGCCTGTTTGTCTGTTTAGGTATTTGCGTTCATGTCAATTATTATTATTATTATTATTATTATTATTATTATTATTATTATTATTATTATTATTATTATTTTGGTAGAAGACCCTCTTTTAGGCAAATACTGTTAAAAAGGATGGCAGAATTAAGCGAGTTGATTTTATATATTGTTTTTTCTATTTTCCTTACAATTCGCTTCTCAGGCTCAGCGATGTTTCTGAGTAACTGGCCAATATTCATATTGGGAATTTTCAAAAAATTGTAAATGCTGAAGGAATCTTTTATTAGAACAGGATATCAGGTCCAGGTCAAGCAGGGGTCGTCGTCAGTGCCGGTATTATTCCGTAAGTGTAGTTCAGTTCGGGCCAGGGTCGTCTTTGGTTTAAGGGCTGGTGTTGGTGCTGGTATAGCTGGTATTACGTGACGTTTCGACCTTCTCGTAGGTCATCTTCGGACGAGTCGGTTGAAGAGACTGTAGCAAGAAAGTCTGCGGAACGGTATTTATAGCGGCACGGACCTAGAGTTGCATTCTCATTGGTCGGGCCCGCCGTCTTGGGCGAAGCCGTGGATCTCGCCTCGAAGGTCTCGGGGATTCTCTCGTGCGAGCACCACAGTAGTGTGCCTGGGGATGAACGTCAGGAATTCCGTCTGTAGCAGGAATCGTATCATCCTGTGGGGGCTCCTGATTATCTGGCATCGTCGGGGGGTCGCTCGCTGCTCTCCGGGCGGCGGTGGGAAGGAGAAACGTTTCTTGAGTTATATATAAGTTTGGTTTCTCCTTACCTATATGTAGGGCTTCTAGGAGGCGCAGACGTCGGGAATCTGTTGTCTGATCTATTATTATGATATTAGGGATAATATCATTTCTTTTTATCCGTTTGTTATGAGCAGTCCTGGCGTGGTTGAATATGGCTCCTTCTTGAGCGTGGCAGGAGATTCGCTTGGAGAAACGCATGGAGGTCATACCGACGTATTTGCCGAGGCATCCTCGGACGGGGCATGTGTAACGGTAGACCACACTCGTCTTCTTCAAGGGATCCTGCAGGGGCGCCGAAGGATTGTTTCTCATCACCAGGCTGCTCGTCTTCTTCGTTTTATAATATATAATTATTTTAATATTTCTGTCTGGGTCGGCGGGGCTGACGTTTTCCTCGATGATCTTTTTGAGGGCTTGTTCGTCCTCCTTGTACCTCCGGTGGAAGTGCCCCTTGTAGAAAAGCTTGATGGGCTCTGCAACGTCGGGGCGGGGTTCCTGGTGGTACCAGGCATCCATACTTTTCCTTATTGACTCATCAACAGCACGATTGGTGTGTCCGTTGTCGACGAGGACCTGGGCGGCGCGCTCCAACTCACTGTGTGTGTCATTCCAGGAGGAGCAGTGTGAGAGGGCCCTCCTGACGAAGGCGCTGATGGTGGAGCGCTTATACCTCTCAGGGCACTCACTCTCACCGTTCATGCACATTCCCAGTTTCGTCGGCTTCGTGTACACCCTCGTGCTGAATTCAGAATCTCGCTGTTCGACAAGGACGTCAAGGAAGGGGAGGCGGCGATCTTGGCAATGTTCAATTGTGAACGTGAGGCAGCTGTGGTCGTGGAATGCACTTCGCAGCTGCTCTATCTCATCCTGGGAGTCGGCGCAGACGAAGGTGTCATCAATGTAGCGCACGTACATCCTCAGTTTCCTGGAAATCTGGAAGACCCTCTCTTCGACGGTACCCATATAGAAATTGGCAAAAAGGACCCCAAGGGGATCCCATCGCCACGCCGTCGATCTGGGTGAACATGTAGTTGCGGTGATCAGCAAAAGGGGCCTTCTTAGTGCAGATTTCCAGCAGGGCTCGAAGGGCATGCTCTGGGATGTTTAAGGATGGAGTGTCGGGGTCCCTGTAAACTCTGTCCAAAATCATTTGTATGGTCTCATCAACGGGGACGTTGGTAAACAGGGACTCTACACCCATCGAAGCGATGCATCCTCCGGGGGGCGTTGCTCGTAGGGCGTCCAAGAACTCGGCCGACGACTTTAGGCTGTGCCTATCTGGGACGTACGGGGTTAAGATGGTGTTGAGTTTCTTGGCCAACAGGTACGTAGGGGCAGGGATCTGGCTGATTATGGGGCGAAGGGGGTTCCCTTGTTTATGGGTCTTAACATTCCCTTAGATGTAGCCTAAGTCATGGTCACCCCTGCTTGACCTGGACCTGATATCCTGTTCTAATAAAAGATTCCTTCAGCATTTACAATTTTTTGAAAATTCCCAATATGAATATTGGCCAGTTACTCAGAAACATCGCTGAGCCTGAGAAGCGAATTGTAAGGAAAATAGAAAAAACAATATATAAAATCAACTCGATTAATTCTGCTATCCTTTTTAATATTATTATTATTATTATTATTATTATTATTATTATTATTATTATTATTATTATTATTATTATTGAGTGCAGGTCCACAATAATATCGTATGTGAAGTATATAAAGTCTTTAATAATAAGAGCTTTCGAACCCTGCACCAGGTTCATCCTGCAATCATTGTTATCATTTTCGACACTGAAAATTGTGCCCATTATTATTATTATTATAATAATAATAATAAGAAGAAAAATAATAATAATAATAATAAAAATAATAATAATAATAATAATTATTATTATTATTATTATTATTCAGAAGATGAACCTTATCCATATGGAACACGCCCACCAAAGGGGTCATTGACTTGAAATTCAAGCTTCCAAAGAATATTAAGGTGTTCATTAGGAAGAAGTAAAGCAAAAATAAATAAACTAATAAATGAACAAATAGATCATCACGAATTAAAATGCAAGGACAATAGTATTAGGGCAGTAATGCATTGCACCTTAACTTGAACTTCGGAAGCTCCTATTGCACGACTTCCTCTGGGAGTCTGTTCCACTATCCACCGGAGTGAGGAACAAAGGACCTCTGGAAAACTAATGTTAACCTTCCCTACATATCCCCTAATAGGCCTGCCTCCATGCACTTCCAACGTTACTTACTGACAGTCACTCAAGCAAAAATGTATTACTAATAAAACCACTCGGTCTCATTCCATTTCTCGCTTTTCCATCTTCCCTTCTTTTGCCTTCGGTCTTTGCTTCACTGAACGCAGACTTGAGCCTTTTCTCTCAGATCTGTCAATTGCCAAAAGCATCATCCAGCTTTCATGCAATTAACGTATTCGCTACCATGTCTTCCGCGCGCTTCATTTTCGATGCTAGCTCGTGATGACACCTCAATAGGTGTTTTCATCTTTGCTTTTTCAATTTTCTATAAAAGAAAACTATTGAGACGACTTTGTCTGTCCGTCAGCACTTTTCCTGTCCACCCTCAGATCTTCAAAAACTACGGGGCTAAAGGGCTGCGAATTGCTATGTTGATCATCCACCCTCCAATCATCAAACATACCAAATTGCAGCCTTCTAGCCTCAGTAGCTTTTATTTTATTTAAGGTGAAAGTTAGCCCTGATCGTGTTTCTGCCAACAATATAAACAGGCCACCACCGGACCGTGGCTGAAAGTTTCAAAGTAGTGGCTGAGATGGTTTCATACAGCATTATACGCTGTACAGAAAACTTTATTGCACCGAGGAACCTTCGACGAATTTTTTACTTGTTATACAACACGAATCTTATCGCCTTAAATACGTACAGAACACTGATATCTTAACATATTGTTTAATAGTAGCAGAACCAGGTAAGGTCGTGTATTCATTATTGCCGTCTGAAAGCATATTATAAATTATAGGCGTCACTATAGGGTTAGGAAAAGCCATTGCATTCTGTTTTCTTATTTTGTGAACTAAAGGTACTTCTTTTGCAAGATTGGGTTTATTTCATGAAAAACGGATTTCCTCAATACTTCTCCACGTGATTAACAGGAAAAAAATCCATTAGCTGCAACAGACACGGGTACGCTTCTGAAAACCCAAGAGTAAGATTCCATCACCCGTTGAAAAGCGAGATGTGACTTTCTCAAGACACTGCCCAAGAAAAACGGAAGGATCGCATTTGTATTGACAACCAAGCTCCAGAAATCTATAGCGTTAAGGTTGCTTCAGCTACCAATACGTTCGAGCAATTGCTCTGAAGTGTAACTCATCTTGACGGTTGTGTTCGGTTGCTAACCGTTCTTCTGTTTAGATTACCTCTGTTATATGAAACTGTATTTTATCCCTAAACTATTTATACTTTTACATTTTGACTGAATGATTGGTTTCCACAAAGTGCTTTCTGTATGACGATGAAACAATTCAATGCTGGGGAAACATGCATATGTACGTGTGTGTGTATATATATATATATATAATATATATATATATATATATATATATATATATAATATATATATATATATATATATATAGCTGGTTCCAGTCACACCAATTTCTGTAATAGAAAGCGACTTTCTGAAACTACATTGAAGTGTAAAAATATATTTGTTTTTAATGAAATGCACAATCAATCGTAAGATTGACTTTAAACAAAAATGAAAAAAAAGGCAAGATGATAGACTAACGTGCTCACAGATGGACACCAAGTGGCCCCCCCCACCCCTTCTTTTTCTTTTTTTTTATTCCGCAAAGGGTAACATTATAAAACGATTCCCCGTAAGGAAATCGGTTAATTAAGGACTTTCAGAAGAAAGATATATATATATATATATATATATATATATATATATATATATATATATATATATATAAATACACACTCATGTATATATATGTATATTATACACACACAGTATACATATATATATATATATATATAATATATATATATATATATATATATATATATATGTGTGTGTGTGTGTGTGTGTGTGTGTGTTGTGAGTGTGTTTACACATGTATGTGTATGTATGTATGTATATATATATATATATACATAGGTATATACATATTTCAATCACAGTATACGCTTCATTTATGTAAACATCTGTAAGCAAGTAAGTTACGTAACATACATAACCATAAACAAAATCAGCTTTCATGGATAAAGCATTGAAAGAATAACAATATAATCACTTTATTCTTAATGAATAGCGATTACAACATGAACTTAATTCACCCGTAACAGAAACAATATCATAAAATATTAATGAACACAATATGAATAATCAAAACTGATACAAGCAATGAAGAGTCGACCACCGACCACATAAAAAATCACTGATCACTTTAACAATGACGAAGTGGTTTTAACGGAATATGAATAAATAACTCCTTCAATTCAACCATGTCGCTTTTAATGGTGAAGTGAATATCGTGACCTTCCACATTATATATGCATACATACACACATACGTGTATATATAGATAAAAAAATTATACATATACACATAATTATATGTATAATTCATTTATCTTTGTATTTAAGTATGTTTGTGAATGCACGAAAACACATACGGACTCACATTCATTATATATATATATATATATATATTATATATATATATATATATATATATATATATATATATAATATATATATTGCAACAATATTACTGTAGACTTGTGATGATCATATATGCATAAAGGCAGGAGAAGGGTGAAATGAAATTACTTGAACGGAGCGCTTTCATGTACTTCTATGCCTCATCAGGGTTCAGGTACAAGTGTCAAGAAAACAAATACAGAGTCACAAGAAGACTAGGAACTATTAGAAATTTGCTGATCAGAAATTCACCAGGAAATGGAACAGGTTGTATTTATACGATTCCATGTAAAAATTGTAATAAAACCTACGTAGGACAAAGTGGAAAGACATTGGCATTTCGATTAAAATAGCACGAGTATAATGTAAGAAATGGTAATATGTCAAATGCATTATTTGTACACATGAATAATAGTAATCATGGTATTAACTGGACATGCTCCAAGGAAATTATATTTTACAAAGATTTAGTGATAAGAAATTTAATAGAATCCTGTATAATCAAACAAGACTGTGATAAATTATTGAATATTAGCCTAGGTTTGTATAAGTTGATGAGATTTTAACGAAGGGTATTCTAAAACAAGTAGGCTATTAAGTATTAGGACTGTCCGGTAGTTGTTAGCGTTGTTTGTTTTTTAGCATCATTTGTCTTGCCACGAAGTCTTCTTGTGACTGTATTTGTTTTTTTGGCACTTGTACATGAACCCTGATGAGGTGCAGAAATACATGAAAGCGCTCGGTTCAAGTCATTTCATTTCACCCTTCTCCTGGCTTTATGCATATAAATATTATATAAAATATAATATAGTAGATTATAGGTTATTATATATATAGGAGGCAATGAGGAGGTATATTATATTATATATATAGAAATTATACATACATGGATGTCGTCATCCGGATCCGAGATCTCACTTCACCAAACTTATTATCACTATTGGTATCAATTTCAATACTATTGCTTCAAAATAAAGATACTCCTTTAATTAGAATATTTTTATTCAAAGCTTGACCAACCATCTAGGTTATTAATTGATCAGACATGAGTTGAGCTCACACGTCTGATAATGAAATTGAAGCTATATATAAGGGTCTATTAATATATATATAAATAATCTGTGTATACTATATTATTTTATGGAGAGGTTGCGAGCTGACATTATTATAGATATAACTTAGATTAAAATTCGTGGAGATTATATTATATAGATATATATATACATACACATATTTATATCATACATACATGTATATATATGCCGTATGTGCGTGCGTGCGTGCATACGCAAACAATAAAATCCGCATACTGATATGTAAGAAAGTCTTACCGGAATCTGATTATGCCATTTATAGAACCGAACCAAGTGGTAGTTCTCATGGACGCTATGAAATCTTACCGGTCTAATGGAAAGTCCCAGACTTGAAAACCGGTTGCTAGGCTTCTCACTGAGAGAGGGAGAGAGAGAGAGAGAGGAGAGAGAGAGAGAGAGAGAGACCTAAACTGTAAAAATTTTGTGTAGTATCCTGGCTGCTTTCTGTTGAAACTTTACAGGCAAAGCAACGAACGATAAAATCGAGCAAAGGACAATAAACAACAACAGAGGAAAAAACAGAACGACAAGTATAACAATAAGGCAGCGGACATTACGGCAAATGACACCGTAAGAAACCGAACGAAAACGGTAATACCTGAAACAGAGGAAACATTAACAAATCGAAAAAAAAGGTTGGGGGGGCGGGTCCCGATTTGGGGAAGGGATTCAAGAGCAGAGAACGAAACTGCGGAAGGGAAAAGTGTGAATTAGAAGAAGAAAAAAAAAAAAAAAAAACGAAAATCCTCATTTTCTCTTCCGATGGAAATAACCGATTTTTACCTCCGTGAAGTTCCTCCCACCCACCCACCTCCCCTTTCTCTCTCTCTCTCTCTCTCTCTCTCTCTCTATATATATATATATCTCTCTCTCTCTCTCTCTCTCTTCTCTTCTCTCTCCCCCCGAAAGGAGGAGAAAACGAAACTTTCCTCTTCGGGATCCAAAAGAGCTAACAGATTGTTCCTCCTTGAATAGAGCGCAATTCAGCACTTAAAAAAAAAGGAAAAATATTGCATCGAAGTTTCTTCTTCGGTATAGGCGAGTCTTCTGTACATCGTAGCGTTTAATGCTGTATGACACTCTCAGCCAAGGCCCGGTGGCGGCCTGTATTGTTGGCACCTATAGCGTTGCCAGACGCACGATCATGGCTAACTTTGATCTTAAACAATATATAAAAAAAAAAAAACTACTGAGGTTGGAAGGCTGCAATTTCGTCTGTTTGATGACTGGAGGGTGGATCATCAACAAACCAATTTATAGCCCTTTAGCCTCAGTTGTTTTTAAGATCTGAGGGCGGACAAAAAAAGTGCGGACGGACAAAGCCATTTCAATAGTTTTCGTTTACAGAAAACTAAAAAGTCAAAGATCCCCTTAAAAAATAATGATGAACAATGTTCTCCTTCCTTCTTTACCATAGCCAGTCCACATACACTTCCATTGTTGCTCATTAAAAGTGACCGAGCCAAAAAATAGAAACAGAAGCAAAAACCTATGTTCCATTACAGCCATCGGGTCACCAATCACATTCTTCCACCACACTTCATTTCTCCCTTTTCATTTTCACTCTCTCTGCCTTCAATCTTTGTTTCACTGAACGCCTCTGAAATTGCCAAATCATCCTACTTCCTTGCAATAAGCACATTATTCACTAACAAACATCCATCTCCGGTGAAAATTTGCATGGCTGATTTTCAATGTCAGATCACTATGTATTTTCGTCTTTCCAAAGTCGGTACTGGAATCCGTTCAGTGTATACAAGTAATAACCACTGACATCAAAGCATATTATTTACCACTTACTTTAGTAGATTCACTTCACAGGTGCATCCGACGTCTAGGCCAGTCCCTTACGACGCTCCTGATTGGCTGTTGATAAGCCAATCACTGGGCTAGAAACTCTCCATCTTTCTCGAGAGTTCGCAGAGGCAGGATGTATGTTCCACCTCTCCTAAGGGATACGTCTTTCAAAAGCATCCCTCGGGAAAGGTGGAACATACATCCTGCCTGTGTGAACTCTCGAGAGACTGCGAGTTTTCATCCCTGTGTTATCAACAGCCAATCAGGAGCGTCGTATGGGACTGGCCTAGACATCAAATGTACGGTTGATGTGAATCTACTATAGTAATACCGTAAAAGCAATGCATTCATTCATTCATTACCGTCTTCTGAAAATACTTTATAATTCATACGCTTCACTGACACGTTAGGACCAACTTTTATATTTTGTTTTCTCATACTATAAAGTAAAGCTACAATTTTTATACGTTTGAATTCGTTTCGTGAAGAATGGCTTTTCAAAATATGACGATTCTCTCCACGATCAATATGGAAATATCCATTAAAATTTCTCTTATGTTTACTAAAAACAACGAAAACCTAAGCGGAAGATGTCACCGCCTGGTGACCGCTCCACTGATCATGAGGAAAGTATAGTGTGGCTTTTAGCGTCTTTGTCTGTCGTCCGCCCTCAGATCTTGAAAACTACTGAGGCTAGAGGGCTGCAAATTGGAATGTTGATCATCCACCCTCCAATCATCAAACATACCAAGTTCCAGCCCTCTGGATTTAGTAGTTTTTATTTTACCTAAGGTTAAAGTTTGTCGTGATCATGCGTCTGGCAACGCTATAGGACAGGCCACCAACGGGCAGTGGCTGAATGCTTCGCGGGCCACGGCTCATACAGCATTATACACTGTGCAGAAAACTCAAAGGTGCCAAAGAAACTTTGGCGGAAATTTTTTTTTCCTCTTGCCGCTGAAACTATATCTTCTTTCAGACCGAACCCTACCAAGCCCACGGATATTATGGTTTATTCTGGGCGGAGTCCGTGGGTCCACGTCAGACCTTTCACACCTTTGGGCCTCAGAGTAGAGGTCCCGTGCTGGAGTAAACCAGCGGACGCTGCAGCAGCCAACAAGGGAAATAATTATGAAATGATGGTATCAAATATGGAATCGTATCCAAACTCTGTAAGTGCTGAGTAATTAGGAACAACTCAGAAGTCTCCCACAGGCAGAACTATATTGCATCAGAGGACATAAAGCAATGGAAGAGAGAAAATTCTTAAAAAATAATAAAAAGGAAGAGGGAAGGTGACAGAAAAGAAGGAACTTTAAGCAAGAAGTTCGAGCAGCGGTGATGAGGCAACCCAAAGCCCTCCCATTCCCCCCTTCTAACCCCCCACCCTTAAGCCCCCGTCACGACGAGGTAGAAGGAGAAGGGGGGGGGGGAGGGTGCAGGTACAGCGTGGGAGGAAGGAGAAGAATTAAGCAGACCGCGCATTTCTTGAAGTGTAAGGAATCAGTGCTTCCTGTTTAATTCACAAGGCAGAAGCAGCAGCGTAGATTTTTCATCTCCTCACCACGTATCGGTCAACTTTAAACTTTCTTACCAAGAAGAAAGGAAGAGAGAGAGAGAGAGAGAGAAACGGAAGAGCATGATTAAATTGATTTTTTTTCTTTTTTAATGTCTGACGGCAACCGCAGACGAAATTGCAGCCGGCGAAATTGTGATATTTATGAGATCATCTGGAGGCAATTTCGTCCGAGCATTGGTCTTTTGCAATCCTGTGCAATTTTTCTAAGAACGCAGTTCCTTTGCTCTTGCAAATGCAAACCGCCTCGTAAGGTTTTACAGACACGATGGTGCAATTTCAATGGATAGTTTATACATTGATGCCTAATGGCAATATGTTCATGTATCCTTTACTTTATTAGCATTTCGTGTACTTATGTTGCTCGCACTGGTCATGCCTACAGATACATATGTCAAAAGATGAACACTTTTAGGAACCAAGTATAAAATCATGAGAATATAAAATACATCAAAAATATAGCTCTTACGGAACATCCCCACAGGGGCCATTGACGTGAAATTCAAGCATCCAAAGCATATGGTGTTCTATTAGCAAGAAGTAAGACGGGGTAAGGGGAAATACAGAAAGAAGAGATATCGCTTATTTAAAAAAAAAATTACTAAATTAACAAACAGATTAAAATATATCAAAATGCAAGGAAAATGGTATTAGGGCAGTATTGCATCGCTGCAAGAAAGACAAAGAAATTGTTTTACATAACGTTTCACCTTAAAGTAAGATATTATTTCATTATGTCTTTCACTTTATTCCCGGAGAGACCTTCCTCTAATGTAAAAATAGTATATAAAAAAAGGTTACTAAAAAAATTTTTCATAAAAAAAATAATAAATAAAAAACAGAACGCCGTGTTCCAGACAAACTCCCTTTGAATAATCATTTCCCAACCCGTCAGCTACAAAGCTCACCTGTGGGAAATGTCAGTAGCTCCTACTGCAGCTGGTAAGTACGTTGTTGTCACAACGGATAATTCGAGTTCTTTGGGGATTATTCCTTGTTCCAACAGATCTCTGTGACGGCTCTTCAAAGAGAAGCTTTTTGATGTACCCATTTTTAGCCTAGTTTTATTTCAGTTCTTTATGGAATGGAATATATAGTTTAGGCCAGAGGCCAAGCACTGAGACCTATGAGGAAAGGAAATTAGAGAGTAAAAGGTTTGAATAGTGTAACAAAAGGAAACTCTCGCTGTTGCACTTTGAAATAATTGTTAAGTTTGTTTGTATGGTGTTTTTACGTTGCATGGAACCAGTGGTTATTCAGCAACGGGACTAACGGCTTTACGTGACTTCCGAACCACGTCAAGAGTGAACTTCTATCACCAGAAATACACATCTCTCACTCCTCAATGGAATGGCCGCGAATCGAACCCGCGACCACCGAGGTGGGATGCTAATACCATACCAACCACGCCACGGAGGCTGGATAGAAAGACGAAAGAAAGATCATATAAATGGAGCTAAAGAAAATGCACTTTGAAATTATTGTTAGAGAGGCTGGATAACAAGATGGAAGAAAGATAATATGAACGGAGATACAGAAAAAGGAACGAAAGGGGTTGCAGCTAGGGGCCGCTAGGACGCTGCAAAAAAATTCTTTAGTATCCTTAGAACGTTGGTTGAGTGAAATTGATTTAGCCAGGGAGACAACCGAACATAATGGCGACAAAGGTGATCTAGTTATGATTCAACATGAATACAAAAAGACATATTTTTTCTATCAGGTAAGATCCAAGCAATATACATTTGCAAGTACGACAGTTGTTTTCTTTTTCATAACTATATCACGTGACCAAAGGCACTAGAGTTTTCCCTTAGTCTCTTTAAATGGAGGTACTTATAAAGTTGCATATTCATTTCTGGACGCGTTAATACGCGTATGCATTTCCTGGAATGACATCCAGCACCGTTTTCCCTGTTACGAGTCCTGTGTACATCACCGCAGACGAAGGAGAGGCTCCTGGAATGAAGAGCAAAGCCAATTTGTCGACGAGCGTTCGGTGCATTCCAGCACCAACGATTGGAGGGCAGGACGCACGTTTTAATATACTACAATTTCTGGTGTTTGATGGCAGATACCTTTCACCGACATGGCTTCGTTTGAACAGGAATCAATCATCGGGCTTTGACGCTGCCCTTGATTATCTTCGTGTCCTGTGGCTATATGTAACCTGCGGGGAAGCTTCATTGGTTACACCGATTCCAATTACGCCGGACGTTTTTCATTTGCTCGACGCTGGAAACTTTAAGGTGGCCATATTGTTGACTGTTGAGCGCGAACAAATTTCTTAGGTGATTTTACAACTTTATTTCAATCACCGTGAGCCTTCCTTCATACCACCCTATTTATTCATTTCTCTTCAAAAATATTAATACGAAAAATAACTACTTCATACCTTTCTACAAGTCGCTTCTTCCACACTAAAGGAATATCTTAAAACAAATAACAACCAAATCATTGCTACTTTGCAATAATGGCTAATCTCGGCTAAATGTTACAGCAGAGTTATAGAAAACTAGAAAATATTTCAATATTGAAATATGAACAAATGACTGACAATCCAAAGATAGCCCACTTAAGATGACACTAATGACTGACAATCCAAATATAGCCCACTTAAGATGACACTAATAACTGACAATCCAAAGATAGCCCACTTAAGATGACACTAATGACTAACAATCCAAAGATAGCCCTCTTATGATGACACTAATGACTGACAATCCAAAGATAGCCCACTTAAGATGACACTAATGACTGACAATCCAAATATAGCCCACTTAAGATGACACTAATGACTGACAATCCAAAGACTTATGCCCACTTAAAGATAAGACATCTAATGAACCTGACATCATAATATCCCACTTAAGAAGACAACTAATGACTACAATCCAAATATAGCCCACGTTAAGATGACACTACTGACTGACAATCCAAATAGCCCACTAAGGATGACACTAATGACTGACGATCAAAGGATAAGCCCACTGACATGACACTAAGGACCTGACAAATCCATAGTCCGCCCACTTAAGATGACACTAATGACTGAACATCAAAGATGATTGGACACTAATGATGACAATCCAAAGATAGCCCACTTACAATGACACCTAATTGATGACATAAACAAATATAGCCCACTTAAGATGACTACTAATGACGACAATCCAGATTAGCATAAGATGACAACCAAGATAGCTTAAGATGTGACACTACAATGACTAACCAATCCAAAGATAGCACTTAGATGACACTAATGACATGCCCACTCTAGAATGACCACTAATGACTAACATCAGAAATAGCCCACTTAAGATGACACTTAATGCACTGACAATCAGATAGCCACTAAGATGACCACGAATGACTGACCAATCAAAGATAGCCCACTTAAGATGACACTAATGTCTGACAATCCAAAGATAGCACACTAGAGATGACACTAATGACTGACAATCCAAAGATAGCCCACTCAAGATGACACTAATGACTGACAATCCAAAGATAGCCCACTTAAGATGACACTAATGACTGACAATCCAAAGATAGCACACTAGAGATGACACTAATGACTGACAATCCAAAGATAGCCCACTTAAGATGACACTAATGACTGACAATCCAAAGATAGCCCACTTAAGATGACACTAATGACTGACAATCCAAAGATAGCACACTTAAGATGACACTAATGACTGACAATCCAAATATAGAAATATAGCCCACTTAAGATGACACTAATGACTGACAATCCAAAGATAGCCCACTTAACATGACACTAATGACTAACAATCCAAATATAGCCCACTTAAGATGACACTAATGACTGACAATCCAAAGATAGCCCACTTAAGATGACACTAATGACTGACAATCCAAAGATAGCCCACTTAAGATGACACTAATGACTGACAATCCAAAGATAGTCCACTTAAGATGACACTAATGACTGACAATCCAAAGATAGTCCACTTAAGATGACACTAATGACTGACAATCCAAAGATAGTCCACTTAAGATGACACTAGTGACTGACAATCCAAAGATAGCCCACTTAACATGACACTAATGACTAACAATCCAAAGATAGCCCACTTAAGATGACACTAATGACTGACAATCCAAAGATAGCCCACTTAACATGACACTAATGACTGACAATCCAAAGATAGCCCACTTAACATGACACTAATGACTGACAATCCAAAGATAGCCCACTTAAGATGACACTAATGACTGACAATCCAAAGATAGCCCACTTAAGATGACACTAATGACTGACAATCCAAAGATAGTCCACTTAAGATGACACTAATGTCTGACAATCCAAAGATAGCCCACTTAACATGACACTAATGACTAACAATCCAAAGATAGCCCACTTAAGATGACACTAATGACTGACAATCCAAAGATAGCCCACTTAACATGACACTAATGACTAACAATCCAAAGATAGCACACTAGAGATGACACTAATGACTGACAATCCAAAGATAGCCCACTTAAGATGACACTAATGACTGACAATCCAAAGATAGCCCACTTAAGATGACACTAATGTCTGACAATCCAAAGATAGCACACTAGAGATGACACTAATGACTGACAATCCAAAGATAGCCCACTCAAGATGACACTAATGACTGACAATCCAAAGATAGCCCACTTAAGATGACACTAATGACTGACAATCCAAAGATAGCACGCTTAAGATGACACTAATGACTGACAATCCAAAGATAGCCCACTTAAGATGACACTAATCACTGACAATCCAAAGATAGCCCACTTAAGATTACACTAATCACTGACAATCCAAAGATTGTCAGTCATTAGTGTCATCATAACTGTCTGGGTTCAGGTCAACTGTTTATTTTATTTTATTTTTTTAAGATTAACCTTATACTGGTTTTTCCAGAGAGTTTTTAAAATTTTCTTTTACATCGATGGATCATGCTTAACCATGACTTAAAAGCCCAGGGAGTACCAAAACTTGTTCTTGAGAACAAACTCTTTCTCGAAAACCAACTCATTCTTGAGAACAAACTCTCCCTTGGGAATAAACTCTTTCTCGAAAACAAACTCTTTCTTGAGAACAATGTTCCCTTGAGAATAAACTTTCCTTTGAGAACAAACTCATTCTTGAGAACAAACTCCTTGAGACCGTTACTTGCAGCCAACAGGTACCTGGTCCTCACAACCGCATCCTTCGATTCTCTTATTCTCTGAGACAGAATAACCCACTGATTTACCCACGACCCAATATACAGCAGCGTAATTACCCCCGTAAAGAGGTCGCCATTATTCCAAATATCTGATATTTGCGTGATGGAAAAATAATCCACTTTATATGCGGCTGTAATGCTTCTGAAGGCGCGTGGTTGGGATCAGCTCAGCAGTTTAATTCTCCAATACATATGTGCATAATCATGCAAATGAAAGGTGGCTGTAATCATACAAAATCTGGGTTGAAGATGTTGGGTCATATTTGACTTGTGGTCCTCTGTCACATCTACGGTGACCAAATGAAGTTACTCTTGCTTTTAGTTTTCTGTATAAGAAAACTATTGAGGTGGTTTTGTCTATCCGTCCGCACTTTCTATGTCCGGCCTGAGATCTTAAAATCTCCTGAGGCTAGAGGGCTGCAAATTGTTATGTTGATTATCCACACTCCAATCATCAAACATCCCAAATTGCAGCCCTCTAGCCTCAGTAGTTTTTATTTTATTCAAGGTTAAAGTTGCCCATAATCGTGCGTCTGACTGAGAGTTTCATGGGCATTGACCGAGAGTTTCATACGCTGTGCAGAAAACTCGATTGCGACGAAGAAACTTCGGCACATTTTTTTTTTTTTACTTTTTTCTCGCTGTCCTTAACGTCATCCTGTGACGTTAAAGAGGTTATAGATTTTTTTTCCTCGGTACAATACTAACAGAAAAAATTTTCTTTCCAATGAGGGTCACAGGCTATTTTTTTTCTTTTCAATTTATTACGTTTCTAACTCAAGTGATTGCAATTTTAACGTCATCATAATATTAAAAAAAATATTCATAACCCGTTTCATTTATTTCCATCGGGAGATAACAAAACCCGACAGAGCCCAGCCACGAAAACAAGACTTTACTCCCCTCCTCCCTTTACCGGACGGTGGCCCCCTCCCCTCCCTTAACCCCCTAGGGTCTCTGTAGCACAACGAATCAACACGGTAACCGGAGACTTCCAACAAGGTCTTGCTGGGGGAAGGTCGAACGCTACCAACAGCTACTTCACTTATGGTTAATGCATTAGCAGATAAGGACCGGGTCCCATTTTGACAGCACTCGAATTTAAAGGGAAACGAGGGAAGGATAACTTCCGGTAAAACCACTTTCGCAGACTTGCATTACAAAAAAATAAAAAAAATGACACTCGCAAAAGTTTACATTTACATCTCATGCTGAGGGACAAGCGTATACATGAGAGAGAGAGAGAGAGAGAGAGAGAGAGAGAGAGAGAGAGAGTATGCGTCAAATAAGAGGACTGGAAGCGTTTTGGAAACCTCCTTTTTAATAAGGGAAAAAGTAGCTCCACAAATTGCAATTAGTGTCGGAAGTTTGCCGCTACAAGAGAGTTTGATGGCGTCCATGAAAATGCAAATGCCCCTTCGTCAGTTCCGCTGTTATGAGGTCGTCAATATTGGAACGTTTGTGTGTTTGGTTATGAATTCATGTCCGTCAGTTATTACTTGGAAACGGTCCATATAATGGACCCTGCTGTTGAGTAATAATATCAATAATCAATAATAATAAACAGTAAATATAGTGCTTTCACATTTTTAAATAATAATAATAATTAACAGTAAATATAATGCTTTCACATTTATTATTATTATTATTATTATTATTATTATTATTATTATTATTATTATTATTATATTGTTAATATTATATTATTATTATATAATTATTAATATATGATATATATTATTATTATTATTATTATTATTATTATTATTAATAATTAATAATAATAATAATAATAATAATAATAATAATAATAATAATAATAATAATAAAAATAATAATACTAATAACACAGCTACCTTGCAGTAATAAGTGGTACGAGCACCAACCTGAAGGAGTGATAGAAAACGATCAGGCAAAGATCCTCTGGGACTATGGTATCAGAACAGACAGGGTGATACGTGCAAACAGACCAGACGTGACGTTGATTGACAAAATCAAGAAGAAAGTATCACTCATTGATGTCGCAATACCATGGGACACCAGAGTTGAAGAGAAAGAGAGGGGAAAAATGGATAAGTATCAAGACCTGAAAATAGAAATAAGAAGGATATGGGATATGCCAGTGGAAATTGTACCCATAATCATAGGAACACTAGGCACGATCCCAAGATCCCTAAAAAAGAATCTGGAAAAACTAGACGCTGAAGTAGTTCCAGGACTCATGCAAAAGAGTGTGATCCTAGAAACGTCGCACATAGTAAGAAGAGTGATGGACTCCTAAGGAGGCAGGATGCAACCCGGAACCCCACACTATAAATGCCACCCAGTCGAATTGGAGGACTGTGATAAGGCAAAAAAAAAAAATAAATAAAAAATAAAAAAATAAATAATAATAATAATAATAATACTATAGCTGTTTCAACGGCATTTAATTTATATAGAATCTTCTCAACTCTTCTTATATCGGGATGACCACAACCAGACTCTCCAAGCGTCTCTCTTGCCACCTTCGAGAAGGGGCCATTTTCCTTCATTACAGGGAAAAGCATAACAGAAGACCAGAAAGAGCTGAACATAGAAATTATTGACCAAGCACCGGACCGGAAACGCCTACGTTATCTTGAAGCATTACACATATTAGAGAAAAAACCGAGTATCAATATGGTAAAAGAAACAGAATTTCTTCCTACTATCATAAAAAGAAATAACGCAAGAAACCAACCAACTCCATATACCGCCACGAGAGAGAGAGAGAGAGTGAGAAGGAGCGAACGAGAAAGAGAGAGCGAGATAGAGGAACTTGCAGAGAAAGAGAGGAAGAAGCAGAGAGAGAAAGCGGGAGAGAACGAGCGGACGACATGTCACCTGGACGGCTTGCAATACCTGCCACCCAGGAGGTGCGTACCCCAACCAACACCCAACCCACGCTAATAACCCCGGCCAGACCGAGAAGATCTCAACGCCTCAGGGAAAGATTTCGTCACCATCCAACGACCAATTAAAATCCCGGCTTACCGACCCGCCCACCGATTGTACACGACCTTGCCTGCTATAAATACTTGTAAAACGTTATCTTAATTCACTTTACTGTATACTCTCATAGATAACTGCCTGTGCGCTGTCGACACATTAGAGGAATAAACCTAAGACAACTGAAATCTTTATATGTCCTTAGGAAACCTAATACACCAGCTACATGCTGACGAGAAAAAGATAATAAGAGGAATTGAGAAGATTCTATATAAATTAAATGCCGTTGAAACAGCTTTAGCATTCAATGCTACTGCCCTCAGAGAAGGCCTCCTTCCTAATAATAATAATATTAATATTGTTTGTTTTTGGGGGACCAAATTCACGTTCGTCAACTTTTTTTTTTTTTTTTTTTACGGAGTATCCCATGACCCCAAAACCTTTCAGATGATAAACAAGGCTTTCAGGGCATTTTATTTATATTCGTTTTTTATACGCATCCCGGTTTTTTTTTCTTTTAGGAGGAAAAATGAAAAACATTTTTGCAAATAAAAGAACTGTTGCACGTGTATAAAGAATATTCACTTCTAAGTCCAATTTAAATATTTCATAGACGTGTCGGTTACTGTGCAAAAAGGATATAAATAAAGAATTATGTTCCTGATTCCAGATCTCTTTCGTGTGCTACCATAAAGGTTTTATTCAAAATCCCTCGGCCCTCTCAAGTTTTGTTTTTTCTGCGCCTCTACTTTCTATTCGCAAGAGGCGTCAGTGACCCTGGTAACTGTAACACCAGATAGCTTACAGTCAAATGAGCAGTTTTTTCCTGTTATTTGGAAACGTTCCATACGATAGGCATCAGCCACAGAATATAATAATTATACTAATAAAAATAACGATAATACACGCAATGTTCTCCATTTCTTATAAAGTTAATCTGTTATTAGGAAACAGTCCACACAATATGCACTAACTACTGAATAATAATAATAATAATAATAATAATAATAATAATAATAATAATAATAATAATAATAATAATGACTGGCACAACAAACCAATGCACGGACAATACATGAGACAAACTAAAGAACTAGCCAGCGATGACACGTGGCAATGGCTACAGAGGGGAGAGCTAAAGAAGGAAACTGAAGGAATGATAACAGCGGCACAAGATCAGGCCCTAAGAACCAGATATGTTCAAAGAACGATAGACGCAAATAACATCTCTCCCATATGTAGGAAGTGCAATACGAAAAATGAAACCATAAACCACATAGCAAGCGAATGTCCGGCACTTGCACAGAACCAGTACAAAAAGAGCATGATTATTAAGTGCAAAAGCCCTCCACTGGAGCCTGTGCAAGAAACATCAGCTACCTTGCAGTAATAAGTGGTACGAGCACCAACCTGAGGGAGTGATAGAAAACAATCAGGCAAAGTTCTTTTTATCTTTGCCTCTGGGACTATGGTATCAGAACAGATAGGGTGATACGTGCAAATAGACCAGACGTGACGTTGATTGACAAAATCAAGAAGAAAGTATCACTCATTGATGTCGCAATACCATGGGACCCCAGAGTTGAAGAGAAAGAAAGGGAAAAAATGGATAAGTATCAAGATCTGAAAATAGAAATAAGAAGGATATGGGATATGCCAGTGGAAATCGTACCCATAATCATAGGAGCACTAGGCACGATCCCAAGATCCCTGAAAAGGAATCTAGAAAAACTAGAGGCTGAAGTAGCTCCAGGACTCATGCAGAAGAGTGTGATCCTAGAAACGGCACACATAGTAAGAAAAGTGATGGACTCCTAAGGAGGCAGGATGCAACCCGGAACCCCACACTATAAATACCACCCAGTCGAATAGCAGGACTGTGATAGAGCAAAAAAAAAAAAAAAAAAATAATAATAATAATAATAGTAAAAATAACAAAAAGAAATAGTCAATGAAAGAATAACCCCACAGCATCCCAGAGTTCCCGGAGGGAGGACGGGAGGGAAGCCCAGAGAAACAACCCCCACCCCCTAACCCACCTCCACCCGTTTATCGCGGGCCGGAAGCTTTCGTTGTGACATTGCAAGCGTTGCAGAGCTTGAAGTTATCAGCTGAGCTTCGTCATATTTTTATCTAATGCATTGCAGCGCCGCTTAGCCTTTTTCCTTCATCCTGAATTCGACGCGGAAATTTTTGCTCGTACAAAAGTCAGCGAAAATTTTCGCTCAAATTCGAAAGGATGACACATTGACGAAAGACCCATTCATTATCAAAAATGCTTATTTTTGTGTATATATATACGTACATATATTTTTTTCACCATACTTCTTTTTCCATTCGGCGACGGAGAGGGTACTAGAGCCTTTTTTGGTTTCTCAGTGTCTCATTCAGGCGTGAGACTGCTAGCCCTACGCCCTTTTCTTGACCCTAGCAGATGCTGGTATCCACAGGCGAACTTGATTGGTATGGGAACCAACTCGTTTCCAGCAATCATTAGCCGATTACTGCAAATTATTATTATATATATATATATATATATATATATATATATATATATATATATATATATATATATATATATATATATATATATATATATATATGAGTAAATGTGTGCGTATGTACAGCAAGCGACTTCGTGACTATAATTGCCAGAACATAAAATTGTCTACCATTAAAGGGAAGGTGTCCTTAAGGTAGTACTGTGGTCATTAATGTAAGACAGATAACGGAAGAAGTCGTTCAGATCAACTGTTTACTAAGAAACAGTTAAAAGATAAGTTTAAGAGTAACGGGGGAAAGCTGAACGTGACGTACTACATGATCCAAGAATGATCTGCTAAGAGAACCGGCAGAGATGTAATTTGGAGGATACTGATGATTGATGGCACTTAAGTATATCTTAGTTTTACCAGACCACTGAGCTGATGAACAGCTCTCCTAGGGCTGGCCCGAAGGATTAGATATTTTTACGTGGCTAGGAACCAATTGGTCACCTAGCAACGGGACCTACAGCTTATTGTGGGATCCGAACCACACTATATCGCGAAATGAATTTCTATCACCAGAAATAAGTCCCTCTGATTCCGCGTTGGCAGAGCCCGGAATCGAACTTCGGACCACCGGATTGGCAGCCGAGCGCGAAAACCACTCGTCCAGCGCGGAACTGATGATTCATGGCACTAATGATAAATTTGCTGGGAGCGATTAAAAGTTTTTATGATGGCAAGTGAAGCACGGGCTAGGTATGTAGATGGGAGGGTGACTGGTTAGGTGTGAAACTAGTTCAGGGACCAATGTGTATTATGTCTCCGTGAAATCAGGAGAAGAGTTTGAAAACTGCATCTGGAAGATAAAGTTGGACTGAATCTGGATAAAAGTTTGTTTATGATGGCAGTAAATAAATGAGGTAAGTTGGAGCGGGGAATGTTATTATGAATGGTATGAGAATTGAGAGGGATGATTCATATAGGTAATTTGGAGTACATACATTGGATGTTAGTAGGAGGAGAGCGAGAAAGGACAAAACGTGATTCACAGAATAGTCGGAGAAGTAAGAAAAGTAACAGACAGATAAAGAGAGAAGCAGGAGAAGGCGAGAGGATGATAAGAGGTTCATGGGAGCATCACCACAGTGCCTGGATTGATTCGGAGCTGCTCCTTTTCCCAAAACCTTATGATCTAGATAAACTGGCAATAGTAAATGAGTTATTTACAGGGTTTTCCAAGCACTCTGAACTGACATTGTCTAAATACGTAATATATTCTAAATATTTAAAAAAAAATTGTATAAAAATAATTTTAGTCACACATAATTCAGTGGAAGGACTCTTCGTCCCTGAACGCGCAAAAGCAAAAACCCACAAACCCCCAAATATCCGCGAAGCCATAAAATCCTCCAGGTCGAAGAAAATCTAATCCCGAACTGAGGCTTCTTATCTCATTTCCCACTCCCGTCATATCGAGCATCAGATGTTTCCTGGACTTCGCCCAATAATATTTGGGGCAGCGACAAAATTCCATTTATTTGGTTAATGACATTTCTTTCCGGCTAATTGAACCGGGGCGAATGATGCGGACATTTCATGACGTTAATGACAGACTGCAACTGACTGTTGATTTGGATTTGGATTCCGAACCTGTCATCAAAAGGTTCACGCTTTCGCCATGAGCAGCTGTTTAACAATTACGGATTGTAATGAATTCCACCCGTAAGCGTTTATACACTATCGTTGTTGATTGTGAAGTCGTCTGTTCCTGTATTAACTGTTATTCTGAAATCAACTTAAAAAGTCAGATGCGGGAAGACACAAAAAGATAAATAAATAATAAAATAAAATCAAAGATAAAAACTGGTGAAATAAAAAAAAAGGTAAAACATCTGTTTTATCTTAATTTTTTTTTTTTTTTTTTTTTTTTTACTTTTGTAGTTAAAATAGACAGGAAAGTTGCAGGTGATTTTCGTTTCGACGTCACACTACAATTTCGTCCTTGAAACCGATACGTTACGCTTACTAAGAACACAGGTAGGGGAAGCTGAGGAACATGATCAAGTGAGACGTATGGAGTGAGGAGTTGGAAAGGTTGAGGTAGGAGGTTGATTGAGCAAAATGAAGAAGCACAGGAATGTGAGGGAAGAAGGGACGTCCCTCTCTTTATTGTAGGGTGTTCTCCTCAACAGCTGATCAGATGATTCCACAAGTATGTTTTGACCAGTCTTCAACGTTTGCTTCTTCAACGTTTTACTGGTACGATAAATATTTTGTTTCTATATGGGATTTAGAATATTTAATACCCTAGAATTATATTTTGTCCGGACCGAAAGGAAAAAGTTTTTAGGGGGAATTTTTCTATTTTCAATATATGGCTCAGTTAAGTCAACGGCACATTTTACTTTTAACTTTCTCTTACTATTCATACATAGCTTTACATAAACGGTTAAAAAATTGTGCTGAGAATTTTTTATCCGTGTAAATTCAATCACTGAATCTATTTCAGAGATTATCTCCGTAATAACTTTTCTTGTACTAAAGTAAGTTACATATACTCATCGCACTTCAAAGTAGCCCAATGTTAACCCTTTGATAAACAAAAATCGTTGAATTAATAACACCTGTGCCTGCTAAATGTGCTGTCCGTATCATATACTATCATCAAATGGTCTACCTGTCCACAAAGCTTTAGCGTCATAAATCCATAAACTGTTTTTATTTTGAAAATTTGTGAATTAATTCGATGGAGAAAGGATAGCATTCCCTAATTACTTAAGGACGTCCAACCCCATGACATAGGCCTATTGAATTATATATATATATATATATATATATATATATATATATATATATATATACATACACATATATATATATAATATATATATATATATATATATATATATAATATATATCATTATATATTATATACACTACGTATTATGTAACTACGTGTGAATGCATGTATAAAAATATATATATATATCTATATATATATATATATATATATATATATATATATATATATATATATATATATATATATGTATGTATGTATGTATGTATGTATGTATGTATACATACATACATACAGATGGCCCGCATGACCTTTTTGTTCTTTCAAGTGGCGCTCAGACTAAAAGAACTCGGATGGCCTTGCCTGATATCAACTGCATCAATGTATATAACTTCGATTCCGAAATCAATATGAAATTCCTAACATATATATATTTTTAATTCAGCGGAAAAAGTACGGGAGAGATCAATGGCGTCACTTTGCAGAGACTTCAATGTCAGCGTCCATTATTTCATACGCTTTCCATCAACTGAAGATTGCTTGTATGTTTTGACGTTGCATGGAACCAGTGGTTAATTCAGCAACGGGACCAACAACTTGACCTGACTACCGAACCACGTCGAGAGTGAACTTTATCACCAGAAATACACATCTCTAACCCCTCAGTGGAATGCCCAAGGATTGAACTCGCGGTCACCGAGGTGGCAGGCCAAGACCAAAACCGATCATGCCACTGAGGCGCTAATCAACTGAAGAACTGAGGGAAAGGAATACTCTGCTGTTAGATCGACAACGCTGCCCACTTCACTCAGACATAAATATATAAAATGTGGGTAGGATTTTTTTTTCGGTTTTCTTATCTTTTTGCTTTTATCGTGTTATACAAAATTATCTGATTATTAATACCATTAATCAAAGACTAAAATAACGGGCAGAGGGGTTAGCTTTTAAAAGTCAAAAAAGGTAAAACCATAAACAAATGTGGGTAAAATTTTTGTTTTGTTTCTTTTCCATTTTACTTTTGTCCTTAACTCGTAATCTTCTGTTTATTAATATCATTAATCGAACGCTAATTTAAGAAAGGGGGGAAGGGTTGGCTTTTAAAGTGTATGAATGAATGAATAATTAGTAATTTTCTGGCGTCGTGACTACCAGGATCATTGACGCCGAATGAAACCATTTAGACAACCTATTTGGGAAAAATCCACGCACACATCATAAAAACTCTTAAAATCACGTATCAGTTATTGTACTATAGCTAGCGCAAAGATTCCACTTACGCATTAAATACCACCAAAACTACATTATTATTATTATTATTATTATTATAAAATAGTTTAACCAGACCACCGAGCTGACCCTCAGCTCCCACAGGGTCGGCCCAAAGGATTAGATAAAATGCAAGGTCCAGGCCAAAGGCCACGAGCTGCAACCAAACAGGTCATGTAGGATAAATAAATTAAGATTAAATAAAAAACTGCACAGAGGCAAAGGCTTTCATACTAGAACACAAACAGGCAATAAATACATTTACTCACGTTTCCATACATTCATTCTAAAAATCCAAAGCTAAAAACTACACACATACATAAGAGCGAAATACCTAAATTTCGTTAAAAACTCCAACTTCTTTTAAAATTTCAATAACACACTCATAATCATACTGCGCTTCTTCACCCAATATCTTCGCCAAACTGTAATTCCCATCTCTATATCTTTTGTCTTTCTGTCATTATCCCTCTATCCCCATTTGCATTCTCACCAGACATAATTGAACGACAGAAGAGAGAGAGAGAGAGAGAGAGAGAGAGAGAGAGAGAGAGAGAGAGAGAGAGAGAGAGAGAGAGAGAGAATTCCTTTAGAAGTTCCCGTCTCCTGTATCTCAGCTTAAACATGAAGAAGTAGTACCGTGACATTTGCTTCGAATGAGAGCAACAACGAGACACCTGTCTCCCCCTTCCCGAGGGGAGGGAGATAATCTCTGGTCCTCTGCACTCAAACAGCAAAGAGTGGACGGCTGTAATTAGAAGTAATTGGGAGTAATTAAACACAGAAGGGTGGGAGTAATTACATCCCACTTTTAATTGAACGAAAAACTTTAGTCTTTGATGTGAAGGAAATGGTTTTCGGTAATTTTCTCTTTAGGTTATGCATATGCTCATGTATTCCAGTATGCAAATGAATACACACACAAACATATATATATAAATTATAAATGTGTATATATATATATATATATATATATATATATATATATATATATATATATAAAATTTGCGTGTGCATGTGTGAATGTATATAATATATATATATATATATATATATATATATATATATATATATATATATATATATATATATATATATATATGTGTGTGTGTGTGTGTGTGTGTGTGTGTATGTATATGTATTTATGCATATATATATATATATATATATATATATATATATATATATATATATATGTATTGACTATTTCTTGAGTATATATTGTTGCCATTGAACATGCGGAAAAAGTAATCATTCGATTGTAAAAATAAAATTTGAATTATATTTAATTGAATGAGCAATTAACCTCCCAGTTATTTAAAAGTCTATTTTTTTTAAATAACATATAAAACCGAAACAAAATTTCAACATATACTAAAAGCTCACTTTTCATATTTATTCAACTTTAAACATCATAAGGAACACGCCGTCAAATCAAAGCCGGTCCTCCATCCTATAAACAACACAACAGCCTTTTCGAGTTTGCGTCAATACAAAGGGACGACAGAATGAAAGGGACTGCAATCCTTCACACTTTCAGGACACGAAACGTTCCATCAAAGGAGGTGACGAAGATGTACAAATTTCCATGAAAAACTTCTTTTAATATTTACGATCTCATTACACCGTCGGTGACGCCACATTTGCATTTTTATCGACATCGTCCAACTCTGGGCCGATGGGAAGCGACGCTCGATAATTGGAAGATACTCCCTTCATGAACTTCATTTTTCTGATTTTTCATATGCATGTGAAACCACTCTCTCTCTCTCTCTCTCTCTCTCTCTCTCTCTCTCTCTCTCTCTCTCTCTCATGCTGAATCATTTAAAATCCTGTGAGTGTTTGCTAAAAGCATTTAGAGGTGATGTAGGCCAAGCAGCAAAGGGTAGGCATTTGTAACCTTCCTTTTTACTTAACATTTTCTTGCCAGTTCAAATTCAATCAACTGATAATTCAAAGAAAACGCAATATATATATATATATATATAATATAATAATATATAGATATATATATATATATATATATATATTATATATATATATGAGACTGCTAAAAATGCTCTGTTAAAACAGAATTTCATCTAATAAAAGGAGCTCATAAAAACGCCAAAATATAGAGTAGGTACTATATCCTAATTAATATATATTATATATATATATATATATATATATATATATATCTAATAAAAGGAGTCCATAAAACTCCCACATATAGAAAGTAAGTACTATATTTCAGAGACTGCTGTCTCTCTCTTCATTACCTACCTGGAGAGAGAGACAGCATTCTCTGAAATATAGTATTTACTCTGTATATTTTGGCGTTTTTATGGACTCCTTTTATTAGATATATATATATATATATATATATATATATATATATATATATGTAAGTATATATATACACACACACGCGTATGCATATGGGTAAATATATATATAAATGTACACACACACGCACACACACACACACACACACACACACACACACACACACACACACACACACATATATATATATATATATATATATATATATATATATATATATATATATATATATATATATTTATAAAATACACGTACATGTGTGTGTGTGACATCCTCACTGCCTACCACTGGTAGTGGCATCAACCAAAATGGGCTCCGTGGCCGACTGTTGCAGTGAATAGCTGACGTTTGATAGGTTCGTACTTTATAGTAAATGACCACCAGCATCTACAGATAAAAAATAAATAAGGGATAGTGGCTAGTAACCCCATCCCTACAGGCTTTCTGAGAAATCAAAGCACAATATGTCGGCGTTTGTTTTAGTGTGCATTAACCCTTAAAACAGGGGAGTTATGTATGGTCCTTTTAACTCTGTAACTTTAACTCGACAGCACAAAGGTATAACAATAACAACCCCCCCCCCCCCCGCTCTCTCTCTCTCTCTCTCTCTCTCTCTCTCTCTCTCTCTCTCTCCTCTTATTTTAGGATACAATTTAGTGGCGTTTAACGAACAACAGTCGAGAGCGCAGCCGCCTCTCAGGCTCCTGTGAAGCACCTTGACGTCACACCCGCAAAGTGGCTGGAAAATTTCATCGCCTGACGTCATTCTTAAGAGCTATTTACGCCCCTCAATAAAATATTCGCTGTAAGTAGTTTTACTGTGAGTGAAATTCGGCCTGCAAAGCTCCTAATACACCCTTTTTAGTTTTCTGTACACACAGAGAAAAAAAAAAATATTGAGATGGCTTTGCCTGTCCGTCCTCACTTTTTCTGTCCCCCCTCAGATCTTCAAAACTGCTGAGGCTAGAGGGCTGCAAATTGGTATGTTGATCATCCAACCGCCAATCATCACACATATCAAATTTCAGCCCTCTAACCTCAGTAGTTCTTTTTATTTGTTTAAGGTTAAAGTTAGCCATGGTCGTGCTTCTGGTACCGCAACAACACAGGCCACCAAGGCCGGCTGAGAGTTTCATGAGCCGTGGATGAGAGTATCTTTTTGGCCGCGACATGCCATAGTCAGCTAACTCCCATGTATATATTTTACTGTCACATTAACAAACACTCAGTGGAATTAATGGTACACGCAATAACAGCTTAACCTGGACTATAAATATATGCGCCTCCTCGTAGGTGTGCCGATTGTCATGACCACTATACCAACTTAACAACAAGTTCCAACACCCACACCCATATATATATATATATATATATATATATATATATATATATATATATGTATATATATATATATATATATATATACATGCATACATATATATGTATATATATATATATATATATATATATATATAGATAATATATTACATATATAACAATATATATGTATACATATGTATATATGATTTTATTGACTTTATACACCCAAACACATACATACGTACATATACACATTCATATAAAGCGTTTTCACCGACATCGATTCGCTATATTTTATGGAATAACTAACATTCAAAGGGAACTATATATGACACCCAACAGTACACACTAGTGAATATTGGCTGATAGGTGACAGGCTCTTAAACTTAGGGCCTAAGTCTTAGGCTATTATTAAGGTTATATATATATATATATATATATATATATATATATATATATATATATATATATATATATATATATATATATATATATATGTACAGGGTGCGGCAACATAACTTCCTTTTTCCAAAAGGCAATAAAACAAGATGTATCAATCAGAAAGTTTTTATTTTTGTTTCATAATGATAGTACATATTTAAAGGTTTGTTTCACACAGTTTTGAAAATCATATCAGGTGGGTGACGTCCCCCATTGTCCATACACTGCATAAACCGATTTCTGGTGTTTGCCATGACCCTCACCAGCTTATCAGCGGTATATTGGCAATTTCTTCTCGGATGTTGGCCTTCCAGTCAAGTAGGCTTACCGGGCGGTTGACATAAACACGGGATTTCCACGAATTGAAGAAGTGGACTTAGGGGATATTTGGTTTCAACAGGACAGAGCAACGGCTCACACTTTGGAGTGGCCAGCCCGTCCCCCGATTTGTCCCCTAGTGATTTTTATTTGTGGGGAAATTTTAAATCCCGTGAGATTAGTGTGTGTGTGTGTGTGTGTGTGTGTGTGTGTGTTTGACAAAGATTACGGCAGAATTATTTCTATATCTAGATACAATATTATTTTACTAGTTAAGATGCTTAGATTTGGATTCAAAATATAGTTTCTTTTTTGACTCTTTTGCGCAGTCATCGGTCACGAAATTTTTTCAAAATGTTTCGTTATTTTTTGTAAGATAAATTTTTCACCCGCCATTCTTTTCTATATTGTTAACCATATGATTAATATCCAAAATCCAATAAGAAAAACAAATGTCATTGCATATTAACTCTCTCTCTCTCTCTCTCTCTCTCTCTCTCTCTCTCTCTCTCTCTCTCTCTCTCTCTCTCTATATATATATATATATATATATATATATATATATATATATATATATATATATATATACATGATTGTTTGTGGTAATAAAAAAAGAAATAATTCCTCGTATCGCTTATGCCACTTAATTGGAACGATCATGTGTGTCAATCCAGTTTCTACAGGATAAGCCAGGAACTTGTCAATGTAAGAATAGTCGTGAACTCGACGTTCTTCACTTCGGCTAGGTTGTTGGATGTGGCACGGTCTCCATAGAATGGATTTGGTTATGTTTTCAGATAAATACCAGGTGTTAAACGGGTCTGGCATTAATTAAGTCCCCAGTTTTGTAAAAGTGATTCAGAAGAAGAAAGTTTAGGGCCAAGGTGTTTGAGAAAGTGACAGTCGTTATTGTATACTATAGTGAATGCAAGTTTGTCCTTAAATTTCCTACAGATTTTGGCAGAAATGCAATCTACCCCAGATACCTGACGGTCATTAGGGAAACAAGAACCCTATTTAGACTTTACTAAGAATATACTTAAAATGGAATAACACTGAAGAGTGTCAGTAGAAGACGAGCTGGAGCTCTTTAATCTCAAGTAAGACGTAAGAATATCGAGTTTTCTTTTCTCAGGGGAGCAGGGGAAGTAAGTTAAAGAGCCATCAGGCCGGAAAGATTAAATCGCTTAGAGACTTTTTTTTTTTTCCAACAGGAGTCTAAATCAGAAAACTAGATTTTCTTTAACTGTGAAAACTCTTTTCAATTTGATGAGAAGCACAGCAGTTTTTAGCAGATATACAAGATGCACGAATGTCACTTAATAAGAAGAGAATGTTTGTTTGTATGGTGTTTTTACGTTGCATGGAACCAGTGGTTATTCAGCAACGGGACCAACAGCTGTACGTGACTTCCGAACCACGTCGAGAGTGAACTTCTGTCACTAGAAATACACATCTCTCACACCTCAATGGATGCCCGAGAATCGAGCTCTCGGCCACCGATGTGGTACGCCAACACCATACCGAGCACGCCATTGAGGCGGTTAAGAAGAGAATGACTGACTGTTTGGGAGTCAAACCAGATGTGCATTGACCAAGAAAGGTTAAACTACAGGTTACAAGAGAAAGCTGAAGCTAAGAAGGTGTTCTTTTTTTTCAATAAACCTCCCCAACTTGAAAAAGCATAAGATTGCAGTTGTGCGCACTGAAGGAACTATCCACTATGGAAAATGAAAGAAGTAAACTTGACATTAGTCCTAAAGGCAATGAAAAGAAGCACTTCAATGACTTTATGTGTCTTTAGTACAGAATTAGATGTGGAGATCAAAGAAGGCTTTCCTCTCATCGTCCTCACCTCTGTCAGGAACAGAGGCTATCAAGATGTGAGTAATTAATTTTACTCCATTCGTAATGGAAATCGTTGCCTACGTTTTAAACTGAATTTGGCCCTTAGGTCGTTTTTTACATATGGGAAGGAACCAGTTAGAAATAGAAGTGCACATCCCTGTTCCTCCAGTAATTTTTATTTTTTGGTCTGCGTTGCATCAAAACTTATAGACAGATTCTGATGGTGGCCGGAAATAAAGTTAGAGGAAAAAAAAAAAGTCACAAAAAAGTCACAATTTTGGCTAGGAAAAAAAGTCACAAGAAAAAATCAGGTTAATTTATGGTGGTCGGTGAAAAAAGTCACAGGGAAAACTTCACAAAATTTCTTTGGAGGTCATTATCTTTATGATATTTAAAGTCTTTTGTTTATGTTTTTACGGTCGTCCCCCAACGGGCTTTGTACTAAACACGTTGCAAAGGTGGATGGATACATGGATACATACCGAGTTAAAAAGACTTGGGGTCACTATGTAGGAAAAGCGCCTCAGTGGCGTGATTGGTATGGTCTTGGCCTGACACCTCGGTGGCCGCGAATTCGATTCTCGGCCATTCCACTTAGGGGGTTAGAGATGTGTATTTCTGGCGATAGAAGTTCACTCTCGACGTGGTTCGGAAGTCACGTCAATCCGTTGGTCCCTTTGCTGGATAACCACTGGTCCATGCAGCGTAAAAACACCATATAATTATACAAGCAAACATACAAATTATGTAGGAAATATTAATGTGTCTTTTTTACTTGGATTCTTTCTGATGAACCTGACATACTGATTCGTCGCTTTGGAAAACATTCTTCACAGAAACCCAGTGAAAAGAGAGAATACTGAAAAATACTACAAGAATGATACGGGTCCTGTAGGGGGGATAAAGTGCCGAGGTCTTCCACCCAAGCAATTCGGGGCTTCACTGAGAAGTTACAATTCTTCTTCATGAAGACAAGCGAATGAAAGTAATTACTTTCTCGCCGTTGAATTCCCAAGTAAGTGTCGACCCTTGCGGACTCCCTATAGCCTACTCCCCGTACCCTACCCCCTCTCTCCTACTCACTACGTTCATTTGGCCGTTACGGGTGACCTTTACGAGACTCTGCGGGAAGCGATTCATTTTCGTTTGAACAGGAAGGCCGCCGTGCCGCAGACGGATGTACTACCTACAGTTGCGATGGAAACAAGAGGAAGATAAATGTAGTGCTGTATCATAGATTGCGAGTCATCATTTTTAATACTGCATGTTTTGCAGAAACAAATCCATTGAAATGCATGTGTGTACATATATTTAAAGATAAATCTGCACAGATAGTTTTCGGGAATGAGTTCAATTCCCATTTTCAAAGTGGGGAATCGAAAAGGGGAATTGGATAGATTCCCGAAAGCTGTCTGTAGAGATTTCTCTTTAAATTTATATACGTATATATAACTGGATTTGAATTTATATACGTATATATAACTGTGGATTTGGTTCTTCATTTTAAGACTCATGCCACTAAAAGTATTTTTTTTGTATATTTGTAATTGTTTTCATTGCAATGACAAGGAAACATTTTTAATTGAGTCTAGTGTCCAGTGGGTAGTAGAGATATATATGACAACAATCATAATCTATATATGAATGAGTATTTTTATAAGAATAACCACCCACGATTTCAGCTCTCTTTGTGACCCTCGGACTTATTATGCAGAAGTGAAAATCCCCAAAGTTAAGCTGCTGGCTATTTGCCCGGACTGTTCGAAGGAAAACAAAAAAAAGTTTTATGATCTCCAAAGAGACAAAACACCAGGCTCAAGGCAGCTGCAAAGGATGTAGGCCTCGACATTTCCACAAGCATTTTCCCCCGTTTTCAGAAGGTGCTGGACTGGATGGAGGAGGAGAGACGGTGGCTGATCTGTCTCTTTCTTGCATTGAAAACTGGAACCTTTGCAGTTGAAAGCAGATAGTGAGATCACTGTAAGTGGTTTGTATCACGCGGCGATACTGACAAGTAGGGAATCAAACAACTGTATATCTGTAAGAATTCTTGTGAATCTAACAACTGTACATCTGTAAGAATTCTTGTGATTCAGTTTGACGCGAGGCACGATGAGCGTTTTGTCTATTTCATATATATAAAGAAATGGAAATTGTTTTCCTTTTAAAGCTTGAGGGGCTTTGGCTGAGCCAACCATAACGAATTTCAAGAGTTGGCAAGTGAAGATATACGAATGAAATGGAAAAATAAAAAAAACATGGAAAAGGAAATAATACACCATTTTGTGGTTTACTGAAGATTCATAAATAAGGTTTAGCTTTCATGAACTTGGTCATATGTTTCGAAAGCGGATTGGTGCATGATAGGTCTGCAATTACCGGAATAAAATTTGAGTTCTGGGTTTATGTCTGCTCAGTTTGTCAGATGATTAAAAACACTTAACGTGGTCGTTTATCATTTAGTCGTATCCTGTGATATAAAACACGATGACGCAATAGTTTGTTTAAAAAGTAAAAGTGAAAAAGCACAGTACAGTAAAGCTACTTTAAGAAATGTTACTTACACACACCACCTCTATCTATAATATATGAGAGAGAGAGAGAGAGAGAGAGAGAGAGGAGAGGGACGAGAGAGAGCAGAGAGAGCAAAGAGAGAAATGAGAGAGAGAGGAGCGAGAGAGTAGAGTAGAAGAGATAGATAGAGAGAGAGAGAGAGAGAGTAGAATATGCAATAAGACTAAACTTGTTCAAGCAATGTAAATACCTATTGATATGCCAAAAAAAAAACTCTACGTTGTACATTAAATTGATAGGTATTTGCAAGATTATTGCAAACGCCCATAGAGGCATGAAGGTTTTGCTGTATTTTATGCAAAAGGTTTACTTGTGTATGTAGGTACAGGTCCTCACTTCCCTACCCCCACCCCCCAAAAAAAAGAAAAAGAAAAAAGAAGAGGGAAAAAAAAATCGAAGAGTGATTCTCGGGGATGCAGAAATTACGGCAGGCAGCGCAAGGAGCGTTTTCTCTATTCATTCCTTTGTTTTCTTTGTATTACGTTTCTTTTGTTATTTCATTCCTTCTTGTATGTATCTCATTTTTTCATTCTTTGTTGTATGTCTCTCTTTTTTTTTATTATTATTTATGTTCCTCTTTTTTCATTCTTTGTTGCTCTTTTTTTATTCTTTGTTGTTTGTTTCTCTTTTTTTCATTCTTTGTTGTATGTTTAACTTTTTAAATTCTTTTTTTCTCTTTTCCTCGTTTGTTATATGTTTGTGTTTCTTTTTTTTCCTATGGTGTATGTTTCTCTTTTTTTTTCATTCTTTGTTGTATGTTTCTATTTTTTCATCCTTTGTTATGTTTCTCTTTTTTTCATTCTTTGTTTATGTTTCTCTTTTTTTATCCTTTGTTGTATGTGTTTTTTCATTCTTTGTTTCTTTTTTTCATCCTTTTGTTGTATGTTTCTCTTTTTTTCATCCTCTGTTGTATGTTTCTCTTGTGTGTCATTTCAACTTCACGGAAGACGAAAAATGAGATCAGGTGTCAGAAACGACGGATGACGAGACTCAGCAGATAAATGAGAATGAGTAAAGGACGAGAAACGAGATCAGTATGTGTTCTAATTCTCCCAGGATCATTTCCCTCTGCAAATCATATCCGACTTTTATCAGCAAACTGATCGGATCCAATTAAGCTGATTAATTTAGCCTGGGAATTGTGATTGAGTATATTGTGTCTCCCCCAATTCCTCCCCTCAGAGTGGATGGGGGAAGTGCCAGAGCCATTGTCAAAGTAGATGGAATTTGAAAGGTCTGTCTCTCCAGAGGGAAATTGCTTTGTTTACCAGTGACAGTTTTTCTCTCTCTTTTTCCCCTCCAGGTTTTTCCTCGAACTCAGACGTCGGTGAAATTTTGTATTTGTTTTCTTTGCTTCCTCTGATTCCATGTTTTAATCCTGCTGTTTTTGTTTCTTACTAGACTTAGTTATTACTGTGTAGGATGTAACAATTGCTTCAGTTGTTTAAAGGGGATTTACCAGAATTATCTTCTTTAAATGTTGTCATATTTGTGCTCTGTTAGTGTTGAAAGTCCATCTCGCCTTTTTCGGGTTTCAGAGTAAATTTAGATGACTTCCAGGACTTTCATAACAGTAATAATTCATTTTCCACAGTGTGTCGTGCTGCCTTCGAAAACTAGCAAAATTATTTACCCTTTTTTAGTAGGTTGAGTAATTCTTTATTCCTTTTTTTTTATAAAGATATTTTATGCTTTGTTTACTGGTGCCTTTCCATTAAATTAGATGATTATTTAGATTTTTCTTCATGATGTATGAAGCCTTTCTGCTCACGTTATTATTATGTAAATATACCGCATTTTCTTGTAGTTGTAAACTCTTGTCAGTTGGTAATAGCGATTTTCTTACATTTGGATCTAACTCGGTCGACCCTGTAAGGGGTATTGCCGTCAGTGCACCTCATGCGATGCACTGTAGACATTACTTAAGGTTCTTTACAGCGTGCCTTCGGCCCCTAGCTGCAATTCCTTTCTTTCCTTTTACTGTACCTCCTTTCATATTCTCTGTCTTCCATCTTACTTTCCACCTTCTCCTAATAATTGATTCATAGTGCAACTGCGAGGTTTTCCTCCCGTTACACCTTTCAGACATTTTATTGTTAATTTCCCTTTCAGCTCTGAATGAACTCATAGGTCCCAGTGGTTGGCCTTTGGCCTAAACTGTATGTTCAATTCAATTCTAGATCGGTCGAAGTTGCCACCTTTTCTCCTTTAAACTCAACCAAAGAAACAAACAAAAACAATTCAAACTTAGACCGTAATGCCACTGACAGAAATGAATGAGATAACTATACAATGAAAAACAAAAATGACAAAACAGCGTTTAGAAATAAAGTCTCCCAGACAGTATATTCTTTTATTCTCATTCCTTCCCATCTCAGGAACACATAGGCTTCTTCATATCAGAGCTATTTTTCTTGATACACTCAATTTTACTCACAATCCTGTGACTAACATTTGTACTCATTTAGACGCCCCAAAGTTTTGGTGACACAATAAGCGCTTCCCTTGGTAGGCCTTATATCTTTGAGCCACAAGACAACCACAGTCACTGTTTACCTTTTCCCAATCTAGGACGGTCTGACCTTTCGCTTTGTTTTCATCTCTCGCTTAAACTTCGTTTCCCGGAGGTGCCAGAAGTTTTAGTTTTGTCGCCTTAAACAAAGATTTCGGTCTGCTATAGTGCGTCTCATCTGCAATGCTTCCACGTACTGGGTGCCTCAATACCAGTTGTTTGACAGTTCCATTCATCGTTATCAGGAATAGCAATTGTGGAGCCGATACAATTAACAACGGATTTTATTTGAAGTCTGACAAAAAACGCACATTTTTCCCAAGGTCACTTGTACAGAATCGCTCTCGTTTATTTAAAATGTTTTCGTTTTATCAAACTACGGGAAAGAGTGATTCAATTTTGAATTTCATCTGTTGTTGCAATAAGCAAAGACATTTTGATGACGTCACTGCGGTGGGGATGGTTTCACTCCATTTCGTAGCAGTGTTTTCACATCAAACTTACAGCGCCTCAGTGGCGTGGTCGGTATGGTGTTGGCGTACCCCCCCCCCTCGGTGGCCGCGAGTTCGATTCTCGTGCATTCCATTAGGGGTTAGAAATTTGCATTTCTGTTGATAGAAGTTCACTCTCGACGTGGTTTGGAAGTCACGTAAAGTCGTTGGTCCCCGTTGCTGAATAACCCCTGGTTCCATGCAACGTAAAAACACCTTACAAAAAGAAAAGAAAAGAAAAAAAAACACACACACACACAAATAAACATCATACTTAAATGTCAATATTAGGCTTTCTTATTGTTGAAGGCGGTGTAATTATGGAGAATGATTAGATCTTCGCTCCTCGTCCAATACTGGCGTTACTGTGCATGGCATTTGCACCTACGCCACAGGTCTTAGTATTTTCTTGATTATCAGCAATTTTGCGTTGGTTGAGATCACGACTCCTCGAGATGGAGTAGAGAAAGGAAGTTTACAGCTTTCATCTCATCCCCCTCATCATTTTCCAATTGCAACGTCACCCATTTTTATTGCTAATGGTATACCCAACGGAGTGTTGTCATGCCTATATAGGTATAAACGCTCCGTCTGGGTTAGTGCGGTCATGGCATCTCATGCGGTGCACTGTAGGGAGTACTTAAGGCTCTTTGCAGCGTCCCTTCGGCCCTTAGCTGCAACAACATTCATTCCTTTTACTGTACCTCCGTTCATATTCTCTTTCTTCCATCTTACTGTCCACCCTCTCCTAACAATTGATTCGTAGTGCAACTGCTTTGAGGTTTTCCTCCTGTTACGCCTTTCAAACCTTTTCACTGTCAATTTCCGTTTCAGCGCTGAATGGCCTTAGTTGCCCCAGTGCTTGGCATTATGCCTAAAACCTATGAATCAATCAAATCAATCAATTATAGGTATAAAAGGAGCCAGAGTGTGCCCTGGTGATGACCAGTTCTGAGGATCTGCGACATTATGAAATTTCATGAAAAGTGATGATAACATGGATGAAGATGAAGGGGTGTACGATCCCTCCTTATCAGTGATATCTGACCAGCGGCGGCGTTGTCCCTGAGTAATCAATCCCCAATGGATCATTATCAAGGAAAGGCCCCAATAAGGGTTAGTGCCGCCCGTGCACCTCACGGCGTCCACTGCAGGCATAACTAAAGGTTCTTGCTGCGTCTCTTCGGCCCCTAGCTGCAGCCCCTTTAATTCCTTTTACTGTATTTCCGATCATATTATCATTCTTCCACCTTGCTATCCACCCTCTTATAACAGTTATTTCATGGTGCAACTACTTTCAGATTTTCCTCTTGTTACACCTTGCATACCTACCTACTCTCAGTTTCCTTTCCAGCGCTGAATGACCTCATAGGCCCCCAGTGCTTGGCCCTTGGCCTAAACGGTCTATCCAATTCAACTTAATTCATGCAACGGCAGTAAAATCAGTTAGGTGTCCGGAGGCGTTGTTCGTAGGTAGGATTATTTCTCAGCAAAAAAATAAAATAATAAATAATTAAAAGTAAAATAAAATAAATAGATAAATATAAAAAAAAATAGTAGGATAAATAAAAATCGACAAGGAGCCAGAACTTGCAACAAGAGTTTCCGGAATCATAATCGTAGGGGATAAGAGATACAAAGATCCTGGACTTTTTTTTTTATTGTAGACCAAAATAAGTGATAGATCTGGGCTTGTGAAAGTGACTGTCATTATATCTCCGAGTCCTGTAACGTAAAGAAATAGAAAAGGAAATGCGGACTTTGTCAAGATTAAAGATAACCCTCTTTATTTTATCTTTGTGAAACTAATTTTTTGAAAAATTTCTTTTAACTGACTAAAAAAAAAAACTTTCGTCCCCAAATATCTGGACACCCGTCGGTGCTCCTCCCGCGGTGCACTGAAGGCATTATTCAAGTTTCGTTTGCAGTGTCCCTTCGGCCCCTAGCTGCAACGCCTTTCATTCCTTTTACTGTACCTCCGTTCATATTGTCTTGCTCCATCTTAGTTTTCAAACCTTCCTAACAGTTGTTTCATAGCGCAACTGCTTTGAGGATTTCCTCCTATTACACCTTTCAAACCTCTTTATGATCTTAGTGTTGAGTGAACTCATAGGTCCCAGCGCTTTGCCCTTTGCCCTAAAGTTCATACTCCATTGCAGATATCTGTACTCAGGTGAGTTCATGGATCATACTACCAAGCAGTGTCAATGGTGTTGGCCTGCCACCTCGGTGGCCGCGAGTTCGATTCTCGGACATTCCGCTGAGGGGTGAGAGATGAGTATTGCTGTTGATAGAAGTTCACTCTCGACGTGGTTCAGAAGTCACGTAAAGCCGTTGGTCCCGTTGCTGACTAACCACTGGTTCCATGCAACGTAAAAACACTATACAAACAAACAAACAAACAAACCAAGCAGTATCAAGTTCCTTAAAGTATGCTAATCGGAGGTCGTTTTCGGATTCATTAAATCAGGGATAAGTTCATTAAAAGTTTGGCACCGTTCGAAGGCGTCTGGCTCCTCATGTCAACGTCTGGAGGAACTTCGTTGGATCCTCGATGGCTGGATGTTACCAAAGATTCTTCAGTCAGCTTCTTCTTTAGGCGATTACATTGTAATTATTATTATTACAAAAGTTAAAGTTGAATTTCAGTCATATCTATATGGTCTGGAACGTCGACTTGAAGTCGTTGGTTTGTAAAGTCGGGTGTTCGAGTCACCTAACGTAGAAAACCATTTATCACTTATAATTCCCCTTCTGTTATATTCCCGAGGTGTTGCGAATTGGATATCAAACGACATTTGCAGCTTAATATTTGATATATATACATACGTACATATATATATATATAATATATATATATATATATATATATATATATATATATAGGTATATATATATATATAGATATATATATATATATATATATATATATATATATATATATTTAGAGAGAGAGAGAGAGAGAGAGAGAGGACGAGAGAGAGAGAGAGAGAGAGAGAGGAGAGAGAGAGAAGGTATATCTTTATTTTTCTTATTCCCTTTACCAGTGTATATCTAGAAGCTATATACCGTTGAAAGTTGTAGTCATGAGTCTGTGAGAAAGTTAAATACATCCGCGGGTAAAAGAAGATTAAATTTATGAGCACGCGTAAGAAATTGAACTAATCTTGTCGTAATTTGACAGATGGCTCCGAGTCTTGAGGTGCTGGTGTTGGATGGGGAACGTTTCTTCCTCATTATAGCAGCGTATATTGAAGTTACGACTGATTTCACATCTGAAGGGTATTGCGTTTTGTTTGTATCAGAGCACTTTTTGACGACACGGAATTTGAGTTTTAGTTTTCTGTCAAGAAAACTGTTGTGCCGGCTTTGTCCGTCCGTCCGCACTTTTCCTGTCCGCCCTCAGATCTTAAAAACAACTGAGGTTTTAGGGCTGCAAATTGTTATGTTGATCATCGACCCTCGAATTTTCAAACATATCAAATTGCAGCTCTTTAACTTCAGTAGTTTTTATTTTTTAAATGTTAAATTTAGCCAAAATCATGCGTGTGGCAACGCTATTAGCCAGGCCATCACCGGACCGTGGCTGAACGTTCAATGGGCCGCGGCTCATACAACATTATACGGTGTACAGAAAACTCGATTATGCCGAAGAAACTCCGGCGTATTTTTACTTGTTTCTACTTTTTATGGCACAAAGATGCAAGTAGGATTTTACTAAAGAATTTTTATATTTACCGTTTCAGTAATTAAGATTATGCTCGTTTATTGTGCAGGTGTGTATTTCCTAAGTGTTCTCGTTAATTACGGTCTTTGATGAATATACATTTAGGAGAATTCCCTCTTTTTAGCAGCCATTATGTCGGTAAAAATCTTGCTAATTCGTTCAGTAATATTTTGAAAGGAATAACTTGCAGTTGTGACCTCTTAAGCTTTTTGCTTACTCGGGGAATAAGTCTAAAAATTACTTTGTTGTTGTTATTGTTTTTGATTGGGGGGTAGGAAATCCCTATGGAAAAGCCTAAAAAGGTCTGAGAAAGGTGTTATCACATTGAGTTAATGATACAGGAATTTTAGGATACGATATTTATGGTTCATTTATTAGAATGAAAATGTAAAAAATAAATAACGTGCTTGTTAAACAGTACAGAATGATTGTTTTCTAATAAAATATAGCGTATATATTTTAATTTTCGTTGGTGACGCAAGGGGCTATTTGACCGTAGATCTTAGCACGCGGCCCTAGTAAGCTGGAGGTCGGATCACGCCTTGTTTTTCGTAAGCATGAAATGTTGAACTGTACAAGTTTCTCTCAAAGCATAGAATAAAGATATTCTACCAAGATTCTCGAGGATTAAAATCATTATTTCTCGTCGTGGGTAAAATAGGTTTGTTGAGTAAATTCCCATTTATTACATTAAAAGTTTTAGGTATAAAGCTTTTTAGCAATCTATTCCCTGCTCAACTCTCTCTCTCTCTCTCTCTCTCTCTCTCTCTCTCTCTCTCTCTCTCTCTCTCTCTCTCTCTCTCTCCGCCTATATTTGTGGGTATGTGAGGCTCATTAAAGATCGCTCAAGGATTTTCCTCATATTTCTTCGGTACAATATCTTACATTCCGTGTAATCTGTTCAGAATTATGAGGAGGAATTTGGGATAATTTGAGATAATGCTTATTACTATAGATACGACGGTTTTTAAAATTCGGCGAAATTATTGACAATTTATGCAGTTATTGTAGTGTGTGTGTGTATATATATATATATTATATATATATATATATATATATATAATATATATATATATATATATATATATACACACACACACACAAGTATATGACTCAGTCACTTATACACACGTCTTTTTTTATATTCGCAAATACTCAGCCTCATATATCGTTCGTTATCGAATTTATTCAACTAGGGTTCGAACCGTGGCCTGGTTTAGAAACGACGATAGACAAGGACTTCTACCACCCAGGTATCAACCTGGCCACGATTCGAACCCTGGCCAGTGCAGAAGCACTGAGTAATAGTCCCTCTGGAGGGAAATGGCTTAATGTTGAAAAAATGCAAAGGAGATTCTCTCCAGAATGTTAGTGTTTTCGTCTGCAGTGGTCGAGTACCTGAATGCCTTTTGTGATTTATATTCCACTGAAAATGATTTCATTGTTCTTTCATTTCGAAGAAACTACTAGACTTGATTATCCCAAGACTTTTGAGTCACTGCAGAAGAGGATTTCCAATTTCCGCTGCCATTTTACTCCAAATGCAAAGTAAATCACAACTTTTTTTACTCTAAATTCTCCTCGTCTGCTGTGCAGTTATCCAAGTTGGTGAAGATGAAATTTCAAAGTAAAATGGTTATGGGAACTTACACATGTGTTCCTTCTTAGTTGAAAGGTGCAGGTCTGATCCGATTTACTTGTTACTTGGAATTTGATGAAGTATAAATATGGAATTTAATTGAATTTGATGAATTATAAATATGGAACTAAATTGAATTTGATGAATTATTAATAATGGGACTTAATTGAATTTGATGAATTTTAAATGTGGAGCTTAATTGAATTTGAGGAATTATTAATATGGAACTGTGAATTTTATGAATTATAAATATGGAAATTAATTTCCAAGTCTAAGTTACTGTGGAATACTCGGTACAGTTTTCAAGTGAAAGTCCTGCTTATTTAAATCATTCCATCAAATCTGTTTCATTTTAATTTTGTTAAATTCACTTCGGTTTTTGTTCTTATTTCCTCGCATTATTTTCCTTCTATCCACGTACCTCCATATCTCCATTTCATTTTTAGTTTTCTGTAAAGAAGACTATTGAGATGGCTATTTGTTTGTCTGTCCGCACTTTTCTGTCCGCCCTCAGATCTTAAAAACTGCTGAGGCTAGAGGGCTGCAAATTGGTATGTTGATCATCTACAATCACCAAGCATGCCAAATTGCAGCCCTCTAGCCTCCGTAGTGTTTATTTCATATAAGATTAAAGTTAGCCATGATTGTGCGTCTGGCAATGATATATGTACCAACAACACTGACCACTACCTGGTCGTGGCTGAAAGTTTCATAAGCATTTTACTCCAAACAGAAAACTCGATTGCGCCAACGTCTTAGGTGCATATTTTTTACTTATTATGAGAACGATATCGGGATGTTATTTCCAGTGTCATGATTAATACTCAACTTCCTGGAAAGTAAGATTGTGGTGAATGCTGCCCTTCCCCTTCAGTAACCTCGGAGTCCTTAAGTCATCTAGTTTCTTTCTCCATCTCTCCCTTCTCTGTGTAATCATCATCCGTTTCCTGGTCCTTATCTCATATTGCCTTCTCATTGCGTCACTTATCTCTCTTATTGTTTTTCTAAATTACCACTTTGTCACGTTCCTTGATTTATGTTTAGTTCCATTCTTCACTGTATTTCTTTTGTCTCTCTCGTTCCCCATTCATTGTGATCCTCCTGATTCCTTAACATTTTATCCGTTCATCTTTCATTCTATTTTTCATTTCATATGATCTTTTTACTTACTCTTTTCGTGTTATCTATTTTTGATTCATTATTCCCTGACATTACTCTGTTCGTTACGTGGCTGATCTATCTTTTTTTTTTTCATCCATCGTTCCCCCCATCCCTTTCTATCCCGCCCATTATTCCTGCCCTATTCTCATATATTTTCTTTGCGGTTATTCCATTTCTCCTTTGCGCCATTTTCCCTTCACCGTCCCTACTTCCTCGGTCGTCATATCGTATTGCTAACTCTTTCCCCCTTCTGTCAATTTCTTATTCCTTCGTTCGCTTCTGTTTTTATCTTATTGGCCTCTCTCCCCTATCATATTTTTCCTTCCTTCATCATTGTTCCTTTAATTTCTTCCCCGTCGTTACTTTTCCCTTAACTTTTCTTCCTGTTTTAGTCCCTAAAACTTTTTAATTGGGTTTTGTTGCAGGGAATATAGTATGAAGAAATGAAACAAGTTACCGCGACTTTCTGCTCTGGACTCTGCTTGTAGTGTATACTCGTACTACAATCTTCAAATTATGGATATCTTGCTGTAGTAGATTTCACATCACCCGTGCATCTGACGTCTAGACCCGTCCCTTACGACACTCCCGATTGGTTGTTGATAAGCCAGTCACAGGGCTGGAAACTCAGTCTCTCTCGAGAGTACAATTAGG
>NC_061097.1:26560579-26563079 GCF_015104395.2 Macrobrachium nipponense
GAGTACAATTAGGCAGGATGTATGTTCCACCTCTCCTGAGGGATACGTCTTTCAAAAGTATCTTTCAGGAGAGGTGGAACATACATCCTGCCTATGTGAACTCTCTCGAGAGCGACTGAGAGTTTCCAGCCATGTGATTGGCTTATCAACAGCCTCCCAATTAGGAAAGTCATAAGGGACTGGCCTAGACGTCAGATGCAGGGGTGATGTGATTCTACTATAGCCATGACATGATTTTTCCATCGATATATTTCTGCTCCCGTTTAGTCTTTATATCTTTATTATTCCTGCTTCATCCTGATAATCTCCCATTATACTTTATTTCCTTACTTTTATCACTTTATTGGGCTCCTATTTACTTTTCTTTCACATACGAAATATATATATGTATATGTATATATATATATATATATATATATAATATATATATATATATATATATATAACTAAGATAAATTATTATTCACGACTGGTCGTGACTCTAAAATCTCGGGTAAAATTTCTTTAAACGAAGTAAAACCTTGTCTTTCGTATTGCTTTTTTTTTTTTTTTTTTTTTTTTTTCTTCTTCGTCCGCACTTTTTCTGTCCGCCCTCAGATCTTAAACACTACTGAGGCTAGAGGGCTGCAAATTGTTATGTTGATCATCCACCCCCAATCATCAAACATACCAAATTGCAGCCCTCTAGCCGCAGCTGTTTGTATATTATTCAAGGTTAATGTTAGCCATAATCGTGCATCTGGCAACGGTATAGCACAGGTCACCACCATTGTGCCTTGTTGACCTAAACAGGAAAGTTTTCACACCTCGCTCTCTCTCTCTCACCTTGTGTGTGTGTGTGTGTGTGTTTTTGTGTATGTGTGTGTTTTTGTGTATTTGTGTGTATGTTTGTGTGTGCGTGTGTTTGTGTTTACACACCTTTGTGATAAAGAGTTCAAATCCATTAAGCCCAAAATTCATTATATCATGATGGGCAAATTACTTGCTCGTTTTAGGTGCATCAATACCAGTTGTTTGGACAGTCCATTCATCGTTATCAGGAATAGCAATTGTGGGACCGATACAATTAACAACGGATTTTTTTTTGAAGTCTTGACAGAAAACGCACATTTTTCACAAGGTCACTTGTACAGAATCGCTCTCGTTTATTTGAAATGATTTCGTTTTATCAAACTAAGAGAAAGAGTGATTCAATTTTGAATTTCATGCGTTGTTGCAATAAGCAAAGATCTTTTGGTTGCGTCGCTGTGGTGGGGATGGTTTCATTCAATTTCGTAGCAATATTTCCTTTGCATACCTTTAGGTCAATGTTAAGGATTCTTCCTACAATTCAATATCTGGGAAGGATTTGGAATTAGATTTTCGTTCCTCTTTTCAGCTGTGGCATTACTGTTCATGGCCCTCGCTCAAGTTATTAAGAAGTATACATGTTATTATTGTTATTATTATTCAGTAGATGAAACCTATTCCTACGGGTAGTGACTTGCAATTCAAGCTTCCAAAGAATATGGTGTTCAATTAGGAAGAGTTAAGAAGAAGTGAATTACCGAAATCCCATATATACATACAATACATACATACATACATACAATAATATATATTATATTATATATATTAGATATATTATATATATATATATAATATATAATATATATATATATATATATATATAATATATATATATATATATATAGATATATGGGTTATATTGATGTTATCAAAAAGCTCACAAAAAGTTTTATAGTGGTTGCTATTAATGAAAAAAGAAATGCTAAAATTGTACTTAGCTTACCTTACTTTCGTGGATTTGAAACCATAAAATCAATATTTAAATCGTTTAATGTTAATGTAGTGTTCTCTTAAAACAATACCATTAAAGATATGCTAATTAATAATAGTCCCGTAACAAATAACAACATCATTTACAAAATTCCTCGTAAGGATTGCCCATCGTTTTTACGCTGGTCAGTCAAGTAAAAATTTATGTGTACGTATTAAACATATGTATTCAGTTAGAACAGCCCCAGACTTCAAATGCACTGTTTAGCCATCTGAGTGAAAAATCTCATTGTATTAATTGGGGTGATACCTCGGTAATTGCTAGATCTAATGATTATGTTTCAAGAAATTTACTGGAATCGGCAATTATACAAATCACTAATAAAAACTTCCTAAATCTTAGTCTGGGAATGTACCATTTGGACCCATATATTTGTAAGATGTTTATGAAGGACCTCAAAATAAATGAACAACTAAAAAGTTAGTCCCATATATATATAGTTATTATCTCTCTCTCTCTCTCTCTCTCTCTCTCTCTCTCTGGTTCGATTTTCTCTCTCCCTCTTTCTCTTGCTCGATAGTATATATATTATATATATATATATATATATATATATATATATATATATATATATAATATGCTTAAAAAATCACAGTAGATGCACGTGACTTCATATATATATATATATATATATATATATATATATATATATATATATAT
>NC_061097.1:26568079-26604907 GCF_015104395.2 Macrobrachium nipponense
ACACACACACACACACACACACACACACACATATATATATATATATATATATATATATATATATATGATAATGATGACAAAAAAAATCACAAAGGATAAAGAAACGGCGGAGTTATTCAAGGCCTTACGACTTCTTGTCCTTAGCATAGCAGAATAAGTAAATGACCAGAAGTCTTAAGGCCTTGCAGAACTCCATCGTTTCTTTTTCCTTCGGAGAAGTTGTCTTTCATGCATGTGTTTGGAGTGGTGTCTAGTACGTATGGTGTCGAGTGTATTGCTGTATAGTTGCTGAGTGACAAAAAAGTCTGGAATGTGTTAGGATGTAGACGAGAGAGTGACTGGTGCTGTTCTAAAAGTGGGCAGAGGTGAAGTTCTCTTATGCTTCCGTGGATGTTTGAGACCTTCGTGGCTTGCTTCATGTGAGAATTCAGAGGATAAAGAATTTAAGAGTATCTGCAGTGGGAGAAAGCTGCTGATAGATGTGAATAAGGCTAAAGTTATAAGGGTTAAATGGGAACTAGGATGATAGAGCAATTAATGGCAGCGTGGTTTGTCTAAGAATAGAAGCAGTGGATTTGCGTAGGTGTTTAGGAGTAAATATTTAGTCCCGAATATGTGGGTGTGATCGTTGACTTTTCCTCTCCAAGGAAGCAATGCTTTTAAAGAGAAATGGCTTATTAATGTCGAAAAGATTGCAAAGGAGAAAAGGAAAACGCCCCATCTACCTACTTTCTCTCACTACTGAATATTAATGATTGTGCTCGACTCCCTGATTGCTATTTGTGATTGACATTCCGCTGAAAATCATTTCAGCCGCTTTCAATGGAGAGGAACCACCTGGCTTGATTAACGAAGACCTTATAGTTGTTACAGTAAGGCTGTGAATTCGTGAAATAGTGTAGATGAATCACTGTGTCGCCGTGAATTGGTGATTTCACGAATTCCCTGAAATTTTCAAACATTCCGTGAAATTCCTGGTTTCACAATCTCACTCTGACAGAGTAAGTGGTGAAGAGGATTCCCATTTTTCGCAGCAATTTACACCAAATTTAGAGTAACTGACGATATGTTACTCCTAATTCTCCTGTGCTGTGCAGTTCTCAAGTGCATTTAAATAGGAAATGTCTTACTTTAAAGGTGCTGTTCTGATCCGATTGAGTAGCTGCTCTGAGTTAAAAGTTGTGTTTATTTGTGTTTATTTCCAAGCGTTAGCCTAATGTGAAATACACGATACAGTTTTCAAGTGAATATTCTTCGGCATCAATCACTTCATTCCATCATCATTGTTTTATAATTTTTTAAAATTTCTCTCCATATTTTCCTCGTATTATTTCCCTTCAGTTCACATACCTTCTTGTCCCCCATTTCATCCTCCTCATTTATTCCGAAAACGATATCGGGATGTTATTCCCAGTTTAATTCTCGGCTTCCTGGAAAGTAAGGTTGTGGTGGACGCAGCCCTTCCCCTTCAGTAGCCACTGAGGTCTTACGTCATTTGGTTTCTTTCTCAGTCTGTCCTTTCTCTGTGTAATCATCATTTATTTCCTGGTCCTTATCACCTATTCAGTTCTCATTGCGACACTTATCTCTCTCTCTCTCTCTCTCTCTCTCTCTCTCTCTCTCTCTCTCTCTCTCTTATATATTTTTTTTACATTCCTTCTTTTTCCCTTTCCGTAATGTATTTAGTTCCATTCTTCACGTTATATCTTTGCTTTTAATTCCCCATTCATCGTGATCCTCCTTCTAATTCTGTCCCATTTTATCAGTTATATACATCTCATTTTATCCTTTAGTTGATATCGTCATATATTTTCGCTTTGCTTCTCATGTTATCAACAATTTTTTTTATCATATTTTTCCTTATTACTTCGGAACATTACTGTATTCGGTACGTAGCTAATCAGTTTTTTTATTTTATTTATTTTTCTTTTTTTTAACCCATCTTTCCCCTATCTCTCTTTCGCTCATTCATTATTTCTTTGGCACTCTCATATATTTTCTTTGTGGTTATTCTGTTTCTCGCCCTCTCCCCTTTTCCCTTCCCTACTTCGTCGGTCGTCGTATATTAATCTCTTAGTCCTTCGTCCGCTTCTCTTTCCCTTTCTTTTTTGCTGGACTTTCTTCATCCCACTTTATCGGCCGCTCCCCCCCCCTCCCCCCCCCCCTCTCTCTCTCTCTCTCTCTCTCTCTCTCTCCCTCCTCGTGTTTTTCCCCTCTTCCGTGATGTTCCCCGTTTTCTCCGTTCTTCACTATTTCCTCATTTTTCTTTGTTTCAATAAGATTCCTTCTTCCAGACCTTTCTTATTTTTTGTCAGTTTCATCTCCTTTCTTAAACTTAATCTTCATTTCCTTCTCCTTGTTAGTTAGGTTCTTTGTGGGTTCCAGCATCATCGAATCTTTCTCTTTTGTCTTTCCCCATTCTCATTCATCATCATCATCGACCACTATATCATCCATTACTTCCAGTTGCTGTTTCCTTTGGTTTATTTCTGGCCTGCGCTATCACCATTCGTTTGCCTTTCAATGATGTACTATATCATTTGCAAATTCCCCTTCTCCACTGATGAATATTTTTGGAATATTTCTTCTTACCTATTCTTTAGCAGAACTCTGCATATAGCTTACCTCGCCTCATTTTGAGTCCATTCTTATTTTAAAATATTTCTTGTTCCAATAATAGCGCCTTCGGTGGCCGCGAGTTCTATTCTCGGGAATTCCATTGAGGGGTAAGAGATGTGTATTTCTGGTGATAAAAGTTCACTCTTGACGTGGTTCGGAAGTCACGTAAAGCCGTTGGTTCCGTTGTTGAATAACCACTGGTTCCATGCAACGTAAAAACACCATACAAACATTATTCCAATAATTTTCTGTCTTCGCCATTGCATCATTATGGCGACTTCTATTATAACATACCATTTTCCCTAACTCGTGGAGTAAGCCTACTAACTACTTTGTTGTTTTTATTCTTTGGAGGGGGGTAGGAAAGACCTATGGGCTTTGCTTATATAGGCCTGAAAAAGGTGTTTCGCGTTGAGTTAAAGATACAGGAATTTTATGAATCGGATATTTATGATTTATTTATCAGAATGAAAAATGGAAAAACATAAATAATGATAATTATTTCTAATAAAATTTAGTGTATTTATCCTAATTTTCGTTGGCGAAACAACGCTCCATTTGACCGTAGATTTTATCACGTGCACCGAGTAAGGTTCCCTTTCATATTTATTTCCTCGCCTATGTGGCTTTAACTGCTTGACTTTTATCCAACTCCATTTTTAACTCCGTCCCTCTAATCTGCATCTGTTTCACGTCCATATCTTTGTCCCTTCATTCATATCTTCCAGAGTGCTTCTTCCAGACAAGATATAATGTACGGAAATTAGAACTGAAGAAGTTCCTCGTTGGACGAGTGGTTTTCACGCTCGGCTGCCAATCCGGTGGTCCGAAGTTCGATTCTCGGCTCTGCCAACTCGGAATCAGACGAATTTATTTCTGGTGATAGAAATTCATTTCTCGATATAGTGTGGTTCGGATCCCACAATAAGTTGTAGGTCCCGTTGCTAGGTGGTCAATTGGTTCCTAGCCACGCAAAACTATCTAATCCTTCGGGGCAGCCCCATGAGAGCTGTTAATCAGCTCAGTGGTCTGGTTAAACTAAGCTATTCTCAACTTAGAACTGAAGAGATACAACACATCCCACTGTGGGAACTTCTTCACATACAAGATATGTGACACGTGGAATAAACTGCCACCAGAAGTTGTAAACAGCAACAGTGTGGAAGCGTTTAAAAGAAAGCTAGACAAGATCATTAGGACTCTGTGAATGAACAGTAAAACCTGCTCCTAGAGATAAGTGAGCACACGATGTCTCCTCATAGGATGGACTAACAAGTCTTGGAGACATCCTCATCCTTGTAACTCCTTGTAGCTCTTTCTTACTCATTCCTCTCGTCGCGTATTTCATATTTCCATCTCCGTCAACTTAATGCTGCTTTAATATTGCGTCGTGTTATTTCCACATTTGACAGTCCTTTCAAGGATCACATTCATGCATCTATTCCTTAACCCCTATTCCCTCCACCCTTCGTCTCTTATTATTATTGATGATGACACTTTTCTTCTTTATTCCTGAGTGTCCGTTTTTCTTACCGTCGCTCTTCATTCATTATTAATTGTTTATAAATATGAATAACCCTCTTCATTCGCTGACAGTGTTCATACATTTGATTTACCTCCTCATGATTCACTATTCATGGTTCGCGCATTTGATTAATCTCCTCTGTTCATGCTTTTGGTTTAGCTTTCATTCACTATTCATTGTTTATTCATTTGGTTAACCTCCTCTTTATTCATTATTCATTGTTCATTCATCTGATTAACATCCCTCCTCCCTGTACTTGATTAATCTCCTTTACTTTCACCATTCAGTGTTCATATATTTTTTTTATCCTCATTATCATTCACTCTCCATTTTCCATACATTTGACCAATGTTTCTTTATTCACTACGTTAAGTATATCTTAGTTTAACAAGACCACTGAACTGATTGGTTACTTAGCATAGGGACCTGCAGCTTATAGTGGGATCCGGACCACATTATATCGAGAAATGAATATCTAATCACCAGAAATAAATTCCTCTGATTCCACGTTGGCAGAGTGGGCAGCGAACTCGGGCTATCAAATCGGTAGGAGAGCACGTAACCCACTCGTCCAACGAGGAACTCTTCATTCACTCATGAATGATCAGTTTGACTTCCTGTTCTTTACTTCCTCCTTTATTGTCTCCGAACAAAACTTCCTTCCCTTCCCTTTTGTCCCCTTCATTTCTTCGGTGCTGAATTGCCGCTGTTTCTCTTCTACGTAAGATCCTGTATCCCTCCTTTTAATCCTCCTGATATCCATCGTTCTCAACTATCTTTTTATTTTCTGCGTTCCCCATCTTCTGGCTTTGTCCCGTTTCTCTCTTGCCCATTCCATACCTCTTCCCAATTTTTCTTGACCTCTGTTTTTCTGTTCCGTTTTCCAGGTGGTGTATATATATATTATATTATATATTATATTATATTATATATATTATTATTATATTATTATTATATTTACTTTGTCTGTTTTAATTATTTGATTACTCAAACCTTTCCTCTCTCACTCATTCGGTTTATCTTCCATCGTCAGTCACACGTTTTCTCTGTTCTGCCAATCACCGTTTCGTGTTCTTTGCTATTTTCTCCTTTTGCCTTGTCATCCCCTTTTTCTTTTGTTTTCAGTTTTCCAGTTTTCTTACCCGTGTATTCACTTCTCTCCCTTTTCCAGTTGCGCCCATCCCATTCTCTCCCTTCCATTTCCCTTCCTTTATTATTGGTGTTCCTGTTCTTACTCTCCGCGTTCATGTTCAGCTTTCTGTTTCTTGCCTCTTCTCTTCGTTTTATCTTTTTTTTCTTTCTTTTCCCACCGTTTATTTTACCTTAGACCACATATTTATTATCTTATTTCCGGAGAACTTCTGGAAGAAAGAGAAATTAGCACAAAGAGAAAAAAAAATTCTGCAGGCGAGAATTTCGTAGTTGAAGATAGATTCCTGCAATGAAGGAAGATTAAGATTACGTATAACTCACCCCAGGAATAATGGACGATCGACTCGTGACAGCACCTGAATGGATAAAGGATGTACTTAGCTTTAGTATATATGAAGGAAGATTGTAGTGTTGTGATGACATCACAGCCTCTCTCTCTCGACTTGCTCCGCGTTGACCCAATATTTTCAACTTGACTTCTGCTCGTGCGTTGTTTATTTGTTGAATGATTCGTTTCCCATTGAAGATCCGATGCTGCATTCACGTCCGGTTTGATTCTCGAAGATATGTGATGAAGTCGTTCTCTAAACGTTGATTTAGCTGCTTGAATACGTCTCGATGAAGGACATTTCTTAGTGTTCGTAGGATGTTTACAGTTGCCTATGTTGATTGAAGATCCTGTTCCCTCTGTTTTACTTCTGATTAGTTACATTCTCGATGATTTCCGTTTTGCTTCGCGTAGACGTAGATACGTTGTAACTGCCACCAATATATAACTGTCTGCGGTCCACCACTTACAATGGTATAGGAATGGCGACCAGTTGTATGTCTATTCTTGCGACTGTGGATTACGCAAGCATTGTGGTTCCTTTTCCCTTTCTCGTCTGAGTGACATCAAGTAGATTTTGTTTCTTCTCAGAATAGGGGAGATGACTCAAAATTCCTGAGTTAACTTCTTAACAACATTATTTCAACTCCATCACAGGAGTATAGGAAAGGTTGATCAGATGACCGCTCTGTTTGGAGAATTAGGATAGAACTAACTTTAAAGAGAGTCGCATCGATAGCTGACAATAGCTACCTCAGCATATTACAAAAATAAAAGATACGTGTTCATATGACTCGGAAGTCATGTGTTTCCTTTACAGGTGATAGGTCACCAGCTTCCCATGGAAGGTGCTGTGACCTGTTTACAAGAGATGACAATTGTTGATACAGATAATGCAAACCAGGCCACTGCAAGCATTGCATGGCATGGTCTAGTTTTACGTCCTGTTATGGCTATTGACCACTCTCCTAACTCTGCCAATGACCCCTTGGGTCATGGGTTTATTTACAGATATGGAAAATATCTGTATTAACATAATGTATGCATTACATATAAATGTAATGTATCTTTCCGGTAACTGCGCATGAAGGCGAAAATTCATTAGTGACCTAAAAAGCGACCGTGATAATTCTAAGCCCACATGCATCATTTTACATATTCTTCATGGAATGATTATTCCTCTTACAATGCTAATCCCTTTCCCGCTGACTCGACGTTGCGGAAGAAATGGAAGAAGGCATTTTGCAAAGGCGCCCATTCATTCCCATTCAGGTGATCAGGTCCCTCCGTCATGGCCCTTCTTGCATGAGATTAGGCTTTGGTCTGAGGTCGGTATTAGGGAAGGAGGAGGAGGAGGAGGAGGAGGAGGAGGAGGAGGAGGAGGAGGAGGAGGATGATGATTCAGGCTTTGATTTCTCATGAAAACCAAAGCCCGGCTCCTCCGACTGTCTTAATGGGACGAATCTTCGTTAAGTGGATCCTTCGAGGTTTCGTCTTATTACAGGAAAACGTTCTTGTGTTTATCTTTATAGATTTTGTTTGTGCTGATTTTGCTTTTGTTGATATAGTGATGTTATTCAGGTTCCTTTTTTAGATGAACATGCTACTACATATAAGAGCTTTAATAAATGAAAATTACATTCTGATGGGGCCATATTTTACATCTCTAAAGAATGACTATTGAACTCCTTGTGCAAAACAAAAATTGTAGTTGCTGTAATGAAAATATTGAGTTACATTTTTAAATGTAGGTGCTTATTAATACATGATATATGACATGGAGTGATCAAAAAAAAATCATGTTTTAAAAGAAAAAGTACTGTAGTGAAAAACTTAGCTTTTGATGTCTTAAAGAAGTTACTAAGGTTTAGTTTTTTTTTTTTTTTTTTTTTTTTTTTTTTTTTAAATAACGATATTCTCAGAGTACCACGTAGGTGGTCATTTTTAGGAATTTTAAATTGAAAGTATGAAGACAAATTCACTCTCTTCCTCAGAAATATCTCTCTCATGAAGTATTGTTTCAATATTTTTAGATATCTTTTTTCTTCTTGAAACAGTATTTAGACATTTGGTTGTTAACTTATTTTTTGGTGATCGAAATACAAAGAATGTCCGGTTGTAATTATTTTATGATATAACTCGTAAAGCAAAATACAATGCATATCCTATTTCATCATCTAAAGATTTGAGTAATAAAGAGATCGGAAAAACCTGGTTAATATGTAATGAATTACATTCTGTGCCTTTGTCATTCTTTAGCATTTACATGTCTTGTCTTTACCCTGCGTATTTTAGATAATAATATATAATAACAATAATAATAATATAGACCCCCAAATATAAGGAAGACAGACACCACACCAAAAACAGTTCACCTTCAGCTTCTAAGAGAGAGAGAGAGAGAGAGAGAGAGAGAGAGTAGAGAGAGAGAGAGAGAGGGAAATCGTTAGTTACTTTGATGACTATGTCATAGTTTATCTGTGTAAGGCGAAATATATAAGCACCGATCTTGACCCTGTATTTGATAATGACCTCCATAGGCGATCTACTAGCCTGTTCAAGTAGCAACGAAAAAGCCGCTATTCGAAAAAATAGAGAAGAATCTCTACAAGCTTGACGCTGCTGAAGTAGCCATTACTTTTAATAAAGTATCCTTGAGAGAGGGACTGCTTCCTAAATAGAAAAAATAATAATAAAGTTTTAATTTAGCTCGATTATATTTTGCAACAGGAGAAATACTCATTAATCTCTGCGGCCATCAGAACTGGACTTATCGTCACTAAGCGGTATTTATTTTTTTCGAAAGAAAGAATTCAGTGGGATGAAGTTGCGCAGGGACGAAGGATCTCAATAGGACCAAGTGGCACAGTGCGTAGGATCAGACGATATCCCCTACTGTTTATTTCGAGTGTCTCAACGAACATTGAGAGTTAATGTGTTGATCTGACATGCAAATATAAGAGAGGTAACTATTTTTAGCCCTGTAGAAAATCTGTTAAGTTGTATAACTATTTTGTGGATATTTCTTGTAGTTGATATTGTAGACGTTTTATTCGCGCACGCAAACGTATATATATATATATATATATATATATATATATATATATATATATATATATATATATATATATATATATATATATATATATATAATAATATATATATATATATATATATATATATATATATATATATATATATATATATACATATATATGTATATATACACACACACACATATATACATATGTGTGTGCTTTATTTAGGAATAAGAAATTAGCTTCAGCCAATATCCTATAGGCACATGAAAGAACAGATTTTGTTCTTATCGCACCCCCCCCCCTCCGGCCCCTCAACAGAGAGAGAGAGAGAGAGAGAGAGAGAGAGAGAGAGACCTTCCGTATCCTATCCCCTACTTTGGGTATCTTTCAGGGAGGAGCTGATTGTTGGAGCGTTCAGTAAATCTCTGTTGAAGAGGCCTCTTTCCTCTTGACAAGAGGAGAAATCTTTCCTCTTGACGAAGGAGACTTTTCTCTTCCATTTTTCTTTTTTCACCCTTCGGAGGCAGAATACTGAGGCCCAAAATGCTCCATAATGATTCGGCTTCCATTTTTTTTTTCAGTTTTTCGTTTGAGAGAGAGAGAGATTTTCGGTATTTCCTTTATGTTTTGAGAGAGAAAGAGAGGGAGAGAGAGCTAGTTTTTTCTTTTTTCCGGTTTTGTTTTCGTTTTGGGAGAGAGAAAGCTGCTCTCGTTTATTTCTGTTTTGTTTGAGAAAGATAGAGAATGAGGGGGGGGGGGGGGGGGGGGGGGGGGCTTACATTTTTCCGTTTTTTAGAGAGAGAGAGAGAGAGCGAGAGAGAGAGATAGCGCTTTTTATTTTTTCTGTTAAGGAGAGAGAGAGAGAGAGAGAGAGAGAGAGAGAGAGAGAGAGAGAGAGGGAGAGAGCTGCTTCCAAGACGAGAACTCAGGTCTTCAAGAGGTTTGGTATTTCATTCCTCACTTTTCACTTACCGTCGTGGAATTTGCAGAGGCGTTTGCATTTCTGCAGTCGTATAACTTGTTTTTTTTTTTTAAGAGGCTGATCAGCCATTTGGGGTAAAGAATCCTCTCGAGTGGCACTTCTCTTGCGGATGATGGTCGTTTGAGAAAGCCATAACGGTCTTCGTCCATTTTCAAAATGTACAGAAACCGTTATTTTGAACGGTCCGTCCGTCCTTTTTCGAAGCATCTAAACTACTTTTCGAAATAGATATGATTATATACAATAAACTGATATTTTTTCAATAAATTATTGATGTGGTCATTACAAATGGTTACATTTGAAAATCCTCTCACCTCTTCCCTCTAGAGAGGATGACCTCATGCCTTATGGAAAACACCCACCAAAAGAGGATGAGATCTCGAAAGGTGGCGGGCTGGGCGAAGTAGTTATTAGCGCCCCCCCCCCCCCCCCCCCCCCCCCCCCCCCCCCCCCCCCCCCCCCCCCCCCCCACCCCCCCCCCCCCCCCCCCCCCCCCCCCCCCCCCCCCCCCCCCCCCCCCCCACCAACATTCTTTCTTCGGGTATCTCTTTGCTCTCCGTTCATAACCATCAGCTTCCGCACCAGTTTCCTTCAAGCGGTTTTTTTTTTGTTCTTCACCGATGGTCTCTCACCATTAGGTTTCTCTCTGCCTCTTCCTTTCTCGCCTTTCCTCTCTAATGCCTGGAACACGGAGTCCGTTTTCTCACGCCTCACTAATCGTATTTATTCTCTCCTTCCCTTTCCTTTTAATGCGGAACGAAGGACAAACCTCTTTGCTAAAGATGAAGGTAACATATGGTCTCCGAATTCACTTAAAAATATAACTCTTAATAGTCATTCAATATCGGGTTAACTTTATTTCCAAAGTAGGGCCATTAAATTTTTTTGCGGGTGGGGAAGGGAGGCTGTTTCCATGTAATATAACATCTCTCTCTCTCTCTCTCTCTCTCTCTCTCTTCTCTCTCTCTCTCTCGTGTAGTAGTTTTTCACTTTTGCCTTTTGGGTAATCAAAGGACCTTTTCTTTCACTCTCGGGTCGTGTCTAATGCTGCCCGGGAAACTGCAGTTAAAAAATATATATTCGTAATCATGAAAAGTACTACTGCAGATGAGAACATCACAGGAGTCAAACAGTAAAAAAAAATAGTGTTTATGTTAAAAAATGCAAAAAATTCGGCATTACAATTTAATGGAATTTCATACCAGTGATCTCTGAGGTGGGATGGGGGGGTGGAGGGGAGGGGTTAGTGCGGTCAGTGCACCTCATGGGGGTGTACCGTAGGGCATTACATAAGGTTCTTTGCAACGTCCTTCGGGCTCTAGTTGCAACCCCTTCATCCTTTACTGCCTTTTTTTTTACTGCCTGCTGTTCAAATTCTTCTTTCCTCCATCTTACCTTCCACCCTCTCATAATAATTGATTGGTAGTGCAAACTGCGAGGGGTTATCCACCTGTTACGCCTTTCAAACCTTTCTACTTTCAATTTCCGTTTCAGTGCTCATTGACCTCATGGGTCCCAGTGCTCGGCCTTTGGCCTAAATTCTGTATATTCATCGGAGTATCATTCAAATAAAACATTTCATATCATCGCATTTTTCCTTCAGTTACGAAAAACAGAGAAATCGGATTAAATTAGGTGGACAGGAAGACCGCGACTCCTTTGAAACTAAACGATTAAAAGATATCGTTCCTTTTTAAGTGAGTAAGAAACCTCTTATGTCAGTCTGTGAATTTAATACTGAACAACATTTAACCTTCTAACTCCCTCAGTCTTTCCTTCCTTTTGGAAACGCTAACGTCAGTTGATGCCTTTTCTACTCTTGAAATTCGTCACTACATACAAGCCTTACTAAGTCAATAGCCATGTTGTCTATAAGTACTATGCGTACTAAGAATATATTACGTACATACATATATATATATATATATATATATATATATATATATATATATATATATATATATATATTATATATATATACTATATATATATATATATATATATATATATATATATCATAGAGCGCCTCAGTGGCGTGCTTGGTATGGTCTTTGCCTGCCACCTCGGTGGCCGCAAGTTCGATTGTCGGGCATTCCATTGAGGGGGTCAGAGATGTGTATTTCTGGTGATAGAAGTTCACTCTCGACGAGGTTCGGAAGTAACGTAAAGCCGTTGGTCCCGTTGCTGAATAACCATACCATACAAACAATCAATACAAATATGTACCTAGCCTTATGGTCGTTGATTGTATGAACTACTCCTGAAAAAATATCCTCCCTGTTTGGGTCTCTTGATTGCAGTAACATTTCTGTCGATTCCTCCAGTTAACCCCCTCCCCGTTTTTTTCTTCTTCCAAACGCTTTCTTCCCTCGTTCCCCCACCTGGCAGCCAATTGCCTCCACAAAACACCCGCTATAGGAGTCCCGAATTATTCCAGGAGACGGATTATGAACTTTTCGCCTTAGACTTGCCACGGACTATTACTGAATAGGTAATCACAGCTAAGGCTTCATGATGCCATACTTTAGTTTGGGGTCTTAGCATTAACAGGAGAGACATGTACCCTTGAAATTGCTGCCAGTTATTTCTCGCCAAATAAATATATAAAATAAGTCCATAAGGAGGGTCGCAGTTTAATCAGATGTAAATGAAATACCAGCCAAATAATTTATCAACATTCTGAGGACAAGAAATATCTGTTGTAATTATAAAGGATTTATTCTGCTCACCCTCTTTATTGCTTGATGGAAATCTTTGAAAATCGAAACAATCAACAAAATTAACTCCTCTAAATGTATATGACGTCCTGTCCAACCAAGTCAAACCAGTCCTGATAAATCATCCTTTCCCCACTCATAAGATAATGCAGTTACACGCGAAAACATTATGTTTTCCCTGTCTCACAAGGCTCGTCTAATTAGCAAGACTTCTCAGTTCCGTGTGTATTACTTATACACTCAGCCATCAGATGGCGACACTGTTTCTTTTATGGTAGTGATTTGGTTCTCGTAGGTGGCGAGATACATATGGCACTTCATCATCTCTCTTAAATGCATCTAGGTCAGCAGATTGCTCGCTTCGGTTGCCAGTCTTCGTTCTGTCGACTATTTGTCGATTTGTCCGCTTTCCTCAGAATTTATCTAACCTACTCCTGCTGTAACAGGTATCTGTTCTTGTCTTTTGGGATTATATCCAACCCCTTGTCTCCCAGATGTTTATTTTTTGTCCTTCATCGATTGAAATCCAAGAATAGGTGTTAACTGTCTAATTACCACATAAATATAAATCAAGTACCTACTAGAGATGCTTTATCCTCTTCAACCTTTGTCACAAAACGGGCCAACTTGGACTCACTAAGCAAACCGTGGGAGACAATGAAATGTCTTCAGCAGAGTTTGTCCGGAGCCATAAAGCGTCTTGAGGAAAGAGGAATGTCACAGCCAGATCGAGACGATTCCACAAGAGATGGAGTTGGAATGCAAGGAAAGCGCTGGAGGCCGCAGGAGAGGCTGCAGTGCAGGTGAAAAAGCAGTGGCGAATGAATAAAAGAGTGGAATATAGGACGTGAGGAGAAGAGGAGAAAATAAAGATTATTTTCCTCATAAAAGAAGAAAGCGGAGATACCCTGAGGCAGAATCGGCAGACAGAATTGTATGAAGACGATTTTATATATATATATATATATATATATATATATATATATATATATATATATATATATGTATGTATATATATATATATATATATATACATATATATATATATATATAGTATATATGTATATATATATATATATATATATATATATATATATATATATATACATACATACATACATATACATACATATATATATATATATATATATATATATATAATGTAGCATGTAGGAACACGTTCTTGAGAATATCCTTCAGTCCACGGTAAAAAGGAAAGTGAAACAGAGACTTGGAACAAGTATTTTCGTAGTATACTCTACATTTTCAAGTTCACTTGAAAATGTAGAATATATACGTACTACGGTCCTGTTTCACTTACCTTTCTACCGTGGGTTTAAAGATATATATATATATATATATATATATATATATATATATATATATATATATATATATATATATATATAAGTCTGTGTGTGTGTGTGTGTGTGTGTGTATCTTGAAAAGTCACAGTAAATGCACATGACTTGCATTATATAAGCGAATAACACAGGAAAATGACAGGCAGAAATCCGTACCGACCGCGTTCACCATTCCATATTTAGGCATTGTTGAGGCACAATGCCTCAATAAAGGCGAAAGCGCTTGGTACTGATTTCTGCCTGTCATCCTTCTTTGGGTACTCGCTTATGTTGGTATATATATATATATATATATATATATATATATATATATATATATATATATATATAAAAGTATGAATGTCTTTCAATGTAATCGAACAGTATTCTATGAAGATAAGAAGGTGTATTTAAGCAGAATACAGCTTTGGAACCATATATTTGGGACACGTCAGTGAAGTGAAGCATGATACCCAGATATTTTTTCCATGCACTCTGGTGATATATAAAATGTTTTGTTTTAAATAACGGGCACTTATAAAACTTATAAACGCTTTACCAAATCGACAAACAATTAACCAAAATGAAAGACTTCCTTTCATGCTCCTTTGGAATCCTATGAGGCATGAAACTTCTAAAAAAATATGGTTAGATTGGTGCCAATTTCACCAAATGTAGCAAGCCTCTTAGTGCATGTTATTGGCCTGCCACCTCGGTGGCCGTGAGTACGATTCTCGGTATTCCATGATGGGTCAGATTTGTGAATTTCTGGTGATAGAAGTTCACTCTCGACGTGGTTCGGAAGTCACGTAAAGTCTTTCTTCAAGTTCCTGAATAACCTCTGGTTCCATGCAATGTAAAATACCATACAAACAAAGCCAAATGTAGCATTGTTTTTCTGGTGTCTGAGATTTGACAATTTTCATTGCTCGCCACAGCTATGTTTTGATGCTGGAAAATATTTCATTACTTGAAACTATCAGTACTTTGGAGGAGTATGAGCTCAGAATCACCAATACCGACGAAGGCTTACTTTTGGGCATAACCCCTGGTTTGGTGGCAGTTTGATATTCAAGAACCTCTGACCCAGATTTCATCAGTGCGCTTCGTACGTAACAAGACACTTAACCCATCCCCGGGTATAGTGCAGTTTCGCCATTTAATTTTGAATTTAAGCGTCCTTTTACACGGGCACATAATACCAGTTATGCGAAGATCGCTACTCTTTTTATCGCTTGTGTTGTTCCATTACATCTTGGGATGTAAAAACACGATGACTTCCTGTAACCTTATTCTTAAAATGCTTTCATTTGTTACCCAGATAACAGCAATATGTTGGCGGGTCCCATTAAGATAATTAGATTATAGAATGCAAGCATACTTACCTATTGACAATATTGTTGTTTGTAGTGAGGAAAGGGCAGATTGTTCTGCTGTTTGGAGAGCTGGGGTAAAGTAATAACAAAATGTTGGGAACAGCATACATATGCTAAAAATGAATTAAAGTCCTGCCAAAGATGATGGCGATGCCACAGCTCCCAGAAAAAGTTGTCTCAAAAGAAATCGCAAAGATCACCTGAGATGGAAGTGAAAAGATTTGCAATATTTCAGCGATCAATTAGTTTCTCGTTGAATGAGTCGGTTTGACGTGCTCGACTGCTGATCTAAGGGGCCGGGTTCGATTTCCCCGCTCTGCCAACAATGAATCAGAGGAATTATTTCTGGTGATAAAAATCAATTTCTCGGTGTAATGTGATTCGGATCCCAACACGCTGTAGGTCCCGTTGGAAGGTAACAAGTTGGTTTCCTAACCACGTAAAAATATCTAATCCTTCGGGTCAGCCTTAGGAGATCTGTTGAGCTGCTCAGTGGTCTGGTTAAAGTAAGATATACTTAACTTTTCAGCGACCAACTAAGCAGAACGAATGGTTGTCGCCAATAGTTATCCTGCAATATATATAACAATAAATAAACAATGCACGGAGAGAGAGAAAGAGAGAGAGATATTTGTGGAAAACGGAATTAGCAGTTGTTAAGCGTTACAGGAGGTGTTAACAAAGTTTAATTGACAATCATGGTTGAGCTCCCGGGATTTCGACATTCATGTTTGGGACGGTTACACATTCGTTAGGTTTCCTAAGCTGCGTTTGTTTGTTTGTTTTTCTGCTATATTTTTTTTTAAATCTTATTTATTAGTTGCCACAAAGTTATAATCGTTTGTTATGTACTATTACGATATGCATTTAGTATTACCTAGTTTAATCCTACATTTTCTTTATTAAGTTCTTTCCAAAGCCTTTGCTTTTTTATTGTCTGGTTATTTTTTATACAGTGCGAATGATCCTTCGGTTATTTATGAATTCAGTAGGATATTCCTTGTTGATAGGTTTATGATTCACGAAAATAATCTGTTTCTGTATCAAATCAAAATCATATATCAGAACTTGAACTTGATGTACTTTATTCGCGAAGTTCTATAAATCCAACAGGAAACTAATTTGGGGTGAATGCTGAAAATCAGAATGTGGTTTTAAAGTCTAACTACTGGTAAATGACATTTTCTCTCTCTCTCTCTCTCTCTCTCTCTCTCTCTCTCATCTCTCTCTCTCTCTATATATATATATATATATATATATATATATATATATATATATATATATATATATATATTATATATATATATTATATATATATATATATAAGGGGGCACCACCCCCTGTATCCACTTTGGTAGCGATAGCCTTAAGTGGTAGGCAAACTGGGTTTTTGGTAAACACTTTCCCCTCCCCCCCCTCTCTCTCTCTCTCTCTCTCTCTCTCTCTCTCTCAGACATAGGCAATAGCCCTCTCTCTCTCTCTCTCTCTCTCTCTCTCTCCTCTCCATTTCATTAGGTCATCAAATCAGAGTCGGAACTACAAGAATATACGTTTATTCAAAGTAAAGTACTAATTGAATAACTCAGATTCTTACAGGATAAATTAAATGGAATGATAACTCAAAGTTCAATTAACTCAGATAACCCCACTGTATTTTAATAGTCTTAATCAGTAATTAATCACACCTTTTATCCCTTCTCCAAAATATAGTTCCTCCACTAGGACACAGTCCCCCTCACTAGATCCGCCTGTTTAAAAGAACAGGAGAACACACTAATGAGCATACACAATTGTAAAGACAAAGTCAAAAGATTAAATGAAATAGAACATCTTTATAAAATATCAAAATACAGTTAAGCCACAACTTTGGTTAAAGCACAATAATTCTTACCCATCTCCAGCCTAGAATCTCCAAGCACTACTTAAAAGGAAACTCTTTGGCATACGCCACTGTGGCTCTGCCTTTCTGGCTCAGACCTCCCCTAAGTAAAGCTCTCTATGCCATTATAAATGGACATAGCTCGTACCTACATACGAACTCACACTCACAAAAGTTCAGAACGCACACGCCTCAGGTAAAACTGGTGCAGCCAGTTTTCAAGGGCACCTTGAACAAGCTCTCATGGCACTGAGGTAAGGATCACACCATCCCAAAAAAGAGTCATCAGCATTCTTGAGCTGTCACTCTGACCACTCTGTATCTCAAGGAAGTTAAAATTATGAGTCTGTACATTCCCCCTTTTTTACAGATTAGCTCGGCCACCATCCTGGCTAGCCCCTGCCTAGCCACAGCTCACACAACACAGCTCATATATATATATATATATATATATATATATATTATATATATAAGATATTAGACTATATATATATATATATATATATATAATATATATATATATATATATATATATATATATATATATATATATATATATATAAAACACATTGGCCGGCTCAAAACACAAAATATAGCAATAACTGCACGTCTCTGGCAGTACAAAGTAATGTCTATCACGCTTCATCTCCAAAAACAATTGGGTGTAGAAACTTTTTCTCCACCTGGATTCTTGAATCTCCCTCTTTGTCTGCAACTCCAACAGCACAGACTCATAAAACACGCTGTAGGAAGGCGAAACGTCTCCCTGCAGAAGACATCTAATGGCTTCTGTTCACCCTACAAAAGCATTGTAGAACTCTGTAGACTTGTAGAAACTCTCTTTAAGTTGGCATACATCAGCAACATCTCTGCAACGGCTGGTGGGCGTCTTGCTAGCATCGGGGAACGACGAGTTATGGTTGTGTTTGATGTTATGGTCAGTCCCGTCATCGGTTTAATTCAAAAAAAAAATTAACCCCAGACATACTTCTATCACAAATAATGAAGTTCAAACATTCCACAAATAACTAACAACTGAACGTCCATCACCCAATTTATCCCCATTTAATATGACCACTGAACTAATTTCTAATTTCTTAAACTTCAACTCATGAAGGAACGCCATAGGATCGCTAAATCATAAGTCCATTACCCCACAACCCCGCAAAAGAAAATATTAACGTTCTCCTAACGTTAATTCCTCCAATAATAATAAAAAAAAAAAAAAAATTCACCAAAGTCACACATCAGACAAATACTCTCCCCGAGCTCGGACACAGAATCTCTATGGACCCTTCTGTCATGCACATTTGCAAAACTCACAAATTCTCACAAATTCTCACAAAGTAAAAAAAAAAGGAAAAGGCAATGAGCCCTAGAAAAAAAAAAAAAAAAAAATCACCTAACAAGCCCAGCCCGAAATCGTCACTGAAAAAACAAATCTTCTTCAAGCTCTGATATTTACAACCAAACCACAAAAACCAGTAAAAACTCTTTACTGTCTAAAACAAAAGCCCCAAAAACCCCTTTTTACTGCTCAACCATAATTAATTTTTAATGAGAACTTGATGTCAAACGCCCTATTTCATGCAATTCACCAAAGGCCGTCCAAAAAGAAACGCTATGTTAAAGCTCAACTCCGTCCCAATTACGAACAAATTCTTGTTAGAAAAAAAACGAATAACAAAACACTAATAAGCGAACTTTCCCCATCACAAAACACATAGGCTTACATATAATAACTAAATTAACCAACCCCCCGCATTTTCCCCATAAATGCGATATGTATCGTTACAGATTTCTGACCATTTTTCCCGCAACGTTTTCCATCGATCGGACAACCGGCCCATAGCATTTTCATGAAATTGCTCATGGTCAACATTTCCAAGATATTGCAAAAACGCTGAGGCAATTACCACTAGAGGGAAAAGAGTCAGCAATCCAACACCATCCCAGCCATTATCAGCAAAAATTCCTTCCCTTACGAACACTTCAGGTGCTCAGACTGCCAGTATAAAAAATGTTAGCTAGTCAAACTACACAACTTCAGAAACTCATGATTCCTCAAAAAAAAAGTTTCTATACTGACATGATAATCAGCACATTTCCACAAAAAAATTTTTTAACTCTTTTTTTTTCCAGGATATGACTGAAGGTGCGCAAAAAACCAATTGTCTCCAAAGACATAACTCCTCCCATGGAATCTTACTCAATTATATAAAACGAAATTTACACCTATACTGGGATAACAAAAAACTACGGGTAAACTCACAATTCGGCAATATAATGCCTCCCAAAAACTAACTCACTGGGTGGGAATATAAAAAATGCAACATCCTCCATATGGACCACAATGCAGTAACGCCACCCTCGCCTCCAAATTAGTTACAAAACTAAAAAGAAACACAGAATAACCCCTCTCTCTGGCTTGTAAAATTCCAACTCAAAAAATCATAACCACAAAAAAGAAAGTTCACCCCCCAAAGATTAATTCCAACCCCAACACATATATATATTAATTGATATATATATATATATATAATATTACTAATATTATATATATTAGACAAAAGTTTGGCAGTAGTTTAGCATGAGGAAAGAAAGACTTAAAGTGGTATTCAGTCATCCTTTACCGAAGTGGACCCTTTGTTGGTGCGTAAAATTACAAATTGGCTTACTTCTATCATGTAGTCATTATATTTCTAAAAATAATCAAATCAGTTACTTTTGAAGAATGGCTTAAGTCTCAGGAAGAAAATCTGTATATATGTTTATTTTAACGAACATTTCCTGAATCAGGAATGGCAACAATGAATATTAATGGGCCATAATTCGTATATTTGTAAACTTCATTGGATATTTATATTCTTCGCACTCAAAAGGAAAAAAAACCCAATGTTTGGCTAAGTAGTCCGAGTTCACTAATGTTTTAATTCCATGTATAAGCCCAGTTAACATTTTTTTTACTTTTTTTTAGATTTTCAAGTATACTTTTCTTACGTAAAACAAACGTTAATAAGTGGGTCAGTGCTCGAATTCAAGTTGTGGGAAGGATACTACTGAGTTGAAACAGACAGAACTCCTTCTGTAGTTCCTATGTTTACGTTACGGGTTGCTGAAAAGCAAGAGCCCGTGTCAGCACAAGGCTGGCTTAATCCATAATCCATCTGTAGTTCAAGTCAAAGGTGCTAGTCCAACCCTTACAATAAGATAAGGCAGTGTTGGCATCTTACAATTCGTAGGCATTACGTTGTTATGCCTCGTCCTACAAAAACGTTATAGAAGTTGGCGTGCCAGAATTTCATTAGCGACTTTAAGAAGCCACTTTTATAGAAACTCACATGATGCATTTACAATCTTGTGATTAATTTGATCACTCTTGTTCTTCAGTCCCACCCCCTTTCTTCTTTTTCCATTCAGTATTCCATGGCATCTTTGATCAACACTCCAGTTTTCCTTAAAACACTTCATACTTCTTTTCATGTGTTGATCATTTTAAACCGTCGTCTTTCCATGTCCTTTTTACTTTGACCATCACTTCGCAGTCCTGTTTAATAGAACTGCAAAGGGGAATTAAATAAATAAAACCAACATTTTTGGGAAGACGGTCAATTTCATAATCACTTTATCTTACAAAAGACTGGACCGCCTTCGTTTGTTTGTTCATTCAAAATTTAACCGCATTACAGCAATCAACATTTTTATTTATCCAGCTGCTTTCGTAAAGTTTTTGTTCCATTGTTGCAAAATGCCAGAGCACAAAAGGCAAACTCGGACGTGCTTAGAGTTTTGTACTACATCAAGTTAAGTTAAAGAAGGTCTTTTTGAAAATTAAAACGTACAAAATTTTTTTTCGGGGTCGTGTTAATAAAGGCAAGCCCGTGAAATTAATGAGGCGTTTTCAATGGAAAGAAATGGCCACTTCCCTCTGACGTTTTCTCTTGGAGAGAAATACAAGTCAGGTTGAAGAAAAAGACGTTGAATCCGGAAGTTCGGAACTTTGAACCAAAGGCAGAAAACGGCAGAGGGATGGAGGGGAAATTGCAGCTGCAGGATTACCGTTGCCCCTATGTCCACTTTCCGTGGGACTTTTCCTTCTCCCCTCGGGATTTTGTAATGTACAAATATATATGTATATATATAGATAGATAGATATAGATAGTATATATATAATATATAATATATATATTATATGGGGTGTTTGGTGGTGGTGTGGGTGTGTGTGGTTGTTGAGGGAGTTTGAGTGAGTAATCTATATAGAGATATATATTATATATATACTATCATATTATAATGAGACATACACCCATATGCACACACACCCATATAATACGTATATAATATAGATATATATATATATATATATATATATAATATATTTATTTTATTTATTTTATTTTTGTGTAATATGTTATATACATAATTTATAATGCATGATACATATAAATATATATATACATTAATATATAGATATAGTATATATATATAGTATTATTTTATATAGATTATATAGATATGGTATAATATATATAGAATTAGATATATACTATATATATATATAAGATATGTATAATGAATATTGATTAATCATTTATTGACGACAAGCTTTTACATCAATTTACCTATAATATTAGTAATAATAATGGGTATAAAACGCTACCAAAAATAGGGCCATCACCCATGAAATGGGGGCCTAAGTCTAAATAAACTGTTCAACATAGTGGTGTGTAAGGGTCTGTATAAGTGGCATGTTCTTTCGATATAAGTGTAATCCTTAGAGGTTGAAGTTCTTAAGGAGATAGAGGGATGATTTAGAGAAGCCTATGGTTTCATATTGGGAAAATACAGTTTTTTGGCATGTCCGCGTAGTAATGCGGCTTCAAACGTTTCCTTGATGGACATGTATTTCATGTAAGCACACACACCAGATATATATATAGATAGTATTATATATAGATATATATATATATAATATATAATATATATATATACTATATATATAATATAATATATGTAATATATATATAATATATTCATAGAATTATATAATATTATTAGATGAATTAGGCAACTCTTTAGAGAGGAATTCATTCGAGGCTTCAGGAGGAGTTAGGATATTCCATTTAACGGCTTTATTAAAGAGTTGAAAGAAAGGGATTCATTTGAGGCCTTCCGGGATGAGTTAGAGAGGGGAGCATTCGAGGGTCTTCGGGAATAGTTAGAGATTCATTTGAGGCTTCAGGAAGAGTTTAGAGAGGGATTATTCATTAGGGGCTCTCAGCGAGAGTTATGAGAGCATCTGAGGCTTCAGGAAGAGTTTTTAGAGATATTCATTTTGGAGGCTTCAGATAGAGTTAGAGAGGAAGTTCATCTGAGGTTTCCAAGAAACGAGTTAGGAGACGGGATTCATTTGAGGCTTCAGGGTAGAGGTTTAGAGAGGGATTCATTCGAGGCTTCAGGAAGAGTTAGATAGGGAATTTCATTTGAGGGCTTCAGGTTAGTTAGGAGAGGGATTCCATTCGAGGCTTCAGTAGTCGGTTTTAGAGATTGATTTAATTTGATTGGCCAATTATTGTGAGTTAGAGAGGGATTCATTCCGGGCTTCAGGAAGAGTTTAGAGAGAAGATTCACTTCGAGGCTTCAGGAAGAGTTAGAGGATTTGCATTTGAGGCTTCAGAAGGAAAGGGCAGAGAGGGATTCTTTCGAGGCTCTTCCAGGAAGAGATAGAGGAGGGATTCATTCGAGGCGTTCAGGAAGAGGTACGAAGATTTATTCGAGGCCTTCAGGTGGACAAAAGCCAATAGTTAGAGAGGGATTCATTCTTAGGCTTCATGGAAGAGTTAGAAAGGGAGGGATCATTCGAGGCTTTCAGGAAGAGAGATATCATTCGAGGCGTTCAGGAACAAGGTTAGTTAGGCAGAGGATTCCATTCGAGGCTTCGGAGGAGATTTAGAGATTCATTGCGAGGCTTCAGGAATAGTTAGAGAGGGATTTCATTCGAGGGCTTCAGGTAGCCGTTAGAGATTGATTTAATTGAGGGTGTTATTGCTGAGTTAGAGAGGGGATTCATTTCCGGGCTTCAGGAAGAGTTTAGAGATTTTCAATTTGAGGCTTCAGGAAGGGTTAGTTTAGGATTCATTTGGAGGCTTCAGGAAGAGGCAGAGGAGGGATTCATTCGAGGTTTTCAGGAAGAGGTAGAGATTGTTTTATTCGAGGCTTCAGAAGAGTTTAGAGAGGGATTTATCTGAGGCTTCAGGAAGAGTTAGAGAGGGATCTTTCATTTGCGAGGCTTCAGGAAGAGTTGAGAGAGGGATTTATTCGAGGCTTCAGGAAGAGTTTAGAGAGGGGATTCAATTCGAGGCTTCAGGAAGAGTTAGAGATTCATTCGAGGTTTCAGGAAGAGCAGTTCAGAGATTCCTTCGAGGTCTTCAGGAAGGAAGGTTTAGAGAAGGGATTCATTCGAAGGCTTCAGGAAGAGTTTCAGTAGGGATTGCCATTGCGGCTTCAGAAGAGTGAAGAGAGGAGATTCATTTGAGGCTTTTAAGAAGAGTTAGATTCCATTTGAGGGCCTTCAGGAAGATTTAAGAGAGGGTATTCATTCCGGGCTTCAAGAAGGAGTTAGAGATTCAATCTTGAGGATTCAGGAAGGAGTTAATGAAGGGATTCAATTCGGGGCTTCAGGGAGAGTTAGAGATTCATTCGATGGGCTTCCAGGAAAGAGTTAGAGAGGGAATTCATTCGAGTCTTCAGGAAGAGTTAGAGCGAGGATTCATTTGAGGCTGTTTAATCAGAGTTAGACTTCATTTGAAGGGGCGTTCAGGAAGATTAGAGAGGGATTCATCCGGGCTTCAAGAAGAGTTATGAGATTGCATCTTTAGGCGTTCAGGAAGAGTTTAAAGAGGGATTTATTCCGGGCTTCGGGAAGATTAGTTAGGGATTCATTCGAGGCTTCAGGTAACGAGTTTACAGAGGGATTCATTCGAGTCTTCAGTGACGAGTTAGAGAGAGATTCATTTGAGGCTTTTTAAGAAGAGGTTAGATTCATTTGAGGCTTCAGGAAGGATTTAAGATTAGAGGGATTCATTCCGGCTCTCAAGAAGAGTTTATGAGAATCATCTTAAGGCTTCAGGAAGAGTTAAAGATGGGATCATTACCGGGCTTCAGGAAGAGTTATGAGATTCATTCGAGGCGTTCAGGAAGAGTAGAGAGGGATTCATTCGAGTCTTTCAGGAAGAGTTAGAGATTCCTTAGAGGCTTCAGGAAGAGTTAGAGAATTCCTCGTAGGGCTTCAGGAAGGAAAGTTAGAGAGGGATTCATTCGAGGCTTCAGGAAGAGTTTAGAGATTTCATTCTAGGGCTTCAGGAAGAGTTTAGAGAGGGATTCATTCCGATGCTGTAGGAGAGGTTTTAATGAGAGGGATTCTATTGATGGCTTCAGGAAGGAGGTTAGAGGGATTCATTTTGAGGTTTCAGGAAGAGTTATATTCATTGAGGCTTTCCATGGAAGATTTAGAAGAGGGATTCATTCCGGGCTTCAAGAAGAGTTTAGAGATTCATTTTAGCTTCAGGAAGAGTTTTCAGAGAGGGTATTCATTTGAGGCTTCATGGTAGAGTTAGAGAGGGATTCAGTTCCGGCTTCAGGAAGGAGGTTAGAGATTCATTTGAGGCTTCTGGGCAAGAGTTAAGAGGGAGCGATACATTCGATGCTTCAGTAAACAATTAGAGAATTCATATGAGGGATTCAGGAAGAGGTTGAGTTAGATAGGGATTCATTCGATGGCTTCAGGAAGAGTTAGAGAGGGATTTATTTTAGGCTCCAGGAAGAGTTAGGAGAGTTCATTTGAGACTTCAGGAAGAAGTTAGAGAGGGATTCATTCGAGGATTCAGGGAGAGTTAGAGATTCATGTTTGAGCTTCAAGGAAGAGTTAGAAGAGGGAAATTCATTCGAGGCTTCAGGAAGTGTTAGAGAGGGGTTCTTTTTCGAATTTTGTTGGTTATTTAAGGGATATAAAACAGTGGGATTTTTATGAGAATGTTATGAAGAAATAAAAGAGATAAACCGTTATCTGGTCATTACAATTCGGCGGAGGAAAACGATAAGCATACGAGTTTGTAATGGACAATTATTTGGTGGAAACTGAATTTTGACTGTAATATTTGTAACAATTAATCGGATTTTCTTCTCTTTTATAAAAGTAAAAAGGAATTTAGCGTAGTCCCTAGTCTCCTCTCTCCATCCTCTCCTCATCTCTCCGTCTCTCTCCTCTCTTCTCGACATCCTTGAGATTATATTAACGTAACGTAAATTGGTCACCTCGTAACAGGAGAATTTCATATTTGGTATTTCTTAGAGTTTATTTAGTGTTAACATAGCGTTTTTGTGGAATCTTGAACCAAAACATTGTTGTTGTAACTGCGCCTGGTTTTTTGGTTAAAGTGAAACAAGCCTGCAGCAAGAAAGAAAGAAATTTCCTTTTTGTTGCTTATTGCGTTTTTTTTTGCAGCTGGAGTTTCCTTTTGTTTGCTTTTTTGTAGCTGTGGGTTTTCATTTTGTTAGTTCTATTAGATAATTTATATTTCTTTGCTTGTGGGTGGTTTTTAATTGGCTACTCTTATGAATGGTATCGCAACAAATATGGTGGCGTTTGTTTGCTTTTTTGTCCTGGGATGGAAAAATTTCCTGTAAATTGTTAAACGGTTTAGATAACAGATGTCGTCAGAGAGAGTAGAGAGAAGAGAGTAGTAGATGAGAGAGAGATAGAAGAGACGAGAGAGAGGCGTGCATTTACTTTGTATTTGGTTGCTGTCCATGTTTTCTCGTATCCCTTAAGTTTAGTATTAGTGAAAATGTTTTCGGAAGATTTCCCGCTCCCCAACTAGTAGTTTTAACTATGTTTGAAAAGTTGCCTTGGTATGATTAGCAGTTTTACCCCCAAAAAAAGCTGTAAGACTCTTTCTTCAAGTTACCAACTATCTTAGGAAATTTTTTCTTAGGTATAAATTAATGATTTTACGAGAAATTGGGAGGGACTGTCTTTAGATCTTCTTAGCAAACATACAAAACCGAAATCGGTGTTGTAAAATAGAACTTTGCTTCTTCCTTTTTGAAATGTTCCACGATTCTTGTTATTATTTTTCATGTTAAATAAATAATCTCTTACGAAAAACTTTATGAAACAAAGATTGGAATTTCATAAGAAAATTCATCAAGACTAAAACAAATGCACTTTTAGTTCTTAATGGGCGTTTATAAATCTTTTATAAGCATTTTAATTTAGCACGCACAAATTTACGGTAATATACAAGGACCATATAAAAAAAAAACTGAATTAAAAGTCCAGTCAAAATGAAAATGGGGTCAATCCAAAGTTTTCGGAATACATACAACAAAGCAATAAGGGAGCTAATGAAATAAATCAGAAATCATAGGGACTACAATGGGGGTTAAGCAGTCGGTTAGGTAATTATTTCATTTTTTTTTTTTTTATAGAACCATTTTTGGACCCAGTTCATTTTAAAATTGGATTTTGAAGCATGTTCGAAATAGGACAGAAGGAACACTCTGGGGGGAGGAGAGGAGGGCTGTTTAATTTTGATTTGTGGTTCTATGTTTTCTTCTTTCTGGGATTTGGTTAGCTCCCCCAACCAAGGCAGCAATACAAAAGATGAAAACGAGGTAGGTTCGAATTCGACTCGATTTAATGCACACCAAGGGAATAAAACATAGAGGTAAATATACTGATAAAACAAGCCTATATTTGTATAACGACAGAAACAAAAAAAATATATTGTAATACTAGTTATTAGTAAATTATTACGTGTATGAAAAGAAATACGTGTTAAAAAAAAGTATTCATTCATCTCTCAAACCCGAACGTAGGATATAATCATATGTTGTTAATATTTGGTCAATTTAAGTCAACTTAAGATAAATTCTGCTGGTAGTACTGTTAAAACTGTTAAATATTGTAACAGTTTTCCTCAAAATAGAGAAACAAAGTTCATGCTGTTAAGAGAAGAAGCTAGTTAAATCTTAGTTTTAACCCAGACCCATGAGCTGATTAACAGCTCTCCTAGGGTCTCTAGCTCGAAGGATTTAGAATTTTTTTTTTTTTTTACGTAGCTAGGAACCAATTGGTTTACTCCCCCCAGGCAACGGGCACCTACAGCGTATGGTTTGGGATTCGAACCACATTATAACGCGAAAGAATGAATTTCTAATCACCAGAAATAATTCCTCTGGGTTTTCCGCATTGGCAGCATGGGGGGGTGAACTCCGACTACCCGATTGGGTAGGCGAGGTACGACAACCCACTCGTCCCAAGTGAGGAACTGAAACAGCAGGAATAAAAAGAACCGAAAAAAGGAAAAAAATGACTACAAAGCACAGGAGTTATGTTCAAAATGAAACAGATTCCAGCGGCCAGATTCTTTGATGCGGTCCTTCAGTGATGCACCGAAATGCGTTATTTACCTTCAAGTAGAGAATTAATTTTCCAGGAGGCCACCCAAGACAGCAGAATAGGCAGAGAACAGGTTTCTAAGGTACTGGAATGTTCTTTTTAAATAGTAATGAAAAAAAAAAAAACTGGTAAGCCAGTGAGGACAAAGGGGTTTATTATCAGAAAAAAAAAAACTTAAAATAGGATAAGAAAGTCAATCAAGGGTCAAGTCCCCATTGGAAACAATGTTCCGACGACTCCCGAGAATGACGACCTCGAGTGAAGCTTTTTTCAAAAGTATCCTTTTGGTTTGAAAAAAAGCTCATCGAAGTTGGTCCTCGTTTAGGAAAAAGCGATGCGGTCCGAAAGATAGCTTTTCCATTCATATTTTAATCTTTGCAAATCTTTCAGGCGGAAAAGGGTAGCCCCATGCTCGACCCACCCACCACCACCCCACCGGTCGAGGAAACGGGGTAGAATATTTCTCTGGTTTGGGGACGCGAAAAAGGGTATAGGGTAATAAGTAAAAGTTTTTATGTTTATGGATCTTCCTCATTTGTGGTAAATTGCATAATTGCATTTGTTGCGTTCTTGGAGACTTTTTCATTGCTTGGCAACGTATAAAAGAAATAATGTTTGTGTACACTATGACATATGAATGTGTTTTTAGTTGATTCATCTCACTTTCTCGTTGAGCTTAAATGGGAAAATAAAGTTTCCGCAGTTAGTATGCAGGTAGATTGCATTTATAACATATGGGAGCACAAACCGTGCGGAGTTTTAAACTTCAACGAATTTCACAGACAATCTATTAAGAGAAATGAAGGGAGGAAGGGGATGTACGAAATCCTGGATAAAACAAACACAAACTAAATAAGAAATCAATCAATCAAGAAAAGAAATGAAAAGTTATTTGGAGGAAGGAAGCCCCTTCTACTGTCATTAAAACCCTATCTAAAACCTTACCTGTAAAAATGATATAATTGAGATACACTATAGTTTAGGTTTTATTATTAACAACATTTCCAGTTAGAAAATATGATCGATCGCCAGATAACTTGGTTGTTGTGAGTGAGTTTTCTTCATGGCTGACTCAGCGAGGATATGACGTCATTTCCGTTGCGGTTCCGTTGTATTTTGAGGCTTCCGTCATATCGTAAGATATGTAGAGTAAACTTTTTGCATTCATGCAAACTGTTTTCTCTGGTTTACCATAACCCTTTTAACTGCTAAACTTTCGTTTGAGTAACAAAATATGGACCAATAATCTATAGTTTTTCAAGGATTTCTGTCAGTTTATCAGTTATTTTGCGGAAAATTAGAAAATGCAATGTTTTTCAAAAAACGGGAAAAGGTATTTTTTTGGCTGTGTGTGGTAAATTGGACCCAAATCGAAATTAGAAAGGTAAAACCAGAACGAAAAGCTTTACTTTCCCCCATTTTTACCTTAAAAGGTTGAAGGCTTTAGTTCCTAATCTCCACCCCCGCAGGGGCAGTGCCGTCCAGGTGGACGATCATGCGGTGCACTGTAGTGGTTTACTTTTAAGGTTCTGTTTGCAAGGTTGCCGCGGCCTCTAGCTGCAACACTTCCAGTTCACCTTTACTGTATTTTCCTTTTCATAATTCTCTTCTTTTCATCCTTACTTTCCACTCCCCTCTACCTAACAATTGATTCATAGTGCAAACTGAGAGGTTTTTCCTCTTGGGTTTACAACCTATCAAACTTTTCACTGTCAATTTCCATTTCGGCGCTGATGACCTCATAGGTCCCAGTGCTTGACCTTTGGCTTAAATTCTGTATTCAACTCAATTCAGCTCAGTTACCTAATCTCTTTAGTCTTGAGTTTTTCGTAGTGACCCATTCCACCAACCCTCCAAAGGCACAGCTCTCTTGGCGGCGTTTGGAGATATGCGTTATGACCTGTATTTTATGTTTGAATATTATCTATATATTAATTAGCTATATATTAGTTAAAATTTATATGGTAACCTTAATGAGCCTGATAGATGCAGTAGGTAATTTAGAAAGTACGGGCACTTTTGCATTTAATGGCATTCAAAGTTCCAGTGATGTTAAAATACTTTTTTTTTATAGAAGGCTCCTACGCACTGCATTGAAGTCAACATCATTAGAATACTTCCATTTCCCTTCTAATTCTACATTACCTGATGTTGGGAACTTAGAAAAATGAGATACCCCTCGATTGCCAAGAAAGAAATTATGTGGACTATATTGCCGATAGCTGTAGCTTTTATAATTTTTTCACGGAATTTGGCCAAGAAATCAATGATGCTATTCCAGCTTCATACTAAATGCCTCCATTGAAAGCATAGCAAAGTCACGCTATTTACAACCTGGAAAGCATAATAAGATTCTTAGGTCTTTTGTGTCTTAGTCTCGCTAAATAACTTTTGCCAATCCACCTACGTGGAATACAATGAGTTACTTGGAAATGCAAAGTACAAACAAACTACAATATAACCATCAAAATGGATAGTAATATATTCTAACACAAATTTGGAAGTCATACTTTGTATTATTTCTAATCGTTACACCAACTCAACCTTCTTCATCTCTTTTGATTTCGCTTTCAGCTCTGCCCTCCCAGATAGAAAGTATCAACACATTTGTTTGATGCAGTTAATTCGTGACCACTCATCGCCTTTTAAAACGAAATGATTCATCGAACTTTCGTGTTTTTCTGCTTCTCAATTAAGGAACAACCTCGGAAAGATTGGACGAATATTTCTTGTCGCATTCACTAGAGTTATGCTTCGTTATTTCCATTTTTTGATCTGGTGTTTTGCAACTGGCCACAGCTGAACTCTGGCAAAAAGGAATATCCCATCCCGTTTTCCTACAAAAATGACAGAAATCCCCGGGGCCAATTGTCCTTCAATGCTGCCTTAGGAAAATCGGACTTGCGCCCGAACCTAAAACCTTGTTCGGAACGAGAGAAAAAATTGGATGGTTTTTTGGGTGAAGTTTTTTTTGGCCTTTCTTTATTTCCTAAACTTTGTTTTATTGCGGCTTTTTGCTATATAATCTTTTTGCTAAAGGTTTTAAGATGTGTTCTCTGTTCGGGAGGTTGTTTCGTGTTAGGAAAATTTGATTTGTGTGTGAGTTTTTTGTTTAAGTTTTCATTCATTAGAAGTTTGTTTTGCTTTATTTATTTATCCAATGTAAATGAGATGACTTTGATAATGGAAACAAAATATGATTGATGGATAAAGGAAACGAACAGGTTCTGAGTGATTGTGATTCTCTCTCTCTCTCTCTCTCTCTCTCTCTCTCTCTCTCTCTCTATCTCTCTCTCTTTCAGTCCAGACTCCTTCTGATTCCATTTGTATAATTATGAAACAACGTATGTTAACTTATGAATACCTAATTACATGAGTAATGAATAGTCTCGAGTTCGATTCCCCACTCTGCCAACAAGGAATCAGACGAATTTGTTCCTGGTGATTAGAAATTCGTTTCTCGATATAATGTGGTTCGGATCCCACAATAACCTGTCGGTCCCGTTCATTCCAGTTGATTCCTAGCCACGTAAAAGATATCTAATCCCTTCTGGCCAGCCCTAGGAGAGGTGTTAATAAGCTCAGTGTCTGGTTAAACTAAGGCATACTTAACTTTCTAAAGGTGATTTAAGTAGGAAATTAGTTGCAAGCGAAGAGCTTAGGCATTTTGGGCCATTCAGCGCTTAAACCAGGGAAAAAAGGGGGTTGGAGAAGTTGGACAGCAAGAGCAAAGAAAGGAAGTGGGAATGGAGCAAGTCAAGGCTAAAACGTGGGCGTAGCTGGGGGTCGAAGGGACGCTGCAAACGTCGTTCAGCAATGTTCTTTACAGTGCACCACGTGAGCTGCATTGACGTCACCTACTTATACATGGACGTTTTAAAATACTTAGCTTCTTCCCCAAATGATGCTGATATATATATATTATATATATATATAATATATATTATATATAGATATATATAATATATATATATATATATATATCAATTCAAGCTACAATGTCCTTTAATATCTAAATTCACTTTACCTCCCAATGATATATTGTTATCAACTTAAAAATTCCCCTTCGGTACATATATGAAAATATATCATTTGGGAGGTAAAGTGAATTTAGATATTAAAGGACATTTGTAGCTTGAATTGATATATAAATGGATCACGGTTCGATGTGATAAATTATTCATAACAAAAGGCTACGTTCTGTCAAACGCTCGAATTGGCCAACATGGTAGACGGGGTTTTCATATCGATTCTAATTACGAAAGCATCCAGATCGAGGGTGATTTGTAAGGTCAGAATCGATATGAACTTATGCGTCTCTGTTGGCTGATTGGATAGCGTCACTGACTGTCCTGATTTCGTCCCCGTCCACCCCCTGGACGGTGGTTCGATCCCATGGGGGGACGAAATTGTTATCAACTTAAAAATTCCCCTTCGGTACATATATGAAAATATTATCATTTGGGAGGTAAAGTGAATTTAGATATTAAAGGACATTTGTAGCTTGAATTGATATATAAATGGATCACGGTCGATGTGATAATTATTCATATATATATATATATAGATATATATATATATATATATATATATATATATGTATATGTATATATATATATATATATATATATATATATGTGTGTATATATATAGATATATGTATATATGTATATATACATACATACATACATATATATATATATATATATATATATATATATATATATATATATATATATATATATATTTGGTATGAGTCATTGTATTTTTGTACTAAAATCCCAGAGGAAATCTGGTAACGGATCAAGTTATCTGCTGCGGAAAAATCTGTCCTTTAATGGCAAAGTTCGCAACAACTACAAGTCCAATATTCCTCCCCGTTTCCTTGTGCTGGATCTATATCTTTTCTTGTCGAAAGTCCATACCCGTTGGTTCCTATTGCTTTAACTTCGACGACCATTTCCTAACTTTCCCTAACACCCCCTCGAATCCGAATCACTTTTTCAGCATTCCCAATATCGGTTTCCCGGAGACCTTCTTCCTTTCTCCATGATGCTGTTTGGTCATTTCCTTCGTGGACGTTACGGATTCTTTGACGTCACTCTAAGACTTGTTAGGTTTTTAGCTTGTGGCTTTATTCCCTTCTATAATCTTGTATCAATGTGTTGAGTGTGGAAGCACATCCTTCTTTGCATATTTCTAAAATTCCATTGTCATTTTCATTTAGTTCCAGTACGTGCTGGATCTGGTACACCGTTTCATTTTAATCATTCGGCCAGCCCTGTGAGAGATAATCAGCTCAGTTGAGTCGTCTGGTTAAACTGTTTTAATAATAATATTGTAATCTTATAGTTTTTTTTATATTAATTGTTATTACTTTAATAACCATCGTAACACTAACAGTTTTCCCCATTCATATAGTTTTTGAGGACCAGATATACCTGATTATTCGTTCTTTAGACGTGAGGAAATATTGTGAAAAGGTAATATTCTGCCCATGACAGCAAGTTTGCTGGGAAAATCAAGGCTTGTGGTAGAGTGAGAAGATGGACCAGTGAGTAGTTTGTACAAAAGTTGGCCAAAGTTGGCCATAGTAGGTAATTTTAGGTGTGTGTGTGTAGTTGATGAGTAATGCATACGGGACTTTGGATTTGGTAATGTTTTCAGGCGATAAAAAGGGTTAATGGGTCGTTGTGCCAAGAACGCTGTAGAAATTTTTTGTAAGGAAAATGTTGAAAGGTATTATTAAGAAGAATGTGGTTATTATGGTAAGTGGAAATAACGGCGATACGCATTGGTTGTTAGTATGCGGCATGTGCAAGTAAATGCCTGTATAAAAAAAGGAGGCGAATGAGAGAAAAAGTGCAGCACAAAATAGGTAAAAAAAAGAAAAAGGAAGGTAGAAGGTAATCTGCAAAAAGTTGGGGAAACGAAGTTCCATTGAAGCGAGAGTTAGGAACAGAAACCAGCTCTCGGCTTAGATTCATGAAATGATGCTTTCCAGCTAGGAAAAAAGGGTCAAAACGGTTGAATTATTATTTGCTTAGAGGTATTCGAAGTACAAAGATTGAAAGAATGAGCAAGGTGCTGATGTATGGGGTAGATGTGGTCACCAGGTCACCTTAGATATACAGATAGATGTGGTTTGCTCGTTTGGAAAGAATTAAGGAAAATGGGTTTGAAAAAAAAATGGTGCAGAGTTCAAAGGTCAAGGAGGAGGAGGAGGATGATGGTGACTGGGAAAGTTCTGGTCCGAACCAGCTGAAAATCTGCTGGATCAGAAAAATTTCAGTATCCACGAAGGGCAAAGGTGCATGTGAGATGTCGAATACCCAGTTGGGATAGGGGATCTGCGTTCTGCTGATGGATCAATCTTCGTTTATGTATGAAGCAGTTGATCCGTGGACGTTTTCAGCCTAGGTGTTCATGCTTGGGTCCTGAGTTTGAGGATGGGCTTTGGTGAGACTGTTTCTTGTTGTTTGCGAGGTCGATCAAGGCTTTTGTACGTCTTGCTTAGGAAAAACATTTCTTGACAACAGAAGATTGAAACATAAAGCTACTTCCTCTAATGGGAATTATATTATATATATATATATATATATATATATATATATATATATATATATATATATATATATATATATATATATATATATATATATATTATATATATATATATGAGTAACTTGATCACGAAGTATATAAAACGTGATGCTATGTATAAATGAAGGTTTTTGCCACGAGGGAAAAATGAAAAATGAAAAGCTGTCTCGCTTCTCATTTTATCCTTCTTGGCAAAAAACTTTAAATATATTATATATATAATATATATATATATATATATATATATATATATATATATATATATATCTATATATATGTATATATATATATATATATATATATATATATATATATATAATCATATATATATATATGCAGAAGCCAGGTACTATGTCGTACCTCAAGTAAATGGGGATGCAATCCACAATGAAGTAAAATCCTCTTGTAGTTTATAATTGAAGAGCATTCGAAAGAGAGAAGAGGTCGAGTCGAGGGATATAAGCAGATCAGAGAGAGAGAGAGAGAGAGAGAGAGAGAGAGAGAGAGAGATACGGAGAATTTTGAGCCTCGCTGGAATTACAGGAACTTCATTACGGAGCAACTTTTTTCATTCGTAACTCTTTACGCGAAACTCATGCAAGCAAAAGCCCAGTAATGCCACAATTCGCGTTCACTTTTCGACTTTATTCCTTTACCTAATTACTTTCTCATACTTCTCAGTGGCAGTGTATTTATAAAATTTAATAGCGCTTATTTTTCACTGATTATATATATATAAGTTTATAAAGAAAAGTTTCGTGCCATCCTGACACATCATCAGTTTGTTATATAAAAATAATTCACATTTATGAAATATGAAATTGAAGTTTACTTGGCAATTTAAAAAGGCAATACATAAAAAACTAGTTGTTAAGAACTAAAAACAAAAATTATTTACAGTTGACATTAAAATTGACTAAATTTTAAGATTAAACAGGAATAGCAACCTTTACAGAGGAGATAAGTAAAGAATGGCTGTAGGACCGTCGTTTTCCCAGACCCAACTACGCCAAGAAAAGAAAAGCTGAGTAGAGGATTGACTCGAATTGAGGGAAGGAACGAGGTGCTTTGATATGTAAAGAAAAGCGAAAAGCGAAAAAGCATCCTTATATATTGGGTGTGCTGATATTGTCAATTATCGTAAAATGTTTTTTGTTAATTTCAATTTACAATGAGCTGCATGATTTCTTATATTAGAGAATTGAGGGTTGGTTATGCTTGCAGGGTGATGCTTTTTTTTGGAGTTCGTGAATATATATATATATATATATATATATATATATATATATATATATATATATATATATATAATATATTATATATATATATATATATATATATATATATATATAGTATATACATATATATATATAGATATATATATATCATACATACATACACGGGTGTCCATAAAGTCCCAGTACAATTGTACGTATTTATTACCTATAATGGTACTGGGACTTTATAGGACACCCTCTATATGTGAAGGATATATTACCTTCCTGTGGCATTTGATATACGCAAACATTAAAGTTACAAATTGTATTTAATATCCAATTTGCTCTAAGTCGGTAGAACGAATTGGATATTAAATGAGATATGTAGCATTATGCTTGTATATAATATATATATAAATTTATATTTATTTATATATAATATTTATATATGCGTGTGGTGTCGCCACTAATCAGTTCCATAACATAGATTCTGAATGAAGGATAATCCTAATGAACAGATGCGCCCAAACACCAGTCCAAGTCTTGGCGTGTTTTGGGTCATTACCCAGTGAACTTAGCTTCAGGGCAAAATTTTATAGGAAATCCAGCCCCAGTACCTGTCTGGTGGCAATATACAAAAAGAGGATTCCTTGGGCTGCGTCACACCAGGTACCCAGTAATTGCACAGGTGGTTTTAATGCAACAGTCTATGATAATAAAATCAGAGTGGATCTTGTGTTTCCTCGCCCGGGGGACTGTAGGAGAGACATGACACAGCCACAGGTGGCTGGGTTGGTGAGGAATGGGAGGGTAGAGATGACATCCACCCCCGCCCCCCCCTCTTGCAAACCTGTTTGTCCGCCGGGGTGGGGAACGGGAGGGTAGGGATGACATCCACCCTTTTGCAAACCTGTTTTGTCCGCCCTAAGGTGGTGGCTGTGTAAGGGGGAACAGGAGGGTAGGGAAGCCATCCACCCTTCCTCCTGCAAACCTGTTTTGTCTCGCCTGGGTTGGGGCAGGGTAAGTGGGAGATTAGGAGGGTAGGGTAGACATGGCACATCCAAACCACCTGGCCCCTTGGCTAGCGGGGTAGATGCCGGAATCTCTGAACTACGAGACCCTTTTGACACAAATGAGTGAATTAAAGAATTATTTTTTACACACTGAATTTTAATGTACATTACATGGAAATAAAGCTTTCTGACTTACCTCTTCGTGGTTAAATACGAGAATAATTATGTCATCTTGATTAAGTCTCTCTCGAATATTTTCTTAATCCTCTTAAAATGGTCCGAACAGTCGTAGCCTACGCTAACCCCAAGTAACACTGAAACATAATAATGATGTTAAACGGTCCTTTCAGAGAATGAAGGCATGGCAGGAAAAATTCCTTTATCGGTTGTGGGAAATTGGTTGGTGGACGGGGAAGAATGGAAAGAGGCTTCTCCACCACTTTCATATGCAATCAATTTCGAAAGTTGACACAAACTGCCTGGTTACTGCATATATGAGATAAAAACGGTCGAATTTCTAACTGACATATTTTTTTTTAACCACGCAAAACAGTTTTGTCGCAGTTTCTGC
>NC_061097.1:26605407-26633930 GCF_015104395.2 Macrobrachium nipponense
GAAAGAAAATATAAATATATATATATATATCGAGCAGAGAAAGAGGGAGAGAAAATATCGAAAAAACCAGAGAGAGAGAGAGAGAGAGGGAGAGAGAGAGAGAAAGACAGAGAGAGAGAGAGAGAGAGAGAGAGAGAGAGAATTAATAACTATATACATGTGGGACTAATTTATTAGTTGTTCATTTATTTTGAGGTCCTTCATAAACATCTTCAATATATGGGTCCAAATGGTACATTCCCAGACTAAGATTTAGGTTGTTTTTATTAGTGATTTGTATAATTGCCGATTCCAGTAAATTTCTTGAAACATAATCATTAGATCTAGCAATTACCGAGGCATCACCCCAATTAATACAATGAGATTTTTCACTCAGATGGATAAACAGTGCATTTGAAGTCTGGGCTGTTCTAACTGAATACATATGCTGCTTAACCCGAACACATAAATTTTTACTAGACTGACCAACGTAAAACGATGGGCAATCCTTACAAGGAATTTTGTAAATGTGTTGTTGTTATTTTGTTACGGGACTATTCTTAATAGCATATCTTTAATGGTATTGTTATAAGAGAACGCTACATTAACATTAAATGATTTTAAAATATTGATTTTATGGTTTCAAATCCCACGAAAATAAGGTAAGCTAAGTACATTTTTTTAGGGATTTCTTTTTCATTAATAGAAACATATAAAAACTTTTTATGAGCTTTTTGATAACATAAATCAATTAAATGAGGTGGGTAGCAGAGATCGTTTCCTATCTTTTTTATGTATTCTATTTCTTGGTCCAGGTATTGTGGACTCGTGATACGCAAAGCGCGTAGGAACATAGAAGAAAAAATTGAAATTTTAATATTAAGATGGTGGCCAGAATAAAAATGTACATATGTTAAATTATTTATAGAAAACCCACAAATAATTTAACATATGTACATTTTTATTCTGGCCACCATCTTAATATTAAAATTTCAATTTTAATATTAAGATGGTTTCGTAATTGGTTTTAGGACTTTTGTTTGAGATAAATAAAGAGAGCTGCTAGTTGTATGCAGAAGGGCCCTTTTAGATGTGTGTTGAAACCGGTAAATGTCTACACATGTTTGTTCTTATAATATAAAGAAAAATATACGCGCATACTTATACGTACGGTTATTTTTTTTTAAGTCTCCCAAGAAATTGTGTTCATTTCTAAAGGATCTTTGTGAATGATGGATTTGGATATTTACTTTAATTCTGTTTAATTTTCGATACACAATTTGCTTAGCATATTTGCACTAAAGTATTCCCCGACAACATGTATCGAAGTACTTTATGCAGTACTGTTTTCATAATGTAGCTAACTAATCTATTGTATATTAACCCTTAAACGCCGGAGCGGTAAATAAAAAAATGACTCCCGTGTGCCGGAGGGGTTTGAGAGTGAGCGCGTAAGCGGAAAAAATATTTTTTTCAAAAAATCACAGCGCGCTAAGTTTTCAAGATTAAGAGTTCATTTTTGGCTCCTTTTTTCGTCATTGCTTGAAGTTTAGTATGCAACCATCAGAAATGAAAAAAATTATCATTATCATATATAAATAATGCGATATATGATAGCGCAAAAACAAATTTCATATATAATTGTATTCAAATCGCGCTGTGCGCCAAAACGGTTAGAGGTAACAAGTTACTTTTTTTTCGTTGTAATGTGCACTAAATTGCAATCATTTTGATATATAACACATTGTAAAACGATAAAAGCAACACAGAGAAAATATTATCACAAAATGATGCATGAATTCGTAGCGCACGGATGTAAAAAAAGTATTTTTTAAAAAATTCACCATAAATCGAAATATTGTTATAGAGACTTGCAATTTGTTTCAAAATGAAGGAAAATGATTGAATATTACGATACTGTAAGCGTTTTAGCTTACAAATGCAGTTTTTGACCATTTCGAACGAGTTAAAGTTGACCAAATGTCGAATTTTTGTTAAAAAAAATTTTTTATATGCAAATATAAAAAAGATGAGAAATGTCTAAACACCTTCCAATAATTTTTTTTATATTGTGCATGTTTTTGCGCACATTTTCATATATAAAACTTTAAAAAAAGCGTAATATGAAAAGGCTCAAATATTAGGAGAATGTGACCTACGCGTTTCCGAGATTTTCGGCCGAGAATCGGCGTGCGGACGGAATAAATATATTTTTTTCAAATATTCACCATAAATCGAGATATTGTTCTAGAGACTTGCAATATGTTTTAAATTGAAGATAAATGATTGAATATTACTAGACTGTAAGATTTTTATGTTACAAATGCGTTTTTTTACCATTTCGGTTGAGTCAAAGTTGACCGATCGTAGTTTTTTTCGTACTTATCGTACTTTATATGCAAATATTTCAAAAATGATAAATGCTACAACCTTCCAATATTTTTTGTTATATTGTGCACGTTTTTGCGCACATTTCCATATATAAAACTCTAATAAAAGCGTACTATGAAAAGGCACAAATATTAGGAGAATGTGACCTACGCGTTTCCGAGATTTTCGGCCGAGAATCGGCGCGCGGAGGGAATAAAAATATTTTTTTCAAATATTCACCATAAATCGAGATATTGTTCTAGAGACTTGAAATATGTTTTAAATTGAAGATAAATGTTTGAATATTACTAGACTGTAAGATTTTTATGTTATATATGCGTTTTTTTACCTTTTCGGTTGAGTCAAAGTTGACCGATCGTAGTTTTTTTCGTACTTATCTTAATTTATATGCAAATATTTCAAAAATGAGAAATGCTACAACCTTCCAATATTTTTTGTTATATTGTGCATGTTTTTGCGCACATTTCCATATATAAACCTTTAAAAAAAGCGTAATATGAAAAGGCTCAAATATTAGGAGAATGTGACCTACGCGTTTAGGAGATTTTCGGCCGAGAATCGGCGCGCGGAGGGGAAAAAATATTTTTTTCAAAAATTCACCATAAATCGAGATACTGTTCTAGAGACTGCAATTTATTTTAAAATGAAGATAAATGATTGAATATTACTAGACTGTAAGATTTTTATGTTATAAATGCGTTTTTTTACCTTTTCGGTTGAGTCAAAGTTGACCGATCGTAGTTTTTTTTTCGTACTTATCGTACTTTATATGCAAATATTTCAAAAATGATAAATGCTACAACCTCCCAATATTTTTTGTTATATTGTGCATGTTTTTGCGCACATTTCCATATATAAAACTATAAAATAAGCGTAATATGAAAATGCACAAATATTAGGAGAATGTGACCTACGCGTTTCGGATATTTTCGGCCGAGAATCGGCGCGCGGAGGGAATAAAAATATTTTTTTCAAATATTCACCATAAATCGAGATATTGTTCTAGAGACTTGCAATTTGTTTTAAAGTGAAGGTAAATAATTGAATATTACTAGAACTGTAAGTAATTTGCTTACCCCAAAAAAAAAATATTTATAATATATATATATATATTATATATATATATATATATATATATATATATATATATATATATATATATATATATATATATATATATATATATATATATATATATATATATATATATATATATATATATATATATATATATATATATATATATATATATATATATATATATATATAGATATATATATATATATATATATATATATATATATATATATATATATAATATATGTATACATAAAATATATACTTTATATATTATATACTTCTTCGATTCTGGTACCAATACATAAATAAAAGGAATGCAGGTGACACTTCTCTTTTCGACACCAATGAAATGTCTTATTATTATTTTTATCATGCACACATTCAGATATATAAAAAATTGTAATAAATATAAAACTAAAACTAATATAAAATAAATGCAGAATACTCACTCGTAAATCCTGACTCTTCGTTCTATTCTTGTTTTTTTTCTCCCTCCTCCATTGAAGAGTCTTGCATTTTTTTCCACTCGACATGACGAGGTACAGGTGGAGGAGGGAGACGCGCGCCCTTACTGCTGATGGACCCGGCGGCCCCGTGTGCCCTCCGCTGTCGGTTTAGGGGGCGCGCTCCAATACATGACCTTAGTGTGGTACTTTCGGTCACACTCCCCTATCCTGCAAAGAGCAACTTTGCAGAGACGACAGAAGAACCGGGTGTCTCTCCTTCTGCCATTCATATGGCACACCCGGCACCGTTTCTGCCTTCGCCCTTCTAAGGCCTCCAGTATGTGTTCCCCTGGCTGCAGCCGACACGCAGGGTCCACTACCCGACGAGAAGCGGTGATGGCGGGCCGGCAGCAAGAGGGCGTCGTCCAGCAGGGGCGGCGGCAGCAGGGGGCGTCGGCAGCAGGGGCGTCGTCAGCAGGGGTGCGGCGGCAGCAGGGGCGGCGGCAGCAGGGGCGGCGGCAGGCAGGGGCGTCGTCAGCAGGGGCGTCGTCAGCAGGGGCGGTTCGGCAAGGTCCGAGCGAAGTTGGCCCTCTAGTCTGCCCTTTCCTCTAGGGGCAGATCTGCAGCTCGGGCAGGGGGTCAGTTATGGAAGCCACTCATCGGGATCGAAGTTGATGAGGGCATTCCCGGCTACCTCTAGGAACTGTATGTGGGTCAACCTCGGAAGATTGTCACCGCGGTACCCACAGTACAGTATGTAGGCAGTTTTGGAGGGCCAACTGAAGGATGTATTTGAGGAGCTTCTGTGTCCACCTTCTGGTTCTCCTGGCGAAAGGGATAGTACTGGAGAGCTGATCAAAGAGATCAACTCCTCCATGTGCATGTTGTAGTGCCCAATGACAGTAGGGCCGCTCGGTACGAAACTCCTCAAAACACAACTCGCCCTGTCGACGTGTCTTCGCTGTACGATCTCTTCTTGGATGGGTTCATGACTCGTCGTAATCATGGGGACGAGTCGGACACCCTTCCAACCAGATGACGAAGACAGCGCCCTTCCGCCGCCACTCTGTCTCTCCTCTTGCCAGGTGTTGCGGATGACTAGCGAACCTCTTGAGGACATTCGGGGCCCCACGCACCAACCGAAGGGTACCACTGACGTGAACACCTGCTTCATACAGTTCCTGGGCCAGGGATACCGAGTTATAATAATTATCCATAAACAGGTGATATCCTGGTTACGGAAACGTCCCACAACGGTTGAATACAGTGTCACGCAGCGTGGAGAAGACCCCGGTATACACTGAAAAGTTCCACAACATATCCAGTGTTGGCCTCGGTAATGAGAAAGAATTTCACACCATATTTCTTTGGCTTCTTGGGGTTATACACTTTATACTAAGACGTCCTTTGTAAGGCATCATCCCCTCATCCAAAGACAGGTTCTTTCCAGGAATCACGAGATTACTACACCGCTCACGGATATAATCCAACACTGTACGCACTAAAATGAGGCGATCACTGATATTCTGGGGTATGGCCCTTCGTTGAAGGCGTTGAAAGTACCTGTCCATCGCCAGGAAATTATCACGGGACATAACACCAAGGCAGCATTCGGCAATACATAAAAAATAATTTCTCCTCCAATATTGCCTGACGTCGACAGCAGTGTCAAAAAAAAACCAAAATAAATGTGGAGCCCCAAAAAATGTGCCATGTTCAATTGAGGTTTGTGGCCTCCCCGCCAGTAATACGACAAGGTCGTCTTCAAGCCTCGTTACCGGCAGTACCGAGCGTAGTCCACCGTCTCGTGTACCAGGTATTCCAGCAATTCCCGCGTCAGGAAAAGCTGGATGAACCCCAAAACAGTCAGGGGTACTGGTACGGTCATCCCAGGGGTTGCCGTGAAGGGGTGCATGTTAGGAGGGGTGGGGTCCTCCGTCCACCCCTCGTCACTCTCCGACGACCGACCTTCACCTTGGCTGGCGCGACGAGCCGACCTTCTACGTGCCCGTGCGCGCGCACGCGCACGGGTGCGGGCACGATGCACACTTACCCCCCCGTTGGCCCATCACCCTCACTTAGGCCCTCACTTTCTGTATCGTCCTCTGCGATAAAACTTGAGCCCGTATCCCCACCCTCCCCCATCCCCTCCTCCTCAGATTCCCCTCGTATGCATCTGAATTCGAGCCTCACTTTCGGATGTGAGCCTCGAACGGACATTGGGGGCAAATATTCATCCTCACTTTCATCGGGACTGATGTCCTCATCACTCGATGAGGACTTGCGACATGTTCCCGATCAAGCTCCGAAAGATATTCGTCTATGTCCCTTGGTTGGAGGCCTCCCAAATGCCTACGAATGCCCCTAAGGACGCCCACATGCTTCCTAGGGGTAACCAAAGGCAAACGATGTGTTCCCGAAACACTTTCAGCCACACCACGTGGCCGCACAGAAACGGCCTTGAGGCGTGGGGTCATGCGGTGGTGCTTGGCCCCATCGCCAGCATCCAGGTCCAAAACTCGCCTTACACGATCCCTTCCGACGGGTAAAACGCGCCTTTCACGGTTCACACGTCGTTGAGACATATCTAGGAATGTCCTGTAGCAATACAAATGCTCAAAGTCTCGCACAAGTCCAGAAAAAAACCACGCTTTTCACGAAATAAGATCGCTCTCGGATGGTGCGCTACTGATGCTGGCTGGAGCGAGAAGAAGGGATATCGCGCATGCGCACCTGGGTCACGCTTCAAAACAAAACCAAGGCCTTGATCCGTGAACTCCAGGCATTCCCAAGGCGCGTGATTCAAAAGTTTTAGGCTGGTAGGCCTATAAGTATTTTTCCGCGAATTTTAAAAAAAACTTTCGTATGTCGACGTAAAATACGTCCAGTCGGCACCCGACAGACAATTTATCTCGACGTAAAATACGTCCAGTCGGCGTTTAAGGGTTAAGTATATAGGAAAAGTTTCTGAAGATTATATTGACCTATTCACGTTAAACTCAGGATTGAATCGCATGTAAAGAACATTCCCAAATCATCATCCACTTCATATGCTATAAAAGAAACAATACAGGCTTTGTTTTGATCAAATATTAATTATCTTTATAATAGCTCAATCAGGAACAAGAGACAAAACTAAGGCTTTGCACTGCGTGGTCCTTCTAGCAATGAGATGCAAAATTCGTCACTTAATTGTATATTCACGGAAATGTAATTGGAACAAGAGATAACACAATATCCTTCTGTTATGGCGTTCAAGTTTTATTCATAAACTCATATAGTCTTCCTATAATTTTGCTAAGAAATCAAAACAGCTGTTGCTTGTGTTGTGTGTAAAAGAATGAGGTTACCACATGACTGAAGTTGCTAAAAGGCTGATAACTGCGAATTTTTGCCATTTGAAGAAACAGATATTGTAATACTTTACTAATTACTTTTGCGCAGGTTTAGAATTGGAACCCCTTTTAAATGTAAATTTTAGTTACCTATCAAATGTTATTGCGCCGTCAATAACCTAAGTGTTGTGACGCCAGTTTTAGCAGTCATAAATCAAATCAAGCCAAGTACTGCTTTGAAATAGGAGGTATCTATAATAAACAAAGACTTCTTAGTCACTTGCCGTAAGGCCCATCCTATCAGTTAACGATATTCACTTTAGGTGGTTTACGCCACATTAGTCATTGAAGAGAGATCTATACAGTCTTTGAATTTCTTTTAAGTTTTTTTTCCATGAAATTTTATTAATATAGACTAGGGCTTTCTTCTCCCTTAAATTGAGGAACCACTAAAATTCAATTATCACATTTTAGGAAATGCATTGCTTTGGAACCTAAAGCTGGATACATTGGAGAGATAGTTGCTTAATTTATTATGATATTACCGAAGATAATCCGAGAAAAATACATAAAATTTGTTATTGAAGAATAATTTTATATGTTAACATTACTGAGCCGATTACTTTTTCACAAATATTTGACTTCACTAATGATGAACAATTTACATGTATCGTCAGTCTGGTTATGAATTTATATTTTTTTGTAGAAATCAACTGATTAGATTCCATATGGGTTAGTGTCTAGAAAATAGGCTTCATCCATATCCCCCGTAGGGTGCTAATGCCGTCAGTGCACCTCATTCGGTGCACTGCAGGCATTACTTAAGGATCTTTGCAGCGTGCCTTCGGGCCCTAGCTGCAACCACTTTTGTTCCTTTTACTTTACCTCCTTCCGTATTCTCTTTCTTGATTTTACTTTCCACCCTTTCCTAACACTTGATTCACAGCGCAACTGTGAGATTTTCCTCGTGTTACACCTTTCAAACCTTTTACCGTCAATTTCCATTTCGGCGCTGAATGACATCATAGGTCCCAGTGCTTGGCGTTTGGCCTATATTCTATATTCAACTCATCTCCTCATCTATATCTTTATGCAAAGATATGTCTGTAAATCTAATTAAATGCCTTCCACTTTACAAGCGATGCAAAGCGAGATTTATTACAAAGTCGACACCAATCAAACCTTCACAAAGTGATGCAGGCGTTTGCTAGGACATTACTCTAATTAAAACAGACAATATTCTCTCTCTCCCTTCAGGTAAATTAATGTCCATGATGAGGAACTGAGCCGAAGGAAACTGAACTTCAGAAATATTAGAAGGAGAAAATACGAAAAGGTCAGAGGTTAAAGAATATAAATTCTGTAACTTGAACTTTCAGTTAAAACCTGTAAACTGTCATGACAGTCAAGATGTCAGTTGATATGCAGCTGAATATTGCAGTAGGATCAAGAATATCAAGAATTCTGAGAATTACGTTGTCGAATGACTGACAAAACAAAAATAATTCCTTCATTAAAAACTGTTCGACAAAAATCTTTCCTTATTCCCAGAAAAATCCTGTCAACAAAGACTTCGCATTAATTACTGTCAACCTTAGAAAATTACTCGCTGCGTTCATTAATGACATTTCAAATGAACGTCTTCAATAAAAGTCTGGAAAAGGTATAAGACTGGATTTAACGATGAATAAAACTCTACGATTACAGAAGAAAAACTCAAATTCCATTGGGATATTCCATTAGAAAGCCCTTTACTTGAGTTGAGCTTAGGTTAGTATGTTCATTTGTTTGTGCCATTTTTTAAATTGTGGTTTAAAATAATAATTAAAAAGCAGATATTTGTCTAATTCTCCACATCATTTAGTAAATTTCACCGGCAAAATTCATAGAATTCTGACTTGGTCGTTTGAGGAACGAGTCTTTTTATTGCTGCTACGAACCTTTTTTCTAAACCACTTGCACTAGAGTAGGCATAAGCGACATAACTCCGATTATTCCATTTCTCTGAAAATATAGGACGTAAGAAGATACTTCTGTTGTATGATCCAGCATTCTGAAGCGTCACACAGTGCAATGACATTAAAATTTAGTTTGAAAAAGTTATATCTAGAGATATAACAATTCAGCGCTGAGGACAGTGAAAAGAGGGAGTTGGAGAGGTTGTGCAGTATGGTGAACGAAAGAAAGCGGGAATGAGGGCAAAGTAAATAGCTAAAAGCTGGTTGCAGTTAGTGGCCGAAGTGACGCGGTAAACAATCGTTAGTAATGCTTACAGTGCACGAAGGGAGGTGTACTGACGGCACTATAAGCGACTTCCGGTTTTTTTTTAAATTGTGACTTCTTGAACATAAAGGTATGTCTGTCATAGTCAAGTACTTCGAATATAACTGACACCAAGTCTTTGGCGTCCTATCACATTTCAGGCAGCCAAGAGAAATAACGTATGATAAAAGGAATATAAAAAAGTATAACAACAACAAAGAAAAAGATAACAACCTTCCCCATAGGAAAGGTATATATATCTCAATAATAAAAGGCAATTGGCTTCTTTAGCACCCGAGCAGGCTTGTAAACAGATCTGCCTAGACAAGCAGTTCCACATAGCTTCCTTAACCACGCTTTTTTCCCTTCTTCCTCGGGGGAGGGTGGGGGGGGGGGGGGGGGAGGGGTGGGGGGGGGGGGGAAAAAAAAAAATTTTTTTATCCGCCCCCTGAAAAGTCTGTCATTCCCGTCCGCCTACCTTTCGCCGGCATCGTGGACCTCCGTTTAGGGCTACTGAAACCAAAAAATTTTGATTATTTATTTATTTATTGATTGATATATTTGTATGTTTGTTATTATTATTATTATTATTATTATTATTATAATAGCGCCTCAGTGGCGTGGTCGGCATGGCGTTGGCGTGCCACCTCGCTGCCCGCGAGTTCGATTCTTGGGCATTTCACTGAGGGGTGAGAGCCGTGTACTTCTGGTGATAGAAGTTCACTCTCGACGTGGTTCGGAAGTCACGTCAAGACGTTGGTCCCGTTGCTGAATAACCACTGGTTCCATGCAACGTAAAAACACCCTACAAATAAACAAATTATTATTATTATTATTATTATTATTATTATTATTATTATTATTATTATTATTATTATTATTATTATTATTATTATTATTGGTAAAGTGGATGTTAGGAAATAGTTCAGATTTCCTTTCGATAATAATGTTCATTTCCATCGTGCTTTTCCCCTGAGCATTTATGCAGATTTGACCCAAGGAGGTCATGGCTGAACGAGTTCATTTTTCTGTCCGTCATGAATTTAGCTATGATCTGTCAGGGTGCGTACCAATCGGCTTTCACTGTATTTAATATTAGGGTGAAGTGTTCGTTTATTCAAGGCTCGAGTGAAGTGTCGTACGTATAACTGGAACCTGCTTTTACTTACAAAACAAATACACAAGCTAATGACAGACCAACTTCTGTCCTAGAAAGGTCAAAAAGCGAAAGCGCATGACTTGTTCTGAAAGATTAGGAATAAAACTTTGCATTGTAGAATAATAATTATTTGTACAATGCAATGGAAGATTATGCCGCGCATGTCTGTATTTATTTGTGTATGCATGCAAATTATATGCAAATTGATAAGGAAATGTGCATTATATATATATATATATATATATATATATATATATATATATATATATATATATATATATATATATATATAAAGTATTTACATAGTATTTTACTCAACAGTCGAGCAATTTGTAAATACGTAAATACTTATAAGTAAAAAGTTATGCTCATTAATCTTTTGGGTTCCTTTTTCCATCTTCAGAAGAAAACTGAAAGAAGTTTTCGTTTAATCCTTTTAATGTTTAAATGAAGTTTATTATTGCCCAAGATGTTAAAGTTAAACTAACGTTCCGTAGAGGGTAGTGCCGTCTGTGCACCTCACGCGGTGTGCTGTAGGCATTACCTAATGTTCTTTGCATTGTGCCTTCGGCCCCTAGCTGCAACCCCTTTCATTCCATCTACTGTACCTCCTCTCATATTATCCTTCTTCCATCTTACTTTCCACCCTTTCCAACAATTGTTTCATAGTGCAACCGTGAAGTTTTCTGCCTTATATACTTTTCAAAACTTTTACTCTCAATTTCCGTTTCAGCGCTGAGTGACCTCATGGGTCCCAGTACTTGTCCTTTTGGCCTAAATTCTATACTCAATTCAACTTAACAAACAAAAGCGACATAAATCTGGGATTGAACCTTCCAATAATAAAAGAGCAATTGCATAATACCTGAGGTTAACCGTGATCTGTGATTTCACTTAGACGTAATTAAACTAATGGCTTAACCAAAGCGATTTCCATCATGGCTGCTGTTGCTGTATACTATATTGTTATGGCCTATTTGCTGATTTAATCTCTGTTGTTATTAAAGCACCTTCATCGTTGTCCCCATAGATTCAATTGGTACCATTCTGCGTTAGTTCAACAGGGCTACAAAGGTAGCTATTATCCATTATCGCCCTAAGTACATAGATCTACCAAAGACATATAATAGAGAACGACCCCAGAACGATAAGAATAAAACAGCCCACTGACTAGACAGCAAGTGACGGCCGCATTTGAGATGCGATGTCAACTCGAACGGAACATCGCTTTGAAATGTTGATGCTGTTTTCACAGCCATTATTAATCGCCTTTCCCCTCATCTCTCTCAGATGGCTTTCTCCCCTCTAACCTCGGGTCTCCCGAGGGGTCTGATTCTCACCGCACAGATCTCGAAAACTTTAAATACAAGAGTAGGAATAATTTCGTTGTTCAAGATTCTAGTAAGTTTTTAAAGAAGAAAACACGGAATGATGTAGTAAGCAGTCACGGCAAAACAATGTTACATTTACATGAAGAAAATGGGACTATCAAAACTGTAAAGTGTGTGTGAGAGAGAGAGAGAGAGAGAGAGAGGGGGGGGGGCGGGAAACATGTATGCATGTACGTAATCTTGTTCGCAGAGGGTGAAGGTAAAATTCAATCAATTTAAAATCAAGTAATGTGTTGGCTAACCACGAACAAGAGAGAGAGAGAGAGAGGACATGTATGCGTGAACGTAATCTTGTTCGCGGAGGGTGAAGGTGAAGTTCAATCAATTTAAAATAAAGTAGTGTTAGTGCTAAATACGAACAAGAGAAAGTGAGAGAGAGAGAGAGAGCTGTCTTTTGACACGTCTGTTACCCGAACCCATGAGAAGGGGGCGGCATTTGTTGAAACGGCACCGAGGGACATCGGAAATTCCATGTGGCATCAGCGCCATGGCAATGAATAGCTGCATAATAAGAGAGAGAGAGAGAGAGAGAAAAGGCGGGGCGGGAGGGAGTTTCAAGTGAGCGTCGTATATCATTACACCTAAATCACTGAATCCGTAACAGCGCCATTGTGGAACGACGGCCGGCGAAAATTTTCCTTTACGGCGGGCAAAATTTTTTGGGCCTTTTCTCGACTTTTTTTTTTTTTTTTTTTTTTTTCGGGACGGATCCTTCATCGGCTTTCGGCTCTTCATAAGAGGATCATGAGAATATCACAGCCGTGTTATTGGACGTCAGAGAAGAGCTCTTTGGCGGTTCAATAAAAGGTCATTCTCCGAAATAAGTTGGTAGGATTTTTCTAAATATATCATGATTCATTAGGTCATAGAGAGAAATTGCTCTTTTTCGGAACTGGCGATTTCAAATGGCTCTTTACTGATCTAAGTTTTAAGAGGTGAATACGCATTTGTGTGTATGTGTTAAATATATATATATTTATTATATTATGTATATACGTGTGTATATAATATTATATATATAATGATATATATATATATTATATATATATTTTATTATATATTATATTAATATATATAATATATTTACTATCTATATATATATATATATATATATATATATAGAGAGAGAGAGAGAGAGAGAGGGAGAGAGAGGAGAGAAGAGAAGAGAGAGAGACGAGAGAGAGAGAGAGAGAGAGAGAGAAGGAGAGAGAGGAGAGAGAGAGAGGTCTGTAAGGTTTAAGAAGTAAATATCCAGTTTTATGTGTATTAGATATATATTTATATACATTTAAATGTACATATATTTTTTGCGTATATATATAAGTGAGAGAGAGAGAGAGAGAGAGAGAGAGAGAGAGAGAGAGAGAGAGAGAGACTCCTGAAACCTCGGTATGGTAATGTTCCCGGTAATGGCGAGTGAGTGTCTCTCTCTCCTTGAGAACAAGGACAGTCTCTTGTTTTATTTCCGTAAGCGTGAATATTTCAGTAAGAGAGAGAGAGAGAGAGCGTTGTGTGAAAACCGTTGCATCGTAAAGTCATGGCATTTGCAGATCAACACTCTCTACGCTGCAAAAGCAAAATATATTCTCGGTATTGATACAGATTTTTTATTTTTTTTATTTTGTCAGGGATGCTTTTACGACAAACAGGTTGAAGTTACGGTCTCCATAAATACGAGGGAAATCAGAGGAGTGATAATTTTCAAGTTTTCTGTATAAGAAAACTATTGAGATGGCATTGTCTGTCCTTCCGCCCTCTGATCTTATAAATTACTGAGGCTAGAGGGCTGCAAATTGCTATGTTGATCATACACCCTACAATCATAAACCATAACAAATTGCAGCCCTCTAGCCTCAGTGGTTTTTATTTGATTTAAGATTAAAGTTCGCCATAATCGTGAATCTGGCAACGATATAAAACAGGCCACCATCGGTCCGTGGTTAAAGTTTCATGGGCTGCGGGCATACACCATTGTACCGAGGGTACCCAAAGATAGAACTATTTTCGGTGGCCTTGATTGTAGACTGTACAGAGAACTCTATTGCGCCGAAGAAACATCGGCGCGTTTGTTACTTGATAAACGGTGTCTCGAGTATTTTAACAAGAAATCAGACCTCAAAAGTGCTTTGGTTAACGATATGAGGTTTAAGGCTGCGTGCAGGGAAAAGATGGAAGTGTGACGGTGAGAGAAAGTGATCCTGAAGTGAGTAAAGACTTAGATGAGATTGCAGGACTGAAATGGTGATCAACCTTCAGGGCCTGATTACAATGAAAGGTGATTGAGTTTCGAGTTCTTATGTGATTATAAGACAGATGAGATTCTTTTGGAAATGTGTTCTGTAATGCGTTTATTTGATGAGAAATCACAGTTGTGAAGAAGAATATTTCGTAGTCTTCTTGTTAAAACAAAAAGGTTATTAAGCGAATGGATTTAATGGTAAAAAGAGGTTTTATCTATTAGGTACAACTGATGATTAAAGCGCCTCAGTGGCGTGGTTGGTATGGTGTTGGCGTACCACCTCATTGGCCGCGAGTTCGATACTCGGGCATTCCACTTATGTGTGAGAGCTGTGTATTTCTGGTGATACAAGTTCACTCTCGACGTGGTTCGGAAGTCACGTCAAGCCGTTGGTCCCGTTGCTGAATAACCACTAGTTCCATGCAACGTAAAAACACCATACGAACAAACTGATAATTACCCAGTTGAAGTACAGTATGACTGAAGCAATGGGATGGATAAAAGAGTAGTTAAGACTGACTCATCATCAGTCTGTAATATAAAATTATTCACATTTATAAAATATGAAATAAAAGTTTTACTTGCCAATTTAAAAAGGAATACATAGAAAACTAAAGTTATTCATAAAAACTAGTTGTTATGAACTAAAATAAAAAATTATATACAACAAGGTGACATTAAAATTGACGAAATTTAACATTAAAAAGGAGTAGCAACCTTTACAAAGAGGAGGATAAGAAAGGAATGGCTGTAGGACCGTCGTTTGCCCAGACCTCAACTACGCCAAGAAAAGCTGAGTAGAGGATTGACTCGAATTGAGGGAAGGAACGAGGTGTTTGATATGTAAAGAAAAGCGTCGTTATATATTGGCTGTGCTTGATATTGTCAATTATCGTAAAATGTTTTTTGTTCATTTCAATTTTACAATGAGCTGCATGATTTCTTATATTAGAGAATTCAGGGTTGGTTATCCTCTGGCCATGCTTGGCAGGGTGATGCTTTTTTGGAGTTCGTGAATAATATATATATATATATATATATATATATATATATATATATATATATATATATATATATATATATATATTATATATACACACATACATACATACATACATACATACATACAGGGTGTCCATAAAGTCCCAGTACAATTGTACGTATTTATTACCTATAATGGTACTGGGACTTTATGGACACCCTATATATATGAATGGATATTTATCACCTTCCTGTGGCATTTGATATACGCAAACATTAAAGTTACAAATTGTATTTAATATCCAATTCGCTCTAAGTCGGTAGAACGAATTGGATATTAAATGAGATATGTAGCATTTTGCTTGTATATAACATATAAATTTATTTATATTTATATTCATATAAATGCGTGTGGTGTTGCCACTAATCAGTTCCCATAACTTATCTTTTGAGCGAAGGATAATCCTAATGAACAGATGCGCCCAAAACACCAGACCAAGTCTTGGCATATTTTGGGTCATTACCCAATGTAACTAGGCTTCAGGGCAAAATTTTATAGGAAATCCAGCCCCAGTACCTGTCTGTGGCGTATACAAAAAGAGGATTCCTTGGGCTGCGTCACACCAGGTACCCAGTAATTGCACAGGTGGTTTTAATGCAACAGTCTATGATAATAAAATCTGAGTGGATCCTGTGTTTCCTCCCCCGGGGACTGTAGGGGAGACATGACACAGCCACCCACCTCTCGCAAACCTGTTTGTCTGCCACCGGTGGCTGGGTTGGTGGAGGAATGGGAGGGTAGGGATGACATCCACCCCCACCCCCCCTCTTGCAAACCTGTTTTTCCGCCACGGGGCGGGGGAACGGGAGGGTAGGGATGACATCCACCCTTTTGCAAACCTGTTTGTCCACCCTAAGGTGGTGGCTGTGTAAGGGGGTACGGGAGGGTAGGGGAGCCATCCACCCTCCTCCTGCAAAACTGTTTTGTCTCGCCTGGGTTGGGGCAGGGTAAGTGGGAGATTAGGAGGGTAGGGTAGACATGGCACATCCAAACCACCTGCCCCCTTGGTTAGCAGGGTAGATGCCTGAACCTCTGAACTACGAGACCCTTTTGATACACAAATGAGTGAATTAAAGAATTATTTTTTACACACTGAATTTTAATGTACATTATGGAAATAAAGCTTTCTGACTTACCCCTTCGTGGTTAAATACGAGAATAATTATGTCATCTCGATTAAGTCTCTCTCGAAATAATTTTCCTAATCCTCTTGAAATGGTCCGAACAGTCGTAGCCTACGCTACCCCAAGTAACAGTGAAACATAATAATGATGTTAAACGGTCCTTTCAGAGAATGAAGGCATGGCAGGAAAAATTCCTTTATCGGTTGTGGGAAATTGGTTGGTGGACGGGGAAGAATGGAAAGAGGCTTCTCCACCACTTTCCATATGCAATAAAATTTCGAAAGTTGATACAAACTGCCTGGTTACTGCATATGTGAGATAAAAACGGTCGAATTTCTAACTGACATCATTCTTTGTTTAACTATGCAAATCAGTTTTGTCGCAGTTTCTGCAAGAATTTTATATGAATAAGAATTTTTGTTACAATCATTTGAAGCTATGATGGGATGGTTAAAAGATAGTCACAAATGGGCACTGAAGTCTCATATTTTATGAAGTAACGTACAAGGTGGAAATAGCTGACGTTTGAACGAGATCCCAATGGAAAAACCTCACAGACGCATCGTGGAACTAATTGATGCTGGATATTTCAGAGGGAGGAGTATAAGACTTAAGCCAAAGGCCAAGCGCTGGGACCTGCGAGGTCATTCAGCTCTGAAAAGAAAATTGAGATTAATGGAGTTCTGAAAAGTAATAGGAGAAATAGCTCAAAGCAGTTGCATATTGAATCAATCGTTAGGAGAGGGTGGAAAGTAAGATGGAAGAAAGAGAATATGACAGTAGATACAGTAAAAGGAATGAAAGGGTATGCAGCTAGGGGCCGAAGGGACGCTACAGAGAACCTCAAGTAATGCCTACAGAGCACCTCGTGAGGTGCACTGACGGCACCAGCCCCCTACGGGGCAGATGTTGGAGGACTGGAGAAAAACGCCCGTGCCCAATAATAGGTCGAGCGGAAAATGACCTTCCTTCCGGCCATTGGTTCAACGCTGGAGATTTGGTCGCACCCTGAAAATCCCGAAATAAAGACATTGACCAAGATGAAGAATTTTTTGTTACGTGAGGAGAATCTTTAAAGGATTTTCTCCCTTCTCATGTATTGCCAGGTTCAGCTAACTACCACTTACTTTTAAGAAGAGGTCTGTCATCTATTAAAAGGAGAAGTCTGTTACCGCATACTTTTACCGCAAGTTAAGTATATCTTAGTATAACCAGACCACTAAGCTGAATAACAGCTCTCCTAGGGCTGGTCCGAAGGATTAGCTATTTTTACGTGGCTACGAACCAATTGGTTACTTAACAACGGGACCTACAGCTTATTGTGGGATCCGGACCACATTATATCGAGAAATTTACTTTTAATCTCTGACTCCACGTTGGCGGAGCGGGGAATCGAAGTCGGGACTACCGAATCGGTAGGCAAGTACGAAAGCCACTCGTTCAACAAGGAAGTCGAATCGGTAGTTATAAAGATAAAAAGGTTCACGATGGCTTGGTCGATCAAGCATGGTATCTTGTTAAAATAGTAACTCCTTTCAATCAGAGTACATTCCAGTAACTAAACAATAGGGAACCGATACGTTTATTTGGTCAAATTTTAAGGCATGATAGTAATTGTCGAATTACTCAGACGCCTTAATGATACATAATTGCCGGCAAGTAAATTATTCATTTATATTCCAACGGTTGGGTCCTCATGTGTTGGTAAGGAACTGAAAGTATTCCGTTGACAGGTGTCTTCGTTTGTACTGCAGATAATTTATATCTTATTTAACAGTTTCTCTTTTAAGCAACTTTGCATTAAAAGGATGAGTAGATTACCACATTTCTGTTGTTTGAAGAAGAAGAAGAAGAAGAAGAAGAAGAAGAAAAGAAGAAGAAGAAGAAGTAAAAAGAAAGGGAGAGACAGATTCTTCAGAAAATTAATTGTACCATTGAGGAAGACAAATGGACCTAGCCTGAAATCTAGAGGAATGTGCAGCTTCAAGATGCAGCCCCCTTTTTTTCTGGATGGGCCACAAGATTAAACTTAGCAGCTGGGACATGATCTTTTAAAGAGGATGGCTGCTGAAAGATTACGGTGAGAGAGAGAGAGAGAGAGAGAGAGAGAGAGAGAGAGAGAGAGAGAGAGAGAGAGAGGCACTCAGACATTTGCAATGAAAACTGAAAATCTGAGGAAGTGAGAATAAGGAGTCGTCGAATGGATGGTATTGACGTGGATTGCCAGTCAAGCAGTTAATAAGATTATGTAAAGGAACGATTCTGAAGAGAGTATTGGAGAACATAAAGATTAACAAGTAAGAAAGTCGCCGAAGTTTCTTTTGCGAAATCGAGTTTTCTGTACAGCTTATAATTAAGGCCACCGAAAATACATCATCCGGTGGTCTCTGTACTATGCTGTGTGGGCCGCGGCCAATCAAACTTTAACCAAGGTCCGGTGATGGACTGTCCTATATCGTTGCCAGACGCACGATTATGACTAACTTTAACCTTAAATAAAATAAAAACTACTGAGGCTAGAGGGCTGCAATGTGTTATGTTTGATGATTGGAAGGTGGACGATCAACATAGCAATTTGCAGCCCTTCTGGACTCAGTAGTTTCTCAGATCTGAGGGCGGAGGGGAAAAGTGCGGACGGACGGAGAAATGCCCATCTCGATAGTTTTCTTTGACAGAAAGCTAAATAGAGGACCTGAAATAAAAAGCCTTTCTAATTCAATATCGGATTTGTTTATCATTTCGATATCAGGTTTGCAGCCTTTACCGAAAACGGCTTCGCAAAGTGACAGAAAGACGAGAAGAGATACAGAACGAAGCATCTTTCAGATGATATTGAAGAATATGTCCTGGAATTGAAAATCGTTCCAGTGATGAGGTAGACAATCTTACTCTTTCCAGAAACGTTGATTTTTATGTTCTGATGTATTTTGTACTTGGGTAATTAAAACGGGTAAATTCCTATATACAAAAAAAAAAAAAAAACCCTCCTGTGACAGCAAGACTATTCAAAATCCGACACATTCATTATACCAATTATTTTCCATCATGCTTATGCTTTCGTTATATTAAACATCCTTTTTCATTAAACAAACTTTCGGCCACGGAAATATGTCAGTGCCGACGTCAAGATTTAATATTTGCAGTTCTAGACACATTCATGTATTCTTTTCTTTTTTATCTTAACAACTAATTGGATATATCTTTCATTTACAATAAATCAGTCCAATTAACTCAAAATAAAATAGAAAAGTGAAATAAACAACAGCTATAAGTGCACTAAGAATGTAGTTTGTAATGAGGAAAAAATATAAAGAGCCAGGTAATGAACAGGAGTAGAAATGAAAACGGGAGATACGAGTATACATGGTGAAGACATGTTGTATCATTTCTCTTTATTACATTCGCGTGCCTAATTGTACACGTTGAGAGAGAGAGAGGAGGAGAGAGACGGAGAGAGAGGAGAGAGAGTTGGAAAATAAATCGTTTCATACGTGATTTCCATCTGCTTTAGCTCTGAACGCAAAGCAAAGTAACATTTCATGACATAAAGCTAGTAAGATTTGTCTCAGATTAAAACATTATTTCATAAATATCAGCTCTTGTAAGTTTTTCGGACAGACTCCATACCCCATGAATCAGGTTGTTCCTTGGGGCTCTTTCCTCAGACACCAGTTTATTCTTTATATCGGAAATCAAAGCCCCCTTGATCTCCTTACCATTCAGTGCAAACACACAACTGAAGCTGACAATAACTTTCCTATCGATTACTAAGAGGAATATGACACTGGAGATGATTTTGTTACATATGTTAAACATCACACAAATCATCTGCATTTTTAGGCTTGTGGTTTCCACGACCACACTTCCAGCCATAAAGACACCAAATAAACCTCCATTTTCTTCTTGTGTCTGAATGGTTGGGAGGAATTCTTGGGAGAAAAAAAAAAGAAGTCACATCTGTTCGCCAGTGCATTTTCTGGCCTCTTCGGCTAATGACTAAGGATGCATGTCACTGATGAATAGCCCTTTCAGTACGATAGTAGGGAGAGTCCATTCTGTGTGTGTGTGTGTGTGTGTGTGTGTGTGTGTGTCGTGTGTGTTGTGTGCTGGTGTTGTCGTTCTATATCATAATTATTCTGGTTATATTAAATATTAAGAGGCTTCATTCACTGATTCGCCCACATGGGATTCAGTTTGACATTATTACGAGTGTGTAAGTCGTTAGATAACATGGAAATTCTGATGCAGACTGTCTATGATTTGATGGAACGTCTGTCTGTTGGATTGCGACAAACAGATTTAAAGCTGAATTTGAAGCTAGGGAGAAACTCTCATTTATATAGTGTCAAAAAATTTATTTTTCTCTTCCTGTTTCCTCTTTTTAATTTTCTGTAAAAGAAAACTATTGCGATGGCATCTGTCTGTCAGTCCACACTTTTTCTGTCCCCCTCAGATCTTAAAAAAATACTGAGGCTAGAGGGCTGCAAATTGGTATGATCGTCTTCCCACTCCGTCATCAAACGTTCCGAATTGCAGCCCTCTAGCCTCGGTAGTTTTGATTTGTACAGAAAATGCGATCGCGCCGAAACATTTTTACTTGTTTCTTTTACTAATGAAACCTGTTGAGGTTTCTTTTCAAATGAGCGAGGACCTCGACGATAGTATATATTTCGGAGGCAGCGTTAACCAGTAGAGCTCGTACTCTGCTATTAATAATTAGCTTGCCTACCGAGCAAGGTTATTTTTAATAGGGTAAACAGAGAACGGTTTTCCGGTGATGGCATAAAAGAAAAAAAAAAGAAATACCAGGAAATGAAATGTACTAATACAAAATTGATGCTGAGCATCACAAATTTTGGCTACAATTTATAGCGCGTCTCCGTCCTTTCCTTTCTTGTCGTTGCAAGCAATTTTGCATAAATGGTGACTTAAGCATCACGTATGGTAAAAAGGTCTTTTATTGCAAAAATAATAGTATAACAGTCATCTGACAAATCGTTGAAACGTATTAGTGTGTGTTAGCTATTATTTTTACTTTCATTCGTTTTTTAAGGGACCGTAAGAAAATGGCAAAATAGAACAGGACAGAACAAGTACGAATTATTATTATCTGGCTTCCCAATAATCCTCAGACAGTCTGCTGCTTGCAGACAAGAACTCAGGTGTCCAAGAGGTTTGTTATTTCATTCTCGCTTTCACTTACAGGTCGTGGAATTCGCAGATTCCGTTTGCATTTCTGCAGTCGTATAACTTGTCTTTTTAAAGAGGCTGATCAGCCATTTGGGGAAAGAATCCTCTCGAGTGGCACTTCTCTTGCGGGATGATGGTCGTTTGAGAAAGCCATAACGGTCTTCGTCCATTTTCAAAATGTACATAAACCGTTATTTTTGGACGGTCTCCGGCCCTTTTCAAAGCATCTAAAACTACACCTTTTCGAAATAGATATGATTTTCTACAATAAACTGATAATTTTTTCAGATATTATTGATGTGGTCATTACAAATGATTACATTTGAAAAATCCTCTCACCTCTTCTCTCTAGAGAGGATGACTTCATCGCTTATAAAAACACTTCGAGAGACGCCCACCAAAAGAGGATGAGATCTCGAAAGGTGGCGGGGCTGGGCGAAGTAATCATTAGCGGCCGCCCCCTCCCCCCCTCCCCCCCCCATGCCCCCCCTCCCCCTCCCCTCCCCTCCAATTCTTTCTCCGGGTATCTCTTTCTCTCCGTTCATAACCATCAGCTTCCACACCAGTTTCCTTCAAGCGGTTTTTTTTGTTCTTCACCGATGGTCTCTCACCATTAGGTTTCTCTCTGCCTCTTCCTTTCTCGCCTTCCCTCACTAATGCCTGGAACACGGAGTCGTTTTCTCACGCCTCACTAATCATATTTATCCTCTCTTTCCCTTTTCCTTTAAATAAGAAACGAAGGTCAAAGCTCATTGCTAAAGATGAAGATATCATATTGCCTGAATTCACGTAAAAATATAACTCTTAATAGTCATTCAATATCGGGTTAACTTTATTTCCAAAGTGACACGTTCCAAATATTGCTTTGATCTCATTAAAACGAAATATACAATTTCGAAAAATCATTAACGAAGTAGATTAATTAATTCCATTCCCTTTTTCAGCTGAGATTCTAAAGTAGGGCCATTAAATTTTTTTTTTTTGGGTGGGGATGGGAGGCTGTTTTCATGCAATATAACATTCTCTCTCTCTCTCTCTCTCTCTCTCTCTCTCTCTCTCTCTCTCTCTCTCTCTCGTGTATTTTGCAGTTTTCGCTTATGCCGTTTGGGTAATGAAAGGACATCTCTTTCACTCTCGGGCGTGTCTAATGCTTGCACGGGAGAACTGTATTAAAAAAAAATATATTCGTCGTAATCATGAAAAGTATTACTGCAGATGAGAACATCACAGGAGTTAAAACTGTAAAAATAGTGTTAATGCTAAAAATTGCAATAGACGCAGTAATCACAAATTCGGCATTACAAATTTGAAGGAATTTCATTCCAATGATCTCTGAGGTGGGATGGGGGGCGGGGTTAGTGCGGTCAGTGCACCTGCATTACTTAAGGTTCTTTGCAACGTCCCTTCGGGCTTTAGCTGCAACCCCTTTCATTCCTTTTACTGTACCTCTGTTCAAATTCTCTTTCTTCCATCTTACTTCCCACCCTCTCCTAATAATTGATTCGTAGTGCAACTGCGAGGTTATCCACCTGTTACGCCTTTCAAACCTTTCTACTGTCAATTTCCGTTTCAGCGCTCAATGACCTCATGGGTCCCAGTGCTCGGCCTTTGGCCTAAATTCTGTATATTCGTTGGAGTATCATTCAAATGAAACATTTCATATCATCACATTTTTCTTCAGTTATGAAAAACAGAGAAATCAGATTAAATTAGGTTGGACAAGAAGACCGCGACTCCTTTGAGATTAAACGATTAAAAAGGCATCGTTCCTTTTAAGAGAGTAAAAAACCTCCTTTATCAGTCTGTGAATTTGATACTGAACAACAATTAACCTTCTGACTCCCTTGGTCTTTCATTCCTTTTGGAAACGCTAACATCATTTGATGCCTTTTCTACTCTTGAAATCCGTCACTACATACAAGCCTTAACTGTCAATAGCCATGTTGTCTATAGGTACTATGCGTACCGAGATATTTACATACATGCATACACACACACACACACACACACATATATATATATATATATATATATATATAATATATATATATATATATATATATAGTATGTATGTAAATATCTCGGTACGCATAGTACCTACAGACAACATGGCTATTGACAGTTAAGGCTTGTATGTAATGACGGATTTCAAGAGTAGAAAAGGCATCAACTGACGTTAGCGTTTCCAAAAGGAATGAAAGACCAAGGGAGTCAGAAGGTTAATTGTTGTTCAGTATCAGATTCACAGAAAAAAAAAGGGGGGGGGGGGTTTAACCGGAGGAATCAACAGAAATGTTACTGCAACCAAGAGACCCAAAACGCGAAGATATTTCTCAGGAATGCCCGAGGATTGAACTTGCGATCACCGCGGTGGCGGTCAAAGACCATACCAACCACACCACAGAGGCGCTCTTTATAGTTATATATATATATATATAATATATATATATATATATATATATATATATATATATATATATATATATATACTATATATATATATATATATATATATATGGAGTTCCTCAGTGGTGTGGTTGATATGGTCTTTGCCCGCCACCGCGGTGGTCGCAAGTTCGATTCTCGGGCATTCCACTGAGGGGTGAGAGATGTATATTTCTGGTGTTAGATTTCTGGTGGTAAATTTCAAGTCAGATAGATAGGGGATTGTGATATAAAATAGTCTTTTAGGGACATTAAAATTAGGCATTGGTGGCTGCAAGAATTTCGTAAGTATTTTGTTGGTGGTTTTTTGAACAATGTCGAGTGGAAACGAATTAGATTTGAAGAAACCTAACAAAAAAGTCATTTCCACGTGGAATAGTTTCCAAGACGAAGAGTATTTCAGTGCTCTATTAACCAAAGTGTGAATAGTATTAATTTTAAAAGATTGTTGACACGAACTATAATGTCCCTAAAAGACTATCTTATGTCACAATCCCCTATCTATCTGACTTGAAATTTACATCCAGCCTAAAACGAATCATTGAACATGAGATACCATGCCTTAAAGTCAAACTCATATCCAGCAATCCATGCACAATTGGTTCCTTTTTTAACTATAAAGATCGCCTTCAGCCTTTTATGCGATCCAACGTTATATATAAATTTGCATGCCCTGGATGTCCGGGCTCTTACGTCGGATCAACTCGAAGGCTGTTAAAGGTCAGATATTGCTCTCACTTGGGCTTCAGCTTTCGCACTGGTCAAAGAATAAAACAACCTGAATTTTCCAACATCAGAAATCATTCTTTTAATTGCAAAATTGAAGTACAAAAAGAACAGTTTTCCATAATAGACCATGTCAAAAATCCTGACCATTTAACCACCCTTGAGTCTTTATATATCAAGAGGCTTGTTCCCCTCTTAACAGTAACACGTCCTCAGCAACTCTGTACCTGGCATAGTTGAAGTCGTTACTTTTAACTTGTCTTAGTTCATTCCATCTTCTCTCCTTACAATGAACGGTTGGTGTTTAAGCAGTCTCTTTTAACCTATTTTATCATTTTTACTTTGTTCTTTTATGTAATTTTAAGACTTTTTAATTTATGTTAATTCCTGTTTTTTACACTTTTATTGTTTATTTATAAATGTGTCTTTATCTTTCACAGACTGATGATGCACAGAGATTTTCATGTGCGAAACGTTTCTCAGAATAAATTTATGTTTTAATAATTGTATCATGGACATCCCCTGGAGGTTATATATATATATATATATATATATATATATATATATATATATATATATATATATATATATATATATATATATATATATATATGATACTATATATACCTATATATATATAAATAGGGGGTAGATATATATATAGTCGACCGGGGGAAGAATTTTGACAAAGAAAGAGGGGTAAAAACTTTTACAATGCATAACTCCGTTCCATATGATTATTTTGCAACATGTGACTCACAGCAGATAGGTCTTGCATTGGGGAATCATTGTGTTGTGATACAAATTTCTGTTATTGTTAGTTCATATGTTGTTCAGTTTCTTTTGCATCTCATAAAATATGGGGTAAAAAATTTTCCATTTTCTTCAGAGAACTAAGGGTGCACCTTTTACCCCGACTGAAGTTGTTGAAGTTGGGGTAATAATTTTGCTTGTAAAGGGTAGGTGGGTCCTCCCACTGAGTAGGAAGCCCCACCTCCTCCTCCTCTTGGGGTTATCGAGGGGCAAAGAAATTCCCCACCTCATTGGGGCAAAACCTTTACTGCAAAATTTTTACCCAGTCGGCAAATTTTTTACCCCAAAATTTGGGGAAAATTTTTGCATCACTGACAGTTGTGATATATTAATAGTTAGAGAGCTGCTGCTAGATGTCGCAAGGTGGTTAGCTATTGCGCTGCAAAATTTGAATTGGGTTTGACAGTTGTAACTGGTGTTCTTAACCAATTTAAAGACAATTACCCAGGAACTGAATGGGCCCGTGGATTCATGAAACGCCATAAGCTACGACTGAAAAAGGGTACATCAATGCAGGTGGACAGAAAGGAAAGGACAAGTGATCCTTTCATCATTAACAGTTTTTATGATGTAATTGAGAGGTACAGGACCTACAGCTACAGGACAAACCTGGCCACATCTACAATCTAGACGAGACGTCGTTTCCTCTTCATTCATCAAAGACACGCACACTTGGGGTTATTGGACAGCAAACAATAAGAGTGACTGCCAGCAGTGGAAGACAAAATATAACTGTACTGGCAGCCATCTGTGCTGATGGCTCTGCTCTGCCTCCCTGCATTGTGTTTAAAGGAAAACGGCTGATGCAGCAGTGGATTGGGGATTCAGGAACAACTCCAAATCAAACAATTTATTGTGTAAGTGACAATGGGTGGATGACTGCCAAAGTATTCCATGAATTCTTCGTCAAATTTGTTGAATTGACAAAGGAAAAAAGGCCAATTCTCCTGATTCTTGATGGTCATGTGAGTCACACAACTCTTGAAACTGTGAAGCTGGCAAGAGAGGAGCAGATCAGTATTGTTCTGCTGCCTCCTCACTGCACTGATGTGCTACAGCCATTAGACAAAGTGTGTTTTGCACCTCTGAAGAACAATTATGACCAGGCACTCACATCATATGAGCATACATCACGAGAACCAGTCTCTAGACAGAAGTTTGTTCAACTCCTCACTTCTGTGTGGGGCAAAGGGTTTGTCTGAGGAGACCGTACGCAAAAGATCTGGAGTCTTTCCAGTTGATAGACACAAATTTGATGCATCAAGGCTCAGCAACTCAAAGGTGGTAGCATACAATCGGTGGATCCTTGCTGGTAGACCTGAGACTGAGGAAGGCATTCCTATTGTACCGCCTACTCAAGAAGAGGACACAGGGAATGCCATCATGCTTGGTACTTCAAAGCCAAAAAATAGTACAACGCTCGGGAAAACAAGTACACCTTTGCCCCCTGTAACAGATCCCTCCCCTTGTTCATCTGGAAAGCCTGGTTACACAGTTCCATCTGATAGTATTCCAAAAGTGTGTCAGCATAGTCAGTCATGCTGCCTGTACCTTCACAGTCTTCAAGAACTTGCAGAGGCAATTGGCAAGGCTGTACATACCAAGAAGTCCATGGAATAAACCATATCTGACCGACAACGTCCCCATCAGGCCAAGAGACTTGGTGCTCGCAGACTGTTAGGGAAAGGAACCACAGTTCTAAGCAGTATTGAGGAAAGAGAGAAGGCACAGAAGGAAAAAGAAACTAAGAAAAAGTAGAGGGCAGAGAAACAGAGAACTAAAGAAGAAGCAACAGCAGGGAAAAAAGACCACAGCTCAGAAAAGTGGAAGAATGAATGCTGCTGCTGCTGATGATGATTCATCAAGTATATCAAGTGGAAGCTATTGTTCAAAAGACACTCGTGGTTCATCTCTGGATGTGAGCTTCGACAGGATCTCGCCACTCTCATGAGACTACTGGAGAGGCTGAGTTACAAAGATCAAAATCCACTGAAGACACAGATGTAGCAATATCAGTGCAAATTGATGATGAATCTATAAATAAATATTTTGCTGTGGTTTATACTGAACCAAAGAAGCAACATTACTGGGGAAAAGTAACAAAAGTTTTCAGTGAAGATGACAAAGCGCCTGTGAATAAAGTTGAAATGGTGTTCCTACGCCGCAAGACTCTCTCCCCCATTCCAGAAAAGGTAGCATGGCAGTGGCCACCAGTGGAGGATAAACACATCATAGACACTGATTACATCTTAATGGGGCCATGCTCTCCTGACTTGTTAAAGAATGGTTCCTACAGATTTGATGATGTAAAGGCAAACGACCTCTTGAAAAAACTGTAGCTGCACAGCACTAGAGGTTGTGAATGAATATGGTTACGGATATATGATTGCTGAATAATTGGGGAATTTTTTTATTAATAAAAAAGTTTTCGTTTCTCGTATTTATGCTTTCGTTTCATACAAATGGTCTAAGTCCGGTGAGGAAAAATTTTTCCCCTTAATGGTAAAATTTCTTCCCCATAGGACGGGGTACAAATTTTTACACTTTGGGGCAATAACTTTGCATGAAAATTTTTTACCCAGTGTGCGCAAATTTTTTACCCCAAACCTCGGGTAAAAATTTTTCCCTATTTTCTCTATATATTTCTTTTGTGTTTCGCGGAAGACCTATGGTTATGTTATCATGAAGTGTAGAAGATGTCTAAGTATTACACTGAGGTATTCAAATCTGTCCTAATAAAATAATTAACACAGGAGATCTCTCTTTTCATTTTGGCAAATTTCTTACCCCGGTCGACTATATATATAAATATATATATATATATATATATATATATATATATATATATATATATATATATATATATATATATATATATATATATATATATATATATATGTG
>NC_061097.1:26634430-26654430 GCF_015104395.2 Macrobrachium nipponense
CACATATATATATAAATATATATATATATATATATATATATATATATATATATATATATATATATATATATATATATATATATATATATATATATATATATATATATATATATATATATATATATATATATATATATATATGTAAGTGTTTACATAATAATAATATGGAATATTAGTCCATATATATAAAAGATTGCTTGCAGGAATGTGATCAGGACTAGAGACGCTAAAGATGACTGTTATACAATAAGTATGTAGGCTAAGATAAATGCCGTCACCTGTAGTCATTCAATGTTTATAAACATTAGTCCAAGCTCCCTGCTTGAGACAAACTAAACACCCGACCTATAATTCAAACGGCCTACGTGATCTGTAGCTTGTCTTCAATTTTGTGTTCGTATGAAACTATGTCATTTGTATGTATGTTCATATGTTCGATAACTACTGTCTGTTTCCTTTCATAACTTGTAACAGAAAGATGGTAGACGAGCAGAACAGAGTTAGTTATCGTCATTAGAAGACCTGTACCTTCTTTACCTAAGCTTTATCATGTAGAGGAATAGGATTAGCCATCATCATGGGCAGAAGCGATCAAGCTATCGTTATTAGAAGACTTGTACAATCATAATCTGATCTTTCATTGCATGTAAAACTTCAGAAGAATACATATATTTTATATTCGTGTTTTCTACAAGAAACTCCCTCACCATGAGTTTAACACATCGTCGTAATAACCAACAAGATAATACCGACTTCGTAAATGATCTACAAACCCCCAGACACTCCATTGAAGATGGAAGTGCAATACCAACCGACTTAGCGTAAGATTATCGCTAGTCTAACATTACCTCATAGGGCGCCTTATCATACAAGGCACAAGCCCTAATATTGGTGGCCAGCGTACCAGACGAACTCTACAAACCGTCCTACGAAGAAAAACCAGAATAATAAATCATGTATCATAAGAAGTCAACGACGACGGAAGCAGCAGATTCTTCAAGCAACCTAGTATCATCGTTAGTGAGCGACTTCAGAAAACAATAAGAACTCTTCAACGACGACGAAGCAACAGATTCTTCAACCAACTTAGTATCATCGTTAGTGAATAACTTCAAGAAACAAAACCGACGTGTCCTTTTCCTACGGCAACGGAAACTTCGTCTCTCATTAGAATCATTCAAGAAAAACATCGTTAGTGAGCGTTTCCGGCACTGCAAGAAACAAAACCGAACGCGTCTGCAGCATCGGATTTTCAAGGGCTCGAATCATCGAAACAACGCGCACGGGGAAACTGAAGCCAAACCAGGTCATCCGCTAAATAGAGAAGGAGGACAAGGGCCGTGTGTCGTTATCGGAACACCGTGACTTCCCACAAAAGCAAGCTAAGTACAATTTTTTATTCATTTGGAGTAACTTTGAGTGGTTTCCTTTGCAGGTCGAATTTCGTTATTCCTGTGGCTGAAGTTACGAGACATTCTTAATCTTACTTTTTTACAGAAATTATCAACATCATTGAGATTTCGCTACTGCGAGTTTTATCTTTGAGTGTCTGTTTCCAGAAGTCTACTGAAATATCATAATCATATACTATGTTAATTTTATCATTTTGGGTGATTATTAATCCCTTACGTAACAAATCATATTAAACAGTGAATATGCGTTTACGCAGTGGACGTCTGTATTTATACAGATGCATGGATAGGGTCGTCAAGCACCGTAGTGATTAGAAAACACAACAAAAAAACAAGAAGGGAACACCCGTACAAATCTATATAAATTAGAGGTAACACTATTTCGGGTCATGACAATAAATGCTCCTTTGCAAAGTCCCGCTCGCAGTTTAGCCTTGAGTTTTTTGAGTTATATAAAATATCGAACCTCAATGACTCAACTTAACTTTAAAAATATGGCTGGATTGCAAGAATAAACATGTCTTGTAAAAAACTTTCATCAGGCTAATCGCTCAGTTCCTAATAGTTCGTCATTCATTGCTTTATACGTAACCAGCAACATAATGCTAAAAACACACAATACGTTGCCGATGGTAATAAAGAGAAGGATCTTAATTATTACAAAAAAAAAAATAGAAACAGTAGCCCGTTCAGAATCAAACAAGCAAACTCGTGACTGTGTCACCTAGTCAAGCGGTCAAGGTCAGTCAAAAACTGCCGAAGTGTTCAAGCATAGCAAATTCCATACCAAATAAAGCGGGACTCTAGCAGAGTGGGGGGAAAAGCGATGTTGGTTCATTAACATACCGATATCTTTTTGAAATTAAAAAGGGAGTTTTCCTATTTCAAACACACGACCGTATAAAGCAATCAGAGCAGGTTTTCGTGTTTTTTTTTTAAATACGTAAGTTATTAGAAGTAGTGGTGGGATTTAAAGGCCCAGAACTGTACGCGCCGTAAAAAATTAGAATAATCTTGGGTTTATTCCTTTAGTACACGTGAATACCTGTATTTACGGACTCACCGTGCTGTTGTTCGAACTTCCCTAATGAGAAGTCCAGATAAGCGAGCGTTTACAGATACCTCTATAGTTATAAAAAACATTGATCTGTATCTAGTGTAATTGTAAGATTCATCTAGGGGTATACAAAATATTAAACTTACATCCTGCAAAATAAGGCGTGTTATCAAAGGGAAATCCTATTAACCTTCAAACATATTAAAATCCGGTTGAACAAAAAATGAGACAGTTAATCAAATAATAACTTATATAAAGGAACTATACATTTGTCTCATAAATCGTGACATTGTTCAAATGACCCAACAGAATTCTCCCACAACCGCAGTCGCACTTTGCACGCAAAATCTCGAGAAGCATGCACCCTCGAATGTCTTAGTGCGTGTAAAAAGACTTTGCTGGGAAATGAAATTTTAATCCTTCCCGACACTCTGAAATATAACGATTTCCGCGAACAAAGCCCTAGACACGGTTGACTCGCTGCAAACAAGTTAATATAGTATCCACAAAAATCTATACATATAAATATCGCATTTCTTTTATTGTTGCTAACTTTTAATCCCGCCCAACCAGTCGTGGATGAATCTCTCTGATAATCTATCTAAAGTAATATCCGTAAAGTCATTCAAGCAGAGGTGATTCAGCAGAAATTTTTTTTTTATCTTTTACCTGAATACCAGGAAGTTTCTTCCACTAGCGAGTGATCTCTGGGAAAAACGGATGTAATTTAACACAAAATACGGTCTAAGGACAAACATAAAGCTATATACGTACCTTCGTATAGACTCTCACTGCAATTTCAAAATAGAGATAAATGACGAAGTTGAAAAGTGTTAGTAATAGGAGCCATTAGGAAATCAAATAGCCCATATAATTTTCCCTCAAAACGTCATGCCATAAAAGATCGGACTTGGCGTATCTGCGTAGATTTCTGTCGCTTAAACAAGGAAACGACTCCCGATAGTTTTTCCAGTGCCATGTAGCGACGACATCTTATCTCTGTTAGGTTAGAATAAATTTTTCACCAGCTTGGACTTACTTAAAAGCTTTACCAGATACCATTACCTAAGTGATGTACCTCATACACCGTTTTCAACACACTCAGGGGACATTATCAATTTTTTACGTATGCCTCCGGCTTACGTTGCGCCCCAATACAATATAGTGTTTGGAGACTTTTAGGGGATAACCTACATGCCTATATGGATGATCTTGTAATCCTTTCTAATACCTTAGAAGTACATTCACATAAACTAGAGCTAGTGCTACAGAGACAAAGACAAATAATCTCAGAGTAAAATATCTAAATGTGAGTTTTTAAAAACCGAACATGTTTATCTAGGTTTTATGTGTCTAGTCAAGGTCTTAAAAGTAGTCCATGGTAAGGTGTCGGCTATTCATAACTTTCCGGTACTTATTAACGTAAAACGGGGGATACAGCACTTTTGCGCTGTAGTGGTATTACAATCGTATGTAAATATTTAACTCTTCAAATCATGACAGCTCCTTTAACAGATCTTACGAAGAAGAGCGTAGATTTATTATGGTCTGAAAAGCATCAACAGGCGTTCGATTCTTAAAAGCGGAAAATGCAGCTCACCTAACTTAAAAATCCCTGATTTAAATAAAGAATTTTTTTTATTGCAACAGACGCCTCAGACCAAGGGGTAAGAGGGTATTACTTCAGTAATATGATAACAGTTCTTCCTATAGCTTTTTATTCACGTCCAAACTAAAGCCCTCTGACAAGTAAATAGCAGTAATAGGCAAGAAGGGCTAGGAATCTTAACACTAGTACATTTTAAGTTCATAATCTAGGCTTATCCTGATATAGTTCTACTGAACATGATCCTTACCGACAGTTTCCAAAGGCTTTAACACAGTCCAAAAGGAACTCGGTGACAAATGATCATTCAGGAAAGCAAATATCATAGCTGACGCATTATCCCGCAATCCCGCACCATACAGCAAAGAACCATTAATTGGACTAAAAGATATAGAAACATCCGTGCCTATTGTTAAAACCGTATCTAAACAAGAAAATTCCTTAACCCAAGAGATCGCGAGCATTGAATATCTGGGTCGGAGCGCAGAAACTGTTACAAACTGAACAAAGCAAGTGTCAACAGCGATAAGCAAAACAATAAACACCAACAATAAACACTTCGAAACGGAAACAGTCAGTGGCTAGGCAAAAAACAATAAACACTCGAGCAGAAACCCTAAAGCAAAAGTATATTCATAGTATGTGTATCAGATAATGTAATCAAATGTAATGTTCTATCGTAGGTCTGTGACGAGGAAAACCCGAAGAACACAGCAGAGGACTAACGACCCAGGTAGTAGTAATAATCTCTCTCATACCAATCGTCATAAAACTGGTTGCATTCCGTCATCCAGGTTCCCTCCTATGTCACAGAAAGCAAATCAATGTTTTAATGGCCTACAATGCTTACAAGATACAAAAACGCACATAAACTGATTGTAAACACTTGTCATGAAAACAAGGACACACTAAGACACCTGTCAGTTTAAGGCCTATCCTGTGCCAAATCAATCCTTGAAAGAATATACGCAGAATTATTAACGGAATTACGAGTCTGACAGAGGGAATAAACACTTCTTAGTGTCAATAGTTCCTTGACACGTTATATAGAATTAATAGCACTAAAACAACACCGCAATTGATTTGCGTTAGGAATATTTATGAGTGCTAAATCAGTAAACATGGATTCAACACATGATAATGTGACTCGGGTGGTGTAAATCAATAATAATCTCCTTAACACGTGTGTGAATTCCTATCCATTAAGAGAACCAATAGTATATTTTATCGCCCAGAGTCAATCGGTTTGGTAGAATAACTGATAATTAAATAGGAAGTGTCAATGTCTTACGAGTTACAACTCGTGATGTTGGATCCGAACTGGATTATAGCGGTTCTCGCGGGTTTTAAATACCTTTATCATTCATATCTCGTATCTGTAGAAATGATACCGCAAGTAGCCTTATACGGTACGCCGCTAGAACACTTTTCCACATATTCAACCAACCATTTTGTAATATCATATATATATATATATAAATAAATAAATATAAAAAAATATATAAATATGGATACAAGTGGAGTCAATATAATACACTCCGTAAGAAGTCGGAAGGGTTACAAATTATAATAAAAAAGGAATCACGATAAAATCAATAAGCAAAACGTAACCATAGGTTATTAAATATCCAAATATATATGCGTAAAGATTTGAACTCTAACTTAATGCTTTAGTAATGACAAATAAGCTAAAAGTTCAAAACACATATCCAAAACCTACTGACATATTGTCTGTCCCGGTGATTTATTATATTCGTAGTCAATGAAAAAAAAAAAATAATAATAATAATAATAATAATAAATAAATAAATAAAATAAAATAAAAGAGAGATTTTAAAGTCAGGAAGTCTAGAAGTGAAAATGTTATCTATGAAATAATCCTATATGAATCTTATACAGGGCTAATAATATATATAGAATTTGTATGGAAACCTTTTTCATTAGTTTCAATAAGGAATATTTAATTTAACATAATCATGCAGTTTTCCAACATGAAACTAATATATTGTTCAATTTTGGTACTGTTTTTTTTCAGACATTCTTCTCATGTGGGTCGAGTATTAAAAAACAAAAAAAATTTATCCTAAAGTCGTATTTATTACAGCAAGTAACGTAACTCTTAGCTGGCTGAGAGCAATCTCCTGCCAAGTGACGACGTCATCATTGCCGTATCATATTTGTTCCTTTTAACCTCAATAATCTGCTTACACAGGCTTCATCTCGCGCTTGGCAAAAAGCAGAATTGACTGGGAGAAAGGACTGGGCCTAGCCCGAAGCTTCTCATGGGCATGGCAGACGTTAGGTAACAAGTGTCTATCGGTATGCGCAATGCAACTTGCAATCATTTTAAAATTAATAAACAAAATAAGGAAATAGAATTTCTATATCAATCAAAATGAATAATTTTTTCTGAACCTCATAGACATTTAGAAGTATCTACGATATGGATTATTTACTTGCAACATTAGCTTATTACAATCCAGGTAAATCACATTCATGGGAAAATGTTACATTTTCTTGAAAAACCCAAAGTTTATATAGAAATTAGTTACTAGTAGGGTGTTTTTTTCGTTGCATCTCCTACCTATTAATAATGTTTTAAAAGTTAACCTCAGAGGATGCGCGAGAAAATTGAATATGAAACTTTTGTTAGGGCACATAGAATCATGATTAATCTTCTCTTTGACTCTTATGTTGCCTGGCAATCTTACGATTAGCTCCGTTTTCCACTTCTTTGTCTAGTACTTACTACCAGTAATATCGAATTTTCTTTGAGATTCGTAATGATATCTATTTATTTTTTATAATTATGGATATTTTTACAAGTCATCATAGACCTGGATAGGTTCACTCATTGTTAATGCCATGGATAAAAAAAAGTTTGTACAGCGGATTCTTTTGAATTCCAAAATATCAGCGAATTCATGTGGGTTACGTCTGGTCTAAATGGCTCTCTCCCCCCCTGTATTTGGATGTCGTCTGAATTTACTTTGCCCTTGTGACAAGTATAATTTCACTTGCAGGCTGATTAATGGAACCTGGTTACAGTATCCTGCAGTACGAGAGTTTCACATCGCAACTTCAAAAAATCGTTCGTCGCAGCGGACGACTACAGTCAAGTAACAACCGCCTACAATGTGAAAGGAATTTCATGGACTTCTTCGACCGACACCGTATCTCGTCGTTAATCTCGTTTTAATGCGGAACGCTCCAGCGGCTGTCGGAATCGACTACGAAAGGGACATACTTCCGACAATTACGACCCGAAGGATATTCAACTCTACTTTGCTGGCGAAGGACTCGTGCTGGGGATGTTTTTTTATTCATCGCGAACGTAATCGTGTAGCTTAGGATGCAGAGAATAAGTATGAGCGCAAAATAGAACGTTGGACCCGCCCAGGCAAATTTTCCCCTTGTTTTAACCCTGTGAAATAGGCCGTTTCATTTGGCTATGGGTGTTTGTCTGGAACTGTGTAATGGACGAAAAGTTGTTCGAACGCTAGTTAAAAGTGAAGTAGTATAACCTCGGTCATATATCCTATATATATAAAGTATCATGTATCCTATATATAATTGATCATAAATAACAGAGTCGAAATATATCTTTGCGTGTACGCAATAGGAATCTCTTATATAAATGATCATAAATAACAGAATCTAAATATATCTTTGCGTGTACGCAATAGGAATCTATTTAAAGTGCACATATAGAATCAATAAATTATATGAATCCTAAGACATATGTATAAACAAATCAGGTAGCCTATAATCAATCTGTTACCTTTTATCTTACCAATATCTGCAGTTATATATGAGTTAGTATATTGATTAATGAATCAGATACATAACAGTTAGCATAAAAATCAACGAATCAATCAGCATAAAACATTAATAATTTTATCAATTCATATATGAAAATTGTTATCAGTTAAAATATGATTTTTATGAAGCAGAACAAATAACAGGTTAGCATAAAAATCAACGAATCAAGCAGATAAAAACATTAATTAATTTTATTCAATTCATAGATGTTCTTATCAGTTAAAATAGATTTTTATCATGTTTAATCTTCATTCTATGCAATTATCAGTACATTAGTATTTTCTGTAGCATATGTATCTTAATGAGATGAAGTGAAAAACTGTATCATTATATATCACGTGATCACTATTATTTACCAATATCATTGTTTTATATTTTATTACTTGAATCAATTCATGTACACCATGAATTTTTATTTACTTATATATATATATATATATTCACATAGTGTTTGTATCACACTCCTATAAGTCAAATGCAAGTCAAGTTTGAGTAATATTCAGTAGTTGGTTTTGGTAGCTGACCGAGCTGATGTAAGTGTTTACATAATAATAATATGGAATGTTAGTCCATATATATAAAAGATTGCTTGCAGGAATGTGATCAGACTAGAGACGCTAAAGAATGACGTTACAATAAGTATGTAGGCTAAGATAACATGCCGTCACCTGTAGTCATTCAATTGTTTATAAACATTAGTCCAAGCTCCCTGCTTGAGACAACTACCCCGACCTATAATTCAAACGGCCTACGTGATCTGTAGCGTGTCTCATTTTGTGTTCGTATGAAACTATGTCATTTGTATGTATGTTCATATGTTCGAACTACTGTCTGTTCCTTCATAACTTGTAACGAGATGGTAGACGAGCAGAACAGAGTTAGCTATCGTCATTAGAAGACCTGTACCTCTTTACCTAAGCTTTATCATGTAGAGAATAGGATTAGCCATCATCATTGGCAGAAGCGATCAGCTATCGTATTAGAAGACTTGTACAATCATATCTGATCTTCAGCATGTAAAACTTCAGAAGAATACATATAGTTTTATATTTCGTGTTTGTTTTCTACAAGAACCTCCTCACCATGAGTTTAACACATCGTCGTAATAACCAACAAGATAATACCGACTTCGTAAATGATCTACAAACCCCCAGACACTCATTGAAGATGGAAGTGCAATACCAACCGACTTAGCGTAAGATTATCGCTAGTCTAACATTACCTCATAGGGCGCCTTATCATACAAGGCACAAGCCCTAATATATATATATATATATATATATATATATATATATATATATATATATATATACATATATATATATATATATATATATATATATATATATATATATATATATATATATATATATATATATATATATATATATATATAATATATATATATACCTCCAGGGGAGTCCATGATAACAATTATTAAAACATAATTTATTCTGAGAAACGTTTCGCACATGAAAATCTCTGTGCATCATCAGTCTGTGAAAGATAAAGACACATTTATAAATAAACAATAAAAGTGTAAAAAACAGGAATTCACATAAATTAAAAAGTCTTAAAATTACATAAAAGAACAAAGTAAAAATGATAAAATAGGTTAAAAGAGACTGCTTAAACACCAACCGTTCATTGTAAGGAGAGAAGATGGAATGAACTAAGACAAGTTAAAAGTAACGACTTCAACTATGCCAGGTACAGAGTTGCTGAGGACGTGTTACTGTTAAGAGAGGGAACAAGCCTCTTGATATATAAAGACTCAAGGGTGGTTAAAATGGTCAGGATTTTTGACATGGGTCTATTATGGTAAACTGTTCTTTTTGTACTTCAATTTTGCAATTAAAAGAATGATTTCTGATGTTGGAAAATTCAGGTTGTTTTATTCTTTGACCAGTGCGAAAGCTGAGCCCAGAAGTGAGAGCATATCTGACCTTTAAACAGCCTTCGATTTGATCCGACGTAAGAGCCCGGACATCCAGGGCATGCAATTTATTAATATAACGTTGGATCGCATAAAAGGCTGAAGGCGATCTTTATAGTTAAAAAAGGAACCAATTGTGCATGGATTGCTGGATATGAGTTTGACTTTAAGGCATGGTATCTCATGTTCAATGATTCGTTTTAGGCTGGATGTAAATTTCAAGTCAGATAGATAGGGGATTGTGACATAAAATAGTCTTTTAGGGACATTATAGTTCGTGTCAACAATCTTTTAAAATAATATATTCACACTTTGGTTAATAGAGCACTGAAATACTCTTCGTCTTGGAAACTATTCCACGTGGAAATGACTTTTTTGTTAGGTTTCTTCAAATCTAATTCGTTTCCACTCGACATTGTTCAAAAAACCACCAACAAAATACTTACGAAATTCTTGCAGCCACCAATGCCTAATTTTAATGTCCCTAAAAGACTATTTTATATCACAATCCCTATCTATCTGACTTGAAATTTACCACCAGAAATCTAACACCAGAAATATACATCTCTCACCCCTCAGTGGAATGCCCGAGAATCGAACTTGCGACCACCGCGGTGGCGGGCAAAGACCATATCAACCACACCACTGAGGAACTCCATATATATATATATATATATTATATATATATATATATATATATATATATATATATATATATATATATATATATATATTATATAAATATATATATAACTATAAAGACGCGCCTCTGTGGTGTGGTTGGTATGGTCTTTGACCGCCACCGCGGTGATCGCAAGTTCAATCCTCGGGCATTCCTGAGAAATATCTTCGCGTTTTGGGTCTCTTGGTTGCAGTAACATTTCTGTTGATTCCTCCGGTTAAAACACACTTCCCCCCCCCCCCCCCCCCCTTTTTTTTCTGTGAATCTGATACTGAACAACAATTAACCTTCTGACTCCCTTGGTCTTTCATTCCTTTTGGAAACGCTAACATCATTTGATGCCTTTTTACTCTTGAGAATCCGTCACTACATACAAGCCTTAACTGTCAATAGCCATGTTGTCTATAGGTACTATGCGTACCGAGATATTTACAGACTTACATATATAAATATAGATATATAATAATATAATATATTATAGATATAATATATATATATATATATATATGTGTGTGTGTGTGGGTGTGTGTATACATGTTATGTAAATATCTCGGTACGCATAGTACCTATAGACAACATGGCTATTGACAGTTAAGGCTTGTATGTAGTGACGGATCTCAAGAGTAGAAAAGGCATCAAATGATGTTAGCGTTTCCAAAGGAATGAAAGACCAAGGGAGTTCAGAAGGTTAATTGTTGTTCAGTATCAAAATTCACAGACGGATAAAGGAGGTTTTTTTACTCTCTTAAAAGGAACGATGCCTTTTTAATCGTTTTCAATCCTCAAAGGAGTCGCGGTTCTTCTTGTCCACCAACCTAACTTTAAATCTGATTTCTCTGTTTTTCATAACTGAAGAAAAATGTGATGATATGAAACTGTTTTCATTTTGAATTTGAACCCACCGAATCTCAAAACAGAATTTAGGCCAAAGGCCGAGCACTGGGACCCATGAGGTCATTGAGCGCTGAAACGGAAATTGACAGTAGAAAGGTTTGAAAGGCGTAACAGGTGGATAACCTCGCAGTTGCACTACGAATCAATTATTAAGGGAGAGGGGGGAAGTAAGATGGAAGAAAGAGATCTGAACAGAGGTACAGTAAAAGGAATGAAAGGGGTTGCAGCTAAAGCCCGAAGGGACGTTGCAAAGAACCTTAAGTAATGCAGGTCACTGACCGCACTAACCCCGCCCCCCATCCCACCTCAGAGATCATTGGAATGAAATTCCTTCAAATTTGTAATGCCGAATTTGTGATTACTGCGTCTATTGCAATTTTTAGCATTAACACTATTTTTACAGTTTTAACTCCTGTGATGTTCTCATCTGCAGTAATACTTTTCATGATTACGACGAATATATTTTTTTTAATACAGTTCTCCCGTGCAAGCATTAGACACGCCCGAGAGTGAAAGAGATGTCCGTTTCATTACCCAAACGGCATAAGCGAAAACTGCAAAATACACGAGAGAGAGAGAGAGAGAGAGAGAGAGAGAGAGAGAGAGAGAGAGAGAAGAGAGAGAGAGCGAGAGAGGAGAGAGAATGTTATATTGCATGAAAACGCCTCCCACCCTCCCCAAAAAACCCAAAAAAAAAAACAAAAAAAAAAAAAATTTAATGGCCCTACTTTAGAATCTCAGCTGAAAAAGGGAATGGAATTAATTAATCTACTTCGTTAATGATTTTTCGAAATTGTATATTTCGTTTTAATGAGATCAAAGCAATATTTGGAACGTGTCACTTTGGAAATAAAGTTAACCCGATATTGAATGACTATTAAGAGTTATATTTTTACGTGAATTCAGGCAATATGATATCTTCATCTTTAGCAATGAGCTTTGACCTTCGTTTCTTATTTAAAGGAAAAGGGAAAGAGAGGATAAATATGATTAGTGAGGCGTGAGAAAACGACTCCGTGTTCCAGGCATTAGTGAGGGAAGGCGAGAAAGGAAGAGGCAGAGAGAAACCTAATGGTGAGAGACCATCGGTGAAGAACAAAAAAAACCGCTTGAAGGAAACTGGTGTGGAAGCTGATGGTTATGAACGGAGAGCAAGAGATACCCGGAGAAAGAATTGGAGGGGAGGGGAGGGGGAGGGGGGGATGGGGGGGAGGGGGCGGCCGCTAATGATTACTTCGCCCAGCCCCGCCACCTTTCGAGATCTCATCCTCTTTTGGTGGGCGTCTCTCGAAGTGTTTTTATAAGCGATGAAGTCATCCTCTCTAGAGAGAAGAGGTGAGAGGATTTTTCAAATGTAATCATTTGTAATGACCACATCAATAATATCTGAAAAAATTATCAGTTTATTGTAGAAAATCATATCTATTTCGAAAAGGTGTAGTTTTAGATGCTTCGAAAAGGGCCGGAGACCGTCCAAAAATAACGGTTTATGTACATTTTGAAAATGGACGAAGACCGTTATGGCTTTCTCAAACGACCATCATCCCGCAAGAGAAGTGCCACTCGAGAGGATTCTTTCCCCAAATGGCTGATCAGCCTCTTTAAAAAGACAAGTTATACGACTGCAGAAATGCAAACGGAATCTGCGAATTCCACGACCTGTAAGTGAAAGCGAGAATGAAATAACAAACCTCTTGGAGACCTGAGTTCTTGTCTGCAAGCAGCAGACTGTCTGAGGATTATTGGGAAGCCAGATAATAATAATTCGTACTTGTTCTGTCCTGTTCTATTTTGCCATTTTCTTACGGTCCCTTAAAAAACGAATGAAAGTAAAAATAATAGCTAACACACACTAATACGTTTCAACGATTTGTCAGATGACTGTTATACTATTATTTTTGCAATAAAAGACCTTTTTACCATACGTGATGCTTAAGTCACCATTTATGCAAAATTGCTTGCAACGACAAGAAAGGAAAGGACGGGAGACGCGCTATAAATTGTAGCCAAAATTTGTGATGCTCAGCATCAATTTTGTATTAGTACATTTCATTTCCTGGTATTTCTTTTTTTTTTCTTTTATGCCATCACCGGAAAACCGTTCTCTGTTTACCCTATTAAAAATAACCTTGCTCGGTAGGCAAGCTAATTATTAATAGCAGAGTACGAGCTCTACTGGTTAACGCTGCCTCCGAAATATATACTATCGTCGAGGTCCTCGCTCATTTGAAAAGAAACCTCAACAGGTTTCATTAGTAAAAAGAAACAAGTAAAAAATGTTTCGGCGCGATCGCATTTTCTGTACAAATAAAAACTACCGAGGCTAGAGGGCTGCAATTCGGAACGTTTGATGATCGGAGGGAAGACGATCAACATACCAATTTGCAGCCCTCTAGCCTCAGTATTTTTTTAAGATCTGAGGGGGGACAGAAAAAGTGTGGACTGACAGACAGATGGCCATCGCAATAGTTTTCTTTTACAGAAAATTAAAAAGAGGAAACAGGAAGAGAAAAATAAATTTTTGACACTATATAAATGAGAGTTCTCCCTAGCTTCAAATTCAGCTTTAAATCTGTTTGTCGCAATCCAACAGACAGACGTTCCATCAAATCATAGACAGTCTGCATCAGAATTTCCATGTTATCTAACGACTTACACACTCGTAATAATGTCAAACTGAATCCCATGTGGGCGAATCAGTGAATGAAGCCTCTTAATATAACCAGAATAATTATGATATAGAACGACACACACACACACACACACACACACACACACACACACAGAATGGACTCTCCCTACTATCGTACTGAAAGGGCTATTCATCAGTGACATGCATCCTTAGTCATTAGCCGAAGAGGCCAGAAAATGCACTGGCGAACAGATGTGACTTCTTTTTTTTTTTTTCTCCCAAGAATTCCTCCCAACCATTCAGACACAAGAAGAAAATGGAGGTTTATTTGGTGTCTTTATGGCTGGAAGTGTGGTCGTGGAAACCACAAGCCTAAAAATGCAGATGATTTGTGTGATGTTTAACATATGTAACAAAATCATCTCCAGTGTCATATTCCTCTTAGTAATCGATAGGAAAGTTATTGTCAGCTTCAGTTGTGTGTTTGCACTGAATGGTAAGGAGATCAAGGGGGCTTTGATTTCCGATATAAAGAATAAACTGGTGTCTGAGGAAAGAGCCCCAAGGAACAACCTGATTCATGGGGTATGGAGTCTGTCAGAAAAACTTACAAGAGCTGATATTTATGAAATAATGTTTTAATCTGAGACAAATCTTACTAGCTTTATGTCATGAAATGTTACTTTGCTTTGCGTTCAGAGCTAAAGCAGATGGAAATCACGTATGAAACGATTTATTTTCCAACTCTCTCTCTCTCTCTCTCTCTCTCTCTCTCTCTCTCTCTCTCTCTCTCTCTCAACGTGTACAATTAGGCACGCGAATGTAATAAAGAGAAATGATACAACATGTCTTCACCATGTATACTCGTATCTCCCGTTTTCATTTCTACTCCTGTTCATTACCTGGCTCTTTATATTTTTTCCTCATTACAAACTACATTCTTAATGCACTTATAGCTGTTGTTTATTTCACTTTTCTATTTTATTTTGAGTTAATTGGACTGATTTATTGTAAATGAAAGATATATCCAATTAGCTGTTAAGATAACAAAGAAAAGAATACATGAATGTGTCTAGAACTGCAAATATTAAATCTTGACGTCGGCACTGACATATTTCCGTGGCCGAAAGTTTGTTTAATGAAAAAGGATGTTTAATATAACGAAAGCATAAGCATGATGGAAAATAATTGGTATAATGAATGTGTCGGATTTTGAATAGTCTTGCTGTCACAGGAGGGTTTTTTTTTTTTTGTTTTTTTTTTGTATATAGGAATTTACCCGTTTTAATTACCCAAGTACAAAATACATCAGAACATAAAAATCAACGTTTCTGGAAAGAGTAAGATTGTCTACCTCATCACTGGAACGATTTTCAATTCCAGGACATATTCTTCAATATCATCTGAAAGATGCTTCGTTCTGTATCTCTTCTCGTCTTTCTGTCACTTTGCGAAGCCGTTTTCGGTAAAGGCTGCAAACCTGATATCGAAATGATAAACAAATCCGATATTGAATTAGAAAGGCTTTTTATTTCAGGTCCTCTATTTAGCTTTCTGTCAAAGAAAACTATCGAGATGGGCATTCTCGTCGTCCGCACTTTTCCCCTCCGCCCTCAGATCTGAGAAACTACTGAGTCCAGAAGGGCTGCAAATTGCTATGTTGATCGTCCACCTTCCAATCATCAAACATAACACATTGCAGCCCTCTAGCCTCAGTAGTTTTTATTTTATTTAAGGTTAAAGTTAGTCATAATCGTGCGTCTGGCAACGATATAGGACAGTCCATCACCGGACCTTGGTTAAAGTTTGATTGGCCGCGGCCCACACAGCATAGTACAGAGACCACCGGATGATGTATTTTCGGTGGCCTTAATTATAAGCTGTACAGAAAACTCGATTTCGCAAAAGAAACTTCGGCGACTTTCTTACTTGTTAATCTTTATGTTCTCCAATACTCTCTTCAGAATCGTTCCTTTACATAATCTTATTAACTGCTTGACTGGCAATCCACGTCAATACCATCCATTCGACGACTCCTTATTCTCACTTCCTCAGATTTTCAGTTTTCATTGCAAATGTCAGAGCTCCTCTCTCTCTCTCTCTCTCTCTCTCTCTCTCTCTCTCTCTCTCTCACCTTAATCTTTCAGCATCCATCCTCTTTAAAAGATCATGTCCCTGCTGCTAAGTTTAATCTTTGGCCCATCCAGAAAAAAAGGGGGCTGCATCTTGAAGCTGCACATTCTTCTAGGCTAGGTCCATTTATCTTCCATCGTACTTTCCACCTTCTCCTAACGATTGATATATTGTGCAAATGCTTTGAGGTATTCCTCCTGTTACTTTTCAAACCTCCATTAATCTCAATTATCTTTTCAGCGCTGAATGACCTCATACGTCCCTGCGCTTGGCCTTTGGCTTAAGTCTTATATTCCTCCCTCTGACATCTCCAGCATCAAGTAAGTCCACGATGCGTCTGTGAGGTTTTTCCATTGGGATCTCGTTCAAACATCAGCTATTTCCACCTTATTCGTTACTTCATAAAAATATGAGACTTCAGTGCCCATTTGTGACTATCTTTTAGCGATCCCATCATAGCTGCAAATGATTATAAAAAAAATTCTTATTGATATAGAATTCTTGCAGAAACTGCGACAAAACTGTTTTGCATAGTTAAAAAAAAAGAATGATGTCGGGTAGAATTCGACCGTTTTCAGCCGACATATGCAGTTACCAGACAGTTTGTATCAACTTTCGAAATTTTATTGCATATGGAAAGTGGTGGAGAAGCCTCTTTCCATTCTTCCCCGTCCACCAACCAATTTCCCACAACCGATAAAGGAATTTTTCCTGTCATGCCTCCATTCTCCGAAAGGACCATTTGATATCATTATTATGTTTCAGTGTTACTTGAGGTAGCGTAGGCTACGACTATTCGGACCATTTTAAGAGGATTAAGAAAATTATTTTTAGGGAGACTTAATCGAGATGAAATAATTATTCTCGTATTTAACCACGAAGGGGTAAGTCAGAAAACTCTATTTCCATGTAATGCACATTAAAATTCAGTGTGTAAAAAATAATTCTTTAACTCACTCATTTGTGTATCAAAAAGGTATCGTAGTTCAGAGGTTCCGGCATTTGCCTCGCTAGCCAGAGGGGAAGGAGGGTGGATGCAAGATGGAATAAGAGGTGAGTTACCTAGAGGTCCCGTTTTCAACGCTCATGCGCATGACGTCACCTGGAGACTTGGAGAGTTCAGCCAGGCGACACATAGGCGGGAAATGTATCGTGTTTTTTCACAGATGTTTAGGTTTTCATTTGCGAGGACACAGTCATCATAGTAATATGTGCCATAAATGGGTGCACCAATTCTTATAAGACCGATAGAACTGATGGAAGTGAAAAAATTAGATTTTACCGTTTCCCAAAAGATGCAGAACTATGTAAGAAGTGGGTGGATATATGCAAAAGATGTGATGGTGTCAATGCCAAAACTGCACGAATTCATTCCTCACATTTCCAACCCAATGATTTTGCCAGAAATCTTAGGCACGAATTGCTCAATTACTGCCCCAAGACCGCCCGAAATCTAAAAGAAGATGCCATACCGACACAAAATCTTTATAATAATGTTACCAGGGAAAAACTCTCTATCGCGAGAGTATATATAATATTCAAAAGGGCCCACAATAATACAAAGTGGTAAGAGTCCGTGTATAATTTTTAAGACTTTACAAAAAGCTTTCGAACCCTTCCCTGGGTTCATCTTCAGTCCAAATGAACAATTAGTTACAACAAGTACAGAGGTAAATTTAAAAACTAAGAGTCGTTGATGATCGTTTTTAAATTTACCTCTGTACTTGTTGTAACTAATTGTTCATTTGGACTGAAGATGAACCCAGGGAAGGGGTCGAAAGCTTTTTGTAAAGTCTTAAAAATTATACACGGACTTTTAACACTGTATTATTGTGGACCCTTTAGAACAAAATAATGTTACTGTTGCTTCAGGTAAGCCTGTCACTAATATCTCGTCACTTTAGTTTAGTTTACTAGGCATATGTATGTTTCATGTAGCATTTTGGTCAACTAAGCGAACTGTATATGAATAGGCTCACTTTGAAAATTAAGAGATTATATGACTATATCAATTATATTTCTCATGCAAGTAAATCTTTAGCCACGACCGGAAGATTGTCTCTGAAGATCGGATGAAGAGAGAGAGAGAGAGAATTTAGCAAAAATGTTTTCCTGTGCTTAAATACTATTTCTTGTGCTTTAAATTATATTGAAAAGGTTTGGTTGCTTCGAAATACGTCCTGATATCATATGGATAAACTACGAAAAATGTATTTGTATATATATATATATATATATATATATATATATATATTATATATATATATACACATAAATATATTATATATATATATATATATATATATATATATATATATATATATATATATATAATTACTGAAGCATGTGCATTTATATTTTCAGCAAATCGAAATGCCAGAGCGATGAATAGGGATTTGACTTGATGAACCTGTGCATGGAATATGATATGGTAAAGAAAGGCAGAGATGCTTTCTCGAACAGTCCACGTCTAGTCGAAATACTTGATCAAATGATTGATTTTGCTAGTAATGCTAAAGTGGGGACAAACAGGTTTGCAGGAGAGTGGATGGCTTCCCTACCCTCCCGTTTCCCCTTACACAGCCACTGCCATGGGGTGGACAAACAGGTTTGCAGGAGGAGGGTGGATGGCTTTCCTACCCTCCTGTTCCCCCTTACACAGCCACCACTATGGGGAGGACAAACAGGTTTGCAAGAGGGCGGATGTCATCCCTACCTTCCCGTTCCCTCACCCCGTGGCGGACAAGCAAGTTTGCAAGAGGGGGGTGGATGTCATCCCTACCCTCCCATTCCTCCACCCACCCAGCCCACTGTGGTGGACAAAGAGGTTTGCAAGAGGTGGGTGGCTGTGTCATGTCTCCTCCTACAGTCACCCAGGGGAGGACACACGAGATCCACTCAGATTTTATTATTATAGACTGTTGTATTAAAACCACCTGTGCAATTACTGGGTACCTGGTGTGACGCAGCCCAAGGAATCCTCTTTTACACGCCACAGAGAGGCCCTGGGCTGGATTTCCTATAAAATTTTGTCCTGAAGCTAAAGTTCATTGGGTGATGACCCAAAACACGCCAAAACTTGGTCTGGTGTTTTGGGTGCATCTGTTCATTAGGATTATCCTTCATTCAGAAGCTAAATTACGGGAACTGATTAGTGGCGACACCACACGCATATATATAAATATAAATATAAATCATTTTTTATATATTATTTACAACCATTACGCTACATATCTAAATATAAATCATTTTTTATATATTTTATATATTGGGTTTTTACAACCATTACGTTACATATCTAATTTAATATCCAATTCGTTCTACCGACTTAGAGCGAATTGGATATTAAATACAATTTGTAGCTTTAATGTTTGCGTATATCAAATGTCACGGGAAGGTGATAAATATCCATTTATATATATAGGGTGTCCATAAAGTCCCAGTACCATTATAGGTAAACGATTGTACTGGGACTTTACGGACACCCTGTGTGTGTGTGTATATATATTATTAATCATATATATAGATATATATATATATATATATATATATAGATATATATGGTATCTATATATATCTTATATATATATATATCATATTAGATATATATATATATTATATATATATATATATATGTATATATGAACATATATATCTATATATATCTAGATATATATAATATTATAGATATAGACATATAATATATATATAATATATCTATATATATGTATATATGGACATAATATATCTATATTATATATTAGATATATATATAATATATATATTAGATATATATATATATTATCTAATAATATACTTATATATT
>NC_061097.1:26659430-26666930 GCF_015104395.2 Macrobrachium nipponense
TATATATATATATATATATATATATATATATATATATATATATAATGAACATTTCTTATCAATTTCCATATAATTTGCATGCATACACAAATAAATGCAGACATTCGTGTCATAATCTTCCATTGCATTGTACAAATGATTATTATTCTACAATGAAAAGTTTTAGTTCTAATCTTTCAGAATGCGCTTTCGCTTTTTGACCTTTTCAGGACAGAAGTTGGTCTGTCATTAACTTGTGTATATGCTTTTGTTTTGTAAGTAAAAGCAGGTTCCAATGTTATATGTACGACACTTCACTCGAGCCTTGAATAAACGAACACTTCACCCTAATATTAAATACAGTGAAAGCCGATTGGTACGCAACCTGACAGGTCATAGCTAAATTCATGACGAACAGAAAAATGAACTCGTTCAGCCATGACCTTCTTGGGTCAAATCTGCATAAATGCTCAGGGGAAAAGCACGATGGAAATGAACATTATTATCGAAAGGAAATGTGCACTATTTCCTAACATCAACTTTACCAATAATAATAATAATAATAATAATAATAATAATAATAATAATAATAATAATAATAATAATAATAATAATAATAATAATAATAATAATAATGTATTTGTATGGTGTTTTTACGTTGCATGGAACCAATGGTTATTCAGCAACGGGACCAACGGCTTGACGTGACTTCCGAACCACGTCGAGAGTGAACTTCTATCACCAGAAGTACACGTCTCTCACCCCTCAGTGGAATGCCCGAGAATCGAACTCGCGGGCAGCGAGGTGGCACGCCAACGCCATACCGACCACGCCACTGAGGCGCTATTATTATATTAATAATAATAATAGTAATAATAATAATAATAAGAATAACAAACATATAAATATATCAATCAATAAATAAATAAATAATAAAAATTTTTGGGTTTCAGTAGCCCTAAGCGGAGGTCCCCGATGCCGGCGAAAAGGAAGGCGGATGGAATGACAGACTTTTCAGGGGGCGGATGAAAATCCCCCCCCCCCCCCCCCCCCCCCCCCCCCCCCCAACCCCCCCCCCCCCCCCTTTTCCACCACCACCACCTCCCCGCGGGGCGGGCGTAGTTAGGGAAGCTATGTGGAACTGCTTGTCTGGGCAGATGTGTTTCCAAGCCCGCTCGGATGCTAAAGAAGCCAATTGCCTTTTATTATTAAGGAGATATTTATACCTTTCCTATGGGGAAGGTTGTTATCTTTTTCTGTGTTGTTGTTATACTATTTTATATTCCTTTTATCATACGTTATTTCTCTTGGCTGCCTGAAACTTAATAGGACGGCAAAGACTTGGTGTAATTTATATTCGAAGTACTTGACTATGACAGACCTATTTTTATGGTCAAGAAGTCGCAAATCAAAAGAAAAAAAAAATCAAAAAGGAAGTCGCTTATAGTGCCGTCAGTGCACCTCCCTTCGTGCACTGTAGGCAATACTAACCATTGTTTACCGCGTCCCTTCGGCCACTCGCTGTACCCACTTTGTAGCCATTTACTTTGCCTCCATTCCCGCTTTCTTTCCTCCACCTTACTGTCCAACCTCTCCAACTCCCTCTTTTCACTGTCTTTGGCGCTGAATTATTATATCTCTAGATATAAAATTTTCTAACAAAATTGTAATGTCATTTCACTATGTGATGCTTCAGAATGCTGGATCATACAGCAGAAGTAAATTCTTACTTCCTATATTTTCCGAGGAATGGAATAATCGGAGTTATGTCTCTTACGATTATTCAGTGACGTTCGCCCTTACGCTGAGCCGGAAATAGGATCCTACAGTAATCTCAAATGGTTTAGAAAAAATGTTCGTAGCAGCAAAAGGAGACTCGTGCCTCAAACGACCAAGGAAGGATTCTACGAAATTGTAATTAAGCATTTCCAATTTTTGCCGGTGAAATTTACTAACTGATGTGGACAATTAAACAAATATCTGCTTTTTAATTATTATTTTAAACCAAAATTCAAAAAAGCATAAACACACGAACAAACTAACCTAAGCTAAACCCATGTAAAGGACTTTCTAATGGAATATCCCAATGGAATTTTTCTTCCGTAACCGTAGAGTTTTATTCATAATTAAATCCAGTCACATACCTTTTCCAGACTTTTATTTAAGACGTTCATTTGAAATGTCATTAATGAACGCAGCAAGTAATTTTCAAAGGTTGACAGTAATTAATGCGAAGTCTTTGTTGACAGGATTTTTCTGAGAATAAGGAAAGATTTTTGTCGAAGAGTTTTTGATGAAGGAATTATTTTTCTTCTATCAGTCATTCAACAACGTGATTCTCAGAATCCTTTGTGCTCTTCATCCTGCTGCAATATTCAGTTGCATATCAACAGACATCTTGACTGTCATGACAGTTTACAGTTCTTAACTGAAAGCTCAAGTGACAGAATTGCCTTTCTTTAACCTCTGACCTTTTCGTATTTTCTCCTTCTCATATTTTCTGAAGTTCAGTTTCCTTCGGCTCAGTTCCTCATCATGGACATTAATTTACCTGAAGGGAGAGAGAGAATATTGCAAACGCCTGCATCACTTTGTGAAGGTTTGATTGGCGTCAAATTTGTTATACATCTCGCTTTGCATCGCTTGTAAACTGGAAGGCGTTTAATTAGATATAAGACATATCTTTACATAAAGATATATATGTGGAGTTGAGTTGAATATGGGTTGAATATAGAATGTAGGCCAAAGGCCAAGCACTGGGACCCATGAGGTCATTCAGCGCCGAAATGGAAATTGATGGTAAAGGGTTTGAAACAGGAGGAAAACCTCAAAGCAGTTGCGCTATGAATCAAGTGTTAGGAAAGGGTGTAAAGTAAGATCAAGAAAGAGAATACGGAAGGAGGTAAAGTAAAAGGAACGAAAGTGGTTGCAGCTAGGGCCCGAAGGCACGCAGCAAAGATCCTTAAGTAATGCCTGCAGTGCACCGAATGAGGTGCACTGACGGCACTAGCACCCTACGGGGGATATGGATGTGGAAAGCCTATTTTCTAGACACTAAACCCATATGGAATCTAATCAGCTGATTTCTACAAAAAATATAAATTCATAACCAGAATGATGGATATATGTAAATTGTTCATCATTAGTGAAGTCAAATATTTCTGTGAAAAAGTAATCGGCTCTGTAATGTTAACATATAAAATTATTCTTCAATAACAAGTTTTATGTATTTTTCTCGGATTATCTTCGGTAATATCATAATAAATTAAGCAACTATCTCTCCATTGTATCCAGCTTTAGGTTCCAAAGCAATGCATTTCCTAAAATGTGATAATTGAATTTTAGTGAGGGAGAAGCAAGCCCTAGTCTATATTAATAAAATTTCATGGAAAAAAAAACTTAAAAGAAATTCAAAGACTGTATAGATCTCTCTTCAATGACTAATGTGGCGTAAACCACCTAAAGTGAATATCGTAAACTGATAGATGGGCCTTACGGCAAGTGACTAAGAAGTCTTTGTTTATTATAGATACCTCCTATTTCAAAGCAGTACTTGGCTTGATTTGAATTATGACTACTAAAATTGACGTCATAACACCTAGGTTATTGACAGCACAATAACATTTGATAGGTAAATAAAAAGATAAAATAAATATATTTAAAAGGGGTTCCATAAAGGATACTATTATATATTATATATATATATATATATATATATATATATATATATATATATATATATATATACACACACACACACACACACACACACACACACACACACACACACATATATATATATATATATATATATATATATATATATGTATATTATATATATATATATATAATATATATATATATATATATGTGTGTGTGTGTGTGTGTGTGTGTGTGTATATAATCATATCTGTAAATTCATATATACTATATACACATAATGAGCGTGTATATGGTTTAAAATTTGTCGAAGAGGCCCGCCTCCCTTGCAAAGATATACAACTGCTCCATATTACAATCCTCACCGAGAATTCTAGCTAGGATCAAATGTCCTTCCCTTTCGCGTCCCCAGAAAAGGAATCTAAGTCTCAAATTCCCAAGACTGGGACATTCGACCAGCAAGTGTCTCAGAGTCAAGGGCACAATGCAGTTACCGCCAAACGGAGGATTTTCACGAGACATCAAGAACTAACGAGTGAGTCTTGTATGTCCAATCCTTAACCTGCACGAAGTAATTAGTGAAGTATTACAATATTTGTTTCTTCATATGGCAAAAGTTGCCACGTTATCCGCCTTTTAGCAACTTCAGTCATGTGGTAACCTCATTCTTTTACACACAACACAAGAAACATCTGTTTGGATTTCTTAACAATATTATAGGAAGACTATATGAGCTTATGAATAAAACTTGAACGCCATAACAGAAGGATATTTTGTTATCTCTTGTTCAAATCACATTTCCTTGAATATACATTTAAGTGGCGATTTTTGCATCTCATTGCTAGAAAGACCAGGCAGTGCAAAGCCTTAGTTTCGTCTCTTGTTCCTGGTTGAGCTATTATAAAGATAATTAATATTTTATCAAAACAAGGCCGGTATTGTTTCTTTTATAGCATTTTAAGTGGCTGGTGATTTGGGAATGTTTTTTACATGCGATTCAATCCTGATTTTAGCGTGAATAGGTCAATATAATCTTCAAAAACTTTGCCTATATACTTGATATACAATAGATTATTTAGCTACATTATTTAACAACCTGTTCTTAATAGCTAAAAGTAAAATAAACAAAATATGAAAGCAGGACTGCATATAGTACTTTGATACATGTTGTCGGAGAATACTTTAGTGTAAATATGCTCAGCAAATTGTGTATCGAAAATTAAACAGAATGAAAGTAAATATCCAAACCCATCATTCACAAAGATCCCTTAGAAATTAACACAATTCGCTTGGGAGACTTAAAAAAAATAACCGTATGTATAAGTATGAGCGTATATTTTTATTTACGAAAACCTTGTACAGATAAGGCAGTTACGACAATATTGGATACGTACATTTCGCTTCCGCCATTACGCTCGTTAAGACTCGTCCTCGACAATGATTTCTTTTCCGAAAACGAGAGAGGAACTTTCCTACCCTCCATAGAAGACTCTTCTTCAGTTAAGTGAGAGTGGGAGCAGATGGGGCTTCGAGTGTGTGGTCTTCATTAACGTAGTTGCTCCTCCTCAGCTCCTCAATGTAACCTTTGTTGCTTCCTGAAAGAACATGGATTGGTCGAAAACGTGTTTCTTTTAATGAAAAACTTAAGGCCCGCTCCCAACCCCGTCTCTCTCTCTCTCTCTCTCTCTCTCTCTCTCTCTCTCTCTCTCTCTCTCTCTCTCTCTTTGTTAATAAATCCTCTCATTTTCCCTTTTCTTCAATAGTCCACTTGCGATTTTGAATTTCACTTGGAATTTTAAACATAATCAAATTACCTGAAGATACTTCATAGCAGTGATCATTTTCAAATGTAACGATCACCTGGGTGACAGAGTAGAAAATTTACTTAACCAGGAAAAAATATTGTAAGAAAAACATTATAGGAACAAACATGTGTAGACATTTACCGGTTTCAATACACATCAAGAAGGGCCCTTCTGCATACAACTAGCAGCTCTCTGTATTCATCTGAAACAAAAGTCGTAAAACCAATTACGAAACAAAGAAAATACAATAAAATTACAACGAATATTACAGGAAAATTATTATATGATTTTGTTTCTCATACTGTTTTCATGCACAATGGTGTGCATGCATTTTGCATTTGAATTTTGTATCTATTATGAAAACAAACAACAAAGACGTTATAGTAAAGGGTCTGTGAACAGAGAGGAAGTTTTACAATATAAGGTCTTGTAAACACAACAAAAGAGTTCATGTAATTAATCAAATGAGTATTGCTTGACCAGGCTGCAGCATTCATCAAATTTCATAAAGCTTGAATGCTACGGGTTCCTTATAAGAATATGATACAGCTGAAGATCTGGACACAATTGAAGGTAGTATAAAATGTCATAATAAAATGCACTCCAGAAAGAATGAAAGAAGTCTAATAGGGTAATGAAAAGTGAAATGTTAAACGTAGTCTTAAGCTACACAAAATTCCAACATATTACCTTGGAACTGAGTCAGGTTCGTGATAAATCCTATTACTTTCTTCATTTTCTTTAGAATAATATGACGGCGTCACGCTGACAGACATCACTAGTATGCGTTGTTAGCATGGCAGATGGCAGAGGTATATAGTTTTTAAGCAGATGATAGAATAGAAGTTCATGTTCAGGAACGCAAATAGGATAAAAACAAATACAAAATATAAATATATCTATAAATATATATATATATATATATATATATATATATATATATATATATATATATATATATATATATATATATATATATATATATATATTTCGGTACAATGATCTTGACATTGATAAAAGTAACTAACTAAATTGCGCTTACCCATTAACTGATTGCAGGAATTATCGATATTCGCCTCATTCTTCCCAATTGCTTTTCTTAATCCCTTCTAATCCACTCACTTGCTGTTCAGCAGGAGACCGACATATTCCATTGATCTCCCACATTGGCACAGCCGTTCTTGACGTGGCATTGCTCTTGCACCCAATTTAATGGCCTCTCAGTGGGGCCATTGTGGAATCATGATATTGAGATTACATATATATATATCTATATATATATATATATATATATATATATATATATATATATATATAATATATATATATACACACATATATATTTATATATTATATATATATATATATATATAATATATATATATATATATATATATATATATATTATACATATGAATTTTTATCACATCACCGTGATTCATATTCATGCATTAAGCTACAAATGTCCTTTAACATTCAATTCCATCTACCCTGGAATTAATATATTTTCCTACATGTGTTAACCGAAGGGGAATTTTTCTAGTTGATAATAATCTCGTCCTCTCGTGGATTCGAACCAGCGGGCAGACTTAAAAATTCCCATTCGTTAACATATGTAAAAATATATCAATTCCGAGGTAGAGCGAATTGGATATTAAAGGACATTTTGCAGCTTAATGCATATATATATATATATATATATATATATATATATATATATATATATATATATATATATATATAATACATATATATATATATATGTGTGTGTGTGTGGTTGTGAGTGTGTGGTGTGTGTGTGTAGGGTGGTTGAGTGTGTGTGTTTGTGTGTGTGTAGCATTTATATTCTTTTATAATATGTATATATACATATATATATATATATATATATGTATATATATATATATATATATATATATATAATGTTTTTTTCCTTATGCAACAGTGACATATTTTGCTCACAAACATTAAACTACAACTGTTGTTTGATACCGAATTCGAGTCTCCCAGGTGGCGGACCACTTGTCGCTTACAAATCCCCTTTGGTAAATGTTGC
>NC_061097.1:26676930-26684548 GCF_015104395.2 Macrobrachium nipponense
CAAATGATTTCAACCGTATTCATAGCTTTTCTCTACTATTACCTAACACTGTTAATTTCCATCATTCTTTGCTTAATTTATGACTTCTTTCATCCAACGACGTTTATTGCAATTTATAGTGGCGTTTCCTGGAGGCTCTCAGGACTCCATTTTCACAAATGCTAAACACCGTGGAGACACAGCAATACACCCCACACTACTCAATTCCGTATCTAATTGTTCTAGCATTTTCCTGCTTGCAGTTATGATTACTAAATATATATACGTATATATATATATATATATATATATATATATATATATATATATATATATATTATATACATATATATATATATATATATATATATATATATATATATATATGTGTGTGTGTGTGTGTGTGTGTGTGTGTGTGAAATAAATGTATAATCATATATATATATATATATATATATATATATATATATATATATATATATATATATATATACATATATATATATATATATATATATATATATATATATATATATATATACAGATATGTTTTGTATATAATACGTATAAAATACAGAACATACATAGCTGGTAATTTCCTTAAATAATATACAAATAAGCCGTCACATGGCTGTAAACGAGAAAAATGCCAACATGTTTCGATATAGGGCAGCGCACTGGAACCAGGTCATCCACTAACGATAATAACAGCAATAACAGTACAGCAACTAGAAAAACCTTTCACAGCTATAACGACAGTACCGAACCCCTCGGAGTAACAGCTGCTGCGGTCAGGACCTGGTTAATGACCTTGTTGTTGCCAGGGATCTTAATCAAGTAGTAATTTACCGATGTAGCTTACTTGCAGAAGGCTCCCTCAAGAACATTTTAAGGGATTACCGGGAAAAGAGGGGAACTCGTAGGCCTTCCTACAGTAAATGAAGGAATACAGAATTTGGGCCAAAGGTCCAGCACCAGGACCTAAGAGGTCATTCGGCACTAAAACGGAGATTGGCAGTAAAACGTTTGAAAGGCGTAACAGGCGGAAAAGTTTATCTTAGTTTAACCAGACCACTGAGCTGATTAACAGCTCTGCTAGGACTGGCCCGAAGGATTAGATATTTTTACGTGACTAGGAACCAATTGATCACCTAGCAACGGGACCTACAGCTTATTGTGGGATCCGAACCACATTACATCGAGAGATGAATTTCTATCACCAGAAATAAATTCTTCTGATCCCGACAATCGAACTTCGGACCACCGGATTGTTAGCCGAGCGCGAAAACTCTCGTCCAACGAGGAACTAATATAAATGGAGGAAAACCTCTCAGTTGCTCTATGAATCACTTGTTACAAGAGGGTAGAAAGCAAGATGGGAGAAAGAGAATACGAAAAAAGGTACAGTAAAAGGAACGAAAGGAAATGCAGCTAGGGGACGAAGGCACGCTGCAAATAACCTTAAGTAATGCCTACAGTGCACCGCATAAGGTGCATTGACGGCACTACAACGCTACGGGGTCCTACGTACGACTGGGCCAATCGTTATCCACGAAAATAGATTTGGCAGATAAAAGGCATGAAGATTTACACAAGAACGCTGTAGTTTTAAAAGCAGTGGTATACTATATGATTATTTAAGGAATTTGTGATTTTTACCATTGGGAAAGGAAATTGATTTCATAGTGTCTAAATCCCCCGAGCCCCAACAATGAAGCTTTCACTACTACTACTACTACTACTACTACTACTACTACTACTACTACTACTATTATTATTATTATTATTATTATTATTATTATTATTATTATTATTATTATTATTATTCAGCAAATGAAACCTATTCTTATAGAAGAAGCCCACAAGAGCCACTGACTTGAAATTCAAGCTTCCAAAGAATATCAAGGCGTTCATTAGGAAGAAGTAAGAGGAGGTAAATGGAAATAAAGATATCCCACTTATTAAAAATATTAATTAATAGATTAACAAATAGATAAAAATGCATTCAAATGCAAGGAGCATAGTATAAGGAGAGTAAAGCTTTGTATTTTAGCTTGAACTTCTGAAGTTCCAATAGCACGACTTCCTCTGGGAAGCAGTTCCACAGTCCAACGGTGTGAGGAATATAGGAACTCTGGAACTAAGAAGTTCGACAGCGAGGAACATTAATTATTCCATACTGGTGTTCCTGTTAAGCCAACCTGATTTCTCTCGGCAGATACAAGGATCAGGGATCAATTGTGAATGTGAAAAATCTCTACTGAAATACAGCTTATGAAAAAGTGACAAACAAGAGACCATCCTTCGATGATCTAAGTCATAACTGCTACTTTTAGGAAACAGACAGGATTCAAGACTCCTTTTCACTAAGCTGAAAACCATCGATTGTAAAGCGAAAGAATTTCCTCTAACGGTGCCCATGAAAACACTCCAATTTATTGTCTTTTTAAACGTGAATTAAAAATTTGCCACGTTAAGAAATAAAAGGGGGTTGTGAACGCGATCCTCATGTTCATGGAACCCTGGGTAGATTTTTAACAAGTGTGAATAAGTGTGATTTTTGCAAAAACAGAAAGGGTCCGAATAAATAGGCTATATATCTATCTATCTATCTAGCTACAACATTATATAATATATATATATATATATATATATATAATACATATATATATATAAGATATATATATATCTATATATATATATATATAGTATATATATAGATATTAATATAATTATTATATATATATATATATATATATAATATATATATGATATATATATAATATATATATATATATATATATCGTGTGCGTCGTATATTCGGTACAAGAAAACCTCTCGGTTAATTAAAGTCCTGTATACTCGTCACAAAGTTTGGGGCATTTTTCCCGGAAGACAATTAACTTTCTATGTAAAGGTTGTCAAAAGAACCTGCTGCTGAATTATGGATCAGCGTTCAAAAGCGGCCTTGAGAAGGACGTGAATCCGCAAAGGCACGTACATACACAGATATCCATAGTGAAAGTAGAATCTCGTTACTACGAAACAAGCAGATCAGAATACGAGACCGAACGGCACCGAACAGGGAAATTTGAAAACACGACACAGAGACAGAACAAAAAAAAAAAAAAAAAAAAAAAAAAAATCAAGGTATTTGAAATCATGAAAGGTTTTAGGGGATGAGAGCCGACTTGTTCTTTTAAAAACTCGCTAGTTTTATTCATATATATATTTATTTATTTTTTGCAATTCTGTATCAAATGGGTCCTGAAAAATAAAAACACAATATTCTGCTTTTGAAGTCAAATCTTGAACAAGTGAATTATTTGTATTTGTTTTAAAGAAATATTTCCTTCTCATTTGGATTAGCTTAAAAAAACATTCACTACAGTCAGCCCTTAGCAGAGAGAGAGAGAGAGAGAGAGAGAGAGAGAGAGAGAGAGAGAGAGAGAGAGAGAGAGAGAGAGAGAGAGAGAGAGAGAGAGAGAAAACAAGCATTCTCCTGTAATCTAACTTTGCCCTCGTATTTATGCCTGGTTGGCACATACCAGGTTCCATTCGTTGGTGTAAGTGACGACTGTATTGTTACAAGAGGAAGATTTATGTGCTCTTGGCTGCCTGTTCGTTGGCTAAATAGTAGTTTTCGCCAAGTGATCATACACTGTCTTTCAGAGCATTTCTCCAACATCCCAAAAGCTGTTCATTCCTTTGCATTACGTCTGCTTTATTCTTTCGCATATAAATGTGTTGTTTTAAAACAACTCTTAACATTACATCTTGATTCAATTTCTGAAGACAAATATCATATAAAACAATAAGTTTATATCAGAAGGCCTCCATAGAATATAAAACGAATCATGGGGTATCTCTGGATACCTGTTGGATACAGAAAATCATTTTCAAACTAATCAGCTTCGTTCTATATACTCATTTGGAGGTAGATTTGTATGAAGGCATTACACATAAGTCGTTCATTCTACAATTACCCCCCGCCCTCTCTCTCTCTCTCTCTCTCTCTCTCTCTCTCTCTCTCTCTCTCTCTCTCTCTCTCTCTGACAACAATAAATTATTCACCTTTTTAGCATTGCAGCAGATTCATGAATACATAATAAATAAGGGTACTGGATCCATTGTTTTCACTGGCAATATCAAGGGAGTATTTTATGTGTAGTTAAGCAATATATTATTCGTACCTATAATTAATGACGACTATCCAATCCACTGCGTCATCGCAGACCATAAATAATCAAGTAATTAACATTCTCAGTGTAAAATTATCTGTTTAATATTCAGAGAAATGCCATTGGCTATTTATGATGAAGTGGTATATATACTCTTGAAATATGCACAGATACCGAACCCATGTAAGATACATAAAATACATCGAATAATGAACATATAAAAAAAAAATTCCACCATATTTCTTTCTATACCTTTACCTGGAACGTTTTATATTCTCTTACAATGACTCCCTATAATAATAATAATAAGAAATATTAGAATTAGTACTATTTGAAGCAGGGTAAGACTCATTCAACATAATATAAAAGGAATATAAGATTTAGGCCAAAGGCCAAGCACTGGGACCTATTAGGTTATTCAGCGGTAAAAGGAAAATTGAAGTAGAATGCACAATGTCATTGGCAGTAAGTTGATAGCCTTCCATATTTAAATGACATGTACTTCCCGGTTATTCATACAAAATACAGCCATGCATTACTTAATATGTATGTATGTATGTAATGTGTATATAAATATATAAGATATATATATATATATATATATATACCATATTATATATATATATATTTCATAAGAAAATTAAAATTCAACACATTACATCTAAAAAAAAAAAAAAAAAAAAAAAACATAAAAAACACACACATACACACACATACAGCTGACCAACCTTATGTGGAGAGAACAAAAGACAGAATGCTTACAAAGACAGTTTGTAAGCAAAGGAGGTTACTGAGGGTCAGAATCGACTCCCATCGGGGAATTAGCTTTCGTACTGGTTGTAGGCTCTCCAACCCAGAACATTCTAATATCAGAGCTCATTCCAAAATCTGAAAAACTTACACCGAAAGAAGTGATTTTAGTATAATGGGCCAAACAGCTAATCCTCACGAATTGCCTATACTTGAGTCATTGTTTATTAAACAACTAGTCCCACAGTTAAATACTCAAACCTCCTCTACTCAACTCTACCTAAGTTGACTGTCTTTGTAAGCATTCTGTCTTTTGTTCTCTCCACATAAGGTTGGTCAGCGGCCTTTGGTTCTGTGTGTGTGTGTGTTTTTTATCTGTTTTTTTTTTAGATGTAATGTGTTGAATTTTAATTTTCTTATGAAATTTAAATGTATTGAATTTTAATTTTCTTATATATATATATATATTATATATATATATATATATATATATATATATATATAAATAGATACATAGGCCTACACATTCGCAAACACTCACACATATATACATAGGCCTACATACACCATACACACACACACACACACACACACACACACATATATTATATAATATATATATATATATATATATATATATATATATATATATATATATATGAATTTGCAATAATATATATTTGGTGCCACATGGGAACCTTATATAATTTTTAATCTACCATTCTATCATATATATATATATATATATATATAATATATATATATATATATATATACATATATATATATATATATATATATATATATATATATATATATATATAATAATAATATATATATTTAAATGTATATCATATAATGAGAAAAATTGTCCAAGGTGGAAAACAACAAGGTTACAACAGAAGACGCCGTTTCAGTCAGCAAAGAGCCACAAGATTTACAAACCTTAATTACTAACAATGCATCACATACCTAGAGACACGGAACTCAAAAAAATAATTAAGCAAAACAGAATCAATGAGAACACAATTTGCACAGAGGAATGGAATAGCATTAGACGGAGATAGGATTAACGAGGTTGAGTCTTTCCAATAATTATGAGCAATGTCTTGAGTCGGAATTCAGTGAAAGACAAAAAATGGATAATCAAACAATGGGAAGGGCTGAAGAAGAATTGGAAGTCAAACAGACTGAAAACATTGCATACGAAAGTAGGATGATACACAAGTCTAGTGCGACCTATATTGCCGCACGACATGAATCTTTACATGTTGATGAAAATATGAAGGAAACTGAAGCTGTCGAGATGACTGAATAACATGGGGTCAAAAAGTGTACAATCCAGAAACGACAGGGTGATGGTAGACCCAGACTGAAAAAGTGCTGGATAGGTGTGTAAGGCCGGGTATTCACGCACAGGTTTACCTGTCAGTTCATCAAAACTGACGCTAAAACTTTGGCCGGGTATTCTGCACAGGTTTACCTGTCAGTCTCCATGTCAGTTCATCAAAACTGACGTTAAAACGTACGTGTGGACGGCAGTTTGTGTGCGGAGTCAATCCACTCACCAGAACTGATGAACTGATGGTGATCGCACGTGTGGAGCCTGTGGACTTATGACAGTTCGCCACTGGATTTCGTCTGGGAAGGATCTCAGCCGCTCGGACTAGAATATAAATAAACTATGTATATAGGCCTAATTCATTTCATTGCTAGACCATGCGGTGTTATTTGTAGACCGTTCCCAGTCCAAATCTGATGGTAAATGTAAGAGAAAAAATTATTTCCATGCCTTTTCATGGTCTATTTCATAAATAACTGAACCATCCACCAGGTCTAATTTAGCCTGATTTATTAATATTGTATGAGAATAGACATCTCTCTTTATTACGCAATATTTAGACCATACTCTGCTCTTTCCTATTTTGAAGTGAATTGCCGCAGCAGCAGTTATAGTAGATTCACATCAACCTGCATTTGATGTCTAGGCCAGTCCCTTACGACGCTCCTGATTGGCTGCTGATAAGCCAGTCACAGGTCTGGAAACTCTCAGTCTCTCGAGAGAGTTCACATGGGTAGGATCTATGTTCCACCTCTCCTGAGGGATACGTCTTTCAAAAGTATCCCTCAAGAGAGATGGAACATACATCCTGCCTACGTGAACTCTCTAGAGAGACTGAGAGTTTCTAGCCCCGTGACTGGCTTATCAACAGCCAATCAGGAGCGTCGTAAGGGACTGGCCTAGACATCAAATGCAAGCTGATGTGAATCTACTATAGTCTTTGTAGCTCTACATCCTTATCACCCAGCGGAGTTTCCATCGCTGCCATATAGGTGTTGCCACGACGAAGGCTGGGCAAGAAATGAGGGCAATGACCTCGAGTTGACTGTCTGACTGACAATTCTACTCGCATCCGTCGAATGGTCTTGAACTTTTTTATCGTCCGTTCTATTTTAGCCTTTTTAGCCTTTCGAGGGGGCTGTTGTAGTCTCATCAAAGTTCTTGTTGTTAGTATTATTATTATTATTATTATTATTATTATTATTATTATTATTTTATTATTATTATTATTCAGAACGATGGCCCTATCCATAGCTATGGAACAAGCCCACCACAGGGGAGATTGATTGGAAATTCAAGCTTCCAAAGAATAATCTGCCATTCACTGGAAAGAAGTAATAACAGAAGGTAATGGGAAATACAGAAT
>NC_061097.1:26685048-26722548 GCF_015104395.2 Macrobrachium nipponense
TGGGAAATACAGAATGAAAAGATCGCTAATCAGAGAGAGAGAAGAAGAGAGAGGAGAGAGAGAGAGATAGAGAGAGAGAAGGATGGAGAGAGAGCGAGAGAGAGAGAGAGAGAGAGAGAGAGAGAGAGAGAGACTTTTATTAGCGACTTGCGTTTGTGATGGTTAATTTTTCCAAATCCTTTTCACATACAATTTACGATTGTTAACAAATGTCCCCCTACTCAAATCATTCTTCAATTGAATGCCTGCAGACGGGTTCATTTGAGACAAGTATGCACACACAAATGCAAACACGCGCACGCATACACACACAAACGAATTATTATACCATTCTACCATCTTTCTTCGTAAATAGAGTGAATATCACTCAAATTATCACAAAAAATAGCAACGCTGTCAGCTCATACCGAAACAAGAAATCAAGTTGAAAACCAAGTGTTCATTATGAGCCTCGTCAGAAGCATTTACAAGATGAATTCCAAGTTATGTAGTGTCAAGTAATTTTTTTTATTCTTGTTCAGATTTAGCCTTTACGATGATTTTGTTTTTTTCGACTGAGAATCGGGGATTGTCACAGCCAAGAATTTTCTTCAGTGAACGGTATATAACCAAGTCACTTAGAGGGGTCACTTCTTCGCTTATTTTGTGTGTGATATACTGAGACCACACTGGAGGAGAAAAAATATCTTCCATAGTTATTCTTGTAAATGTTCTTCTCTTTTGAGATAAGAGTGTTTGGTACATATGGCTCTAAAGTAGCCATACTAGAGTCTGGAGGGATTCCATTGACAATTCCTTTGAAGAAAGCATTGGGTCATCAGCAGAAATAGGAGGGGTTGCCATATAACGTGAAAACTTAGTTCATCCAGATATCCCCCATACCCACCATGGAGTCACGCTTAGAGGACGGGTTATCCCTTTAATTAGGGTCGTCCTAGGGGTAATTACCAGATATACACCCCATCTCCAGTGCTAAGGCGTCATAATGTCCGTCGAGATCAGACCAGGCACTGATGATAGGGTTTGACATTAAACTTTCCTCTCGCTCAAAACATCAGGTACTCGAGTCTACGGGTGAGGTGGCATGACCTCCATTCTCACCCTCCTTCAGACCCCAAGAATTACGTATTCTAAATCATGTTCAAAACCAAGCTAAAAGTCATCAACATAAAATCTATACCTTACAGGGGGAGGAAGCAGAAAGATGAAATGTTTTAGTAAAAGGAAAAGGGCTGACTTATTTAGTTGGATCAACAGCTGGACACCAAGGCCCAGCGAGAAAGTAGTTCCCACCAGGCATCAAAGTCCAGCTGCTAAACCCTAAGCCCCACCCCCCCCATCCTCGGCAAGGCTTCAGCATGTGGGGGGGGGGGCGCCTTGCAACTACGCGGTGTTCCTAGCAATGAGATGCAAGATTCGTCACTACAATGTAGATTACAAAACTATTCTTAATTATCAGAAGATGGAACCTATCCACATTTATTTTCTGTAAAAAAAATATACAAAGATTATTTCTATTTCCTATATAACGATAAATGAAAATTTTTAAAATGTTATATTTTTCTGTAAATATACAAAGCTTTTTATTAATGAAGTTGCTGTTGTTATTATTATTATTATTATTATTATTATTATTATTATTATTATTATTATTATTATTATTATTATTATTATTATTATTATTATTATTTCAGTAGATGAAACCTATTATTATTATGGAACAAGCCTACTACAGCGTTCATTAGGAAGAAGTGAGAGGAGTTAAAGAGAAATACAGAAATAAAGCAAAACTACCGATAACAAAACAGCCTTACGTTGTAACAATAGATGTTTTATTCACAAGCTCATAATTCCAATAATTTTGCTACGAAACCAAAGTAGCCGCTGGTTGTGCATAAATGAATGAGGTTGCCAAAGGGAGGATAATGTACCAACTTGTTGCCATTTGAAAAAGAGCGCTATTATAATACTTCAACAATGTTCTGCTTCGTACAAAATTTCCAGAGAAGATTGGGACCTCTTAGACAACTGCCGTAAGGCCCATCTATCAGATCACGATATTCACTTTGGGAGGTTTTATGAATAAACCAATATACGCCTTACGCCACATTGGTCATCAACGAGAAACCTATACAATCTAGTCGACCGGTTTCCACATTTTACTTGAGCGTTTTTTATGAAATTTTATTTGAGATTTATTTCATGAACATATTGGAACGATTTTTATGTAATTTTATCAGAGCGATTTTCATGAACTTATTAGAGCGGTTTTCATGAATTTATCGTTTGTATAGTGTTTTTACGTCGCATGGAACAAGTGGTTATTCAGCAACGGGACCAACGGCTTGACGTGACTTCCGAACCACGTCGAGAGTGAACTTTTATCACCAGAAATACACATATCTAACCCCTCAGTGGAATGCCCGAGAATCGAACTCGCGGTCACCGAGGTGGCAGGCCAAGGCCATGCCGATCACTTCATGATATTATTGGAGCGATTTTCATTTAACTTTATTTTAGCCAAATTCAAAAAAATTATATTTGAACGTTTTTCATGAAATTTTATTTGAGCGTTTTTCAAGAATTTTAATATGAACGTTTTTCAAGAAATTTCATTCGAGCGTTTTTTTTATGTAATTCTATTTGAGCGTTTTTCATGAAATTGCATAAATATAGGCTAAAACTTTCTGCTCCCTTAAAGTCAGGTACCACCAACATACGGGTATCACATTTTAGGAAATTAATCGCTTTCGTAACTAAGGCTGGACAAAATGCAATGATAGTTCATTCATTCACTATAATAATTATCGAGAAAAAAAGAATAATATTCGAGGAAAAATAAATGCACTGGTTGTTCAAAAATGATGTGACTTGGAAACATTACTGGACATTTTATTATTTGTTTGTCTGTCTGTAGTATGGTGTTCTTACGTTGCCAATCAAACCTTCACAAAGTGATGCAGGCGTTTGCTAGGACATTACTCTAATTAAAACAGACAATATTCTCTCTCTCCCTTCAGGTAAATTAATGTCCATGATGAGGAACTGAGCCGAAGGAAACTGAACTTCAGAAAATATTAGAAGGAGAAAATACGAAAAGGTCAGATGTCAAAAATGTAAATTCTGTAACTTGAGCTTTTAGTTAAAACCTATAAACTGTCATGACAGTCAAGATGTCAGTTGATATGCAACTGAATATCGCAGCAGGATAAAGAACATCAAGGATTCTGAGAATGACGTTGTCGAATGACTGACAGAAGAAAAATAATTCCTTCATTAAAAACTATTCGACAAAAATCTATCATTATTCCCAGAAAAATCCTGTCAACAAAGACTTCGCATTAATTACTGTCAGCCTTATAAAATTACTTGCTGCGTTCATTAATGACATTTCAAATGAACGTCTTCCATAAAAGTCTGGAAAAGGTATATGAGTGGATTTAATGATGAATAAAACTCTACGGTTACAGAAGAAAAACTCAAATTCCATTGGGATATTCCATTAGAAAGTCCTTTACATGGGTTTGCTTGGGTTAGTTTGTTCGTTTGTTTATGCCTTTTTATTATGATAATGATTTTAAAAATGTATTTGTCTAAATTTCCGCATCAGTTAGTAAACTTCATCAGCAAAAATGTGAATCTATTTATTACAAATTCGTAGAATTTTGACGTTATCGTATGAGACACAAGTCACTTTATATAGTTTCGATCATTTTTTCCAAACCACTGGAGATTACCGTATGATATTATATCCGGCTCAACGTAAGGGCAAACGTCACTAGAGTAGGCATAAGAGACATAACTCCGATTATTCCATTTCTCGGAAAATATAGGAAGTTAGAATTTACTTCTGTTGTATGATCCAGCATTCTGAAGCGTCACGTGGTGAAATTACGTCATAATTCAGTTTGAAAATGTTATATTTAGAGTTATAATAATTCAACGCTTAAGAAAGTGAAAAGAGGGAGTTGGAGAGGTTGGACAATAAGGTGGAGGAAAGAAAGCGGAAATGGAGGCAAAGTAAATAGCTACAAAGTGGGTACAGCGAGTGGCCGAAGGGACGCGGTAAACAATCTTTAGTAATGCCTACAGTGCACGAATGGAGGTGCACTGACGGCACTAACCCCTATAGATATTCGACATCCGTTTTGAAGCTATTTTTCAATTTGTGACTTCTTGGCCATAAAAATAGGTCTGTCATAGTCAAGTATTTCGAATACAAATGACACTAAGTCTTTGCGTCCTATCACGTTTCAAGCAGCCAAGAGAAATAACGTATGATAAAAGGAATATAAAAAAAGTATAACAACAACACAGAAAAAGATAACAACCTTCCCCATAGGAAAGGTATAAATATCTCCTTAATAATAAAAGGGAATTGGCTTCTTTAGCATCCGAGCAGGCTTGTAAACACATCTGCCTAGACAAGCAGTTCCACACAGCTTCCCTAACCACGTTCCCCCGCACAGCGGAGCCGGGGGGGGGTGGGTGATTTTTCTCCGCCCCCCTGAAGAGTCTGTCATTCCCATCCGCCTACCTTTCGCCGGCATCGGGGGCCTCCGCTTAGAGCTACTGAATCCAAAAAAAACCATTTATTTATTTATTTATTATTTATTATTTATTATTATTATTATTATTATTATTATTATTATTATTATTATTATTATTATTATTATTATTGGGAAACTGGAACTTATGAAATAGTATATACATCTTCACTCGGTTATTGATAATTTTCCTCCGGGCTCTTCCCCTTAGTTTTTAGATTTTACTCAAAATCATGCATGATTCATTTCATTTTAGTTTTATATAAAAGAAATCTATTGAGATGGTTATTTGTCTGTCCATCCTCAAGTCTTAAAAGTTACTGAGGCTAGAGGGCTGCAAATTGGCATGTTGGCCATCCACCCTCCAATCATCAAACATACCAAATTGCAGCCCTCTAGCCTCAGTAGTTAATATTTTTTCTAGGATTAAAGTTAGCCATGCATCGTGCATCTGGCACAGCTAGAGGGGCATCTTGGTGGCATCTGGGTAGCAACTGAGCGCTGACCGGTCGTGGACGAGTTTCATACTTCAGCACATTGAATTTTTCAACCAGCATTATATTATATAATGGGCAGAAAAGAACCTGTTACAGATGCGGACAAGAAGGCCATCTAGTGAAAGATTGCAACATCGATATTATAGAAGGAACTAGTATGTGGAATGAAAAAGACTTTCCTGACATAAGCAGGCAAAGAAATGATAATAAATCAGAGAAGGATAATGGTGATAATCGAGAACAAACAAGAGAAGGAAATAACACTGAGGGACAATAGGTAAGTGATAGCCAAAGAGGAACTGATATTAGTGAAGATGAAACTGATGTATACACAAATAGTGAAGCTGACAAAGGTCCAAGAGGAAATACTCAGGGAAACCAAGAAGGTAAAAAAATAAGTAAGGAAGAAGGATTAAAAGAGAGAAATGAAGACTATCTAATGAGTGAAGACAGTGGCGACGAGATAATTATGTGCTCGTTTGCAGTTATCTCCTGATGAAGTTGTGCAAGTAGAAACAGAAGAAGAAGAAGAAGACGTGCACAATGAAGAAATTATAAAAGGTGGAATACGAAGACGACATGCAAATAGTAACCGAGGAAATAGTCAACAGTGAAGAAGACGAGTTGATACCAACGGAAAAAGAAGTTGACAAAGAAGAAAAGGGTGAAGGTGAAAATGGTATGGATGTTGAGTCTATGAGGAATACTAAAATTCCTGAGGAAACCTTAATAGGGAGTGAAAAGAAAGGCAACAAAAGAACTGAAGAAAGGGGTAATAAGAATAGGAACGGAGATGAAAATCAAATACCAGTACGACAAAAATGGCAAGCTACTGTTAACGACAGTTCAGGTGTGAAAATTACCATTAAAAGGGACAATGGGCAGAAATGCTTAAAAGTATCGAATAATAGCGAAGGAGAATGTTTTGTTTTTTCTGAGTTGTCAAACCCCTTAAATGAAAGCCAGGATATGTTTGTTGATAATGTAGTAGATCATGGTCTTTCTAGTGATCAGAACTCTGGTAAACACAAACATGATGATAATAGTAATGGTAAAATAAATGTTCTAAACTGGCTAAAATAGGTAAATAATTAGTATGCATTTATTTTAATATATCCTTAAAAATGGCTTTAGTCACTGCTTTATTAAATGTTTGTGGTTTAAATGAGCTTACTAAGCAGTTGAAAGTAAAGATGTTAGTTGATCAATATAAAATTGATGTATTATACCTTCAAGAACATAATATTAGAGATGTGAATAGGATAAAATATTTAGAGGACTACTTTGAGGTTGTAATGAATATGCCTACTAGCGTTAAAGGTGGTACGTGTTTTCTTTTTAATAAAAAGTCAAATATTTCAGTTATTAACAGTGAAAAGGATGACACTGGAAATATATTATTTACGAGGATACTGTATAATGATATGAACCTCTCCTTATTGAATGTATACGCACCATCAGGTTCAAGTAAAGAGAGAGGGAGAACTTGTTCTCTGTGGATATTTTGTATTATTTAAGGAACAACATATCAAATTTGATTTTTGCCGGTGACTTCAATTGCGTACTTTCGGGTAAAGATGTTAGTACAGGTAATGAGAGGTATATATCAAAAGGTCTTAAATCTTTAGTACAGCATTTGGGATTGAACGACGCTTGGTTTTCATTGAACAATATTCCCGAATATACTACGAACATTCTAGGTAATTATGCTTCAAGAATTGACCTATTTTAGTCCTCGAGCGTCTGCAGTAGAATAAAAAATAACTTTATTAATGTTTTGTAAATGAAGGTGATGTTAACCTACAGGGAATGACAAAGTAAAAACCATATTTCATTATAAGAAGGAATAATCTAAATGATGCACCGTATTCGTTAGCTTAATTGAATTCTTTTAATTAAAAAACTATGGTATGTCAAAATCCTTACATTACTTTGCGGGAGCGGTAATAATGTTTGGTAAGTAACGCTCGTAACTACTCCTTTGCTTGCAATGGTTATTTACACATCGACTGTATATACAGACTTCTCCCGTAAGGTAAACAACATTCCCTCACTCGCAAGTGTTTACTGACGTTAAAGTTGTGGAACGGTTGGGGGAATCGCGTCCATGGGCGTTGCTATTTCACAATAAATATTTATATATAAAAAAGTTGGTATGAACTGACATCCATTTCGAAAATCTTGACAACTATATAAAAACACTGTTAGTTTTTAATAAAAATAGCATTTCTAGATAAACGTTTATCACTGCCAACACAAGGTAAAGAGAGGAGGATCTTTTTCCAGTTATCCGTTTTATCTGGTCAACAACAACAACAACAATATGAATACATGGATACGGCACCAGCGTTCAAAAACAGAAAAGCACACGTGAATTTTTAGCAAGGAAAAACCAAAATCATAGGCTACATAATGCATAAGCATAACCCAAATACATTTCAGGTTTATCAAACCTAATATTACCGCGGTCAGTTTTTAGGGCCAAAGTTCCCAAACCTCCACTGAACAGAAAATCAGAGCCAGAGAGCCACACACAAACCGTGTCATTTTATTTTGCCAAAGGCATAATATTCCCCACTGAACGGTTACAAAACAAAATAACTACTGAATTGCCCCAGGGCTCTTATACTAATGAAAATCTTAGGTATGCTGTCACAATCCATTTGAAAGGCAACACCATACATCAGAATCGCCTGAGCCCTCCATATAAAGCCTTCCTGAACGCCAGCAATTTTATGTGTATCCTAGGCAAACTGATGCAATATACCATTACCAAATAACCGCATCACAAAACCCAAGTTCAAAAGTTATGCTCCCACGACCTTTCGAATCAATCTAAATCCTTTGTATAATTGTTACACCTGACCAGTTAGTTTTCTCCAATATTCCTTATTACGAACTTTATGTAGGATCTAAACGTTACCAAAGCTGCAGTTCAAATCTTAGGTTTTGTTTTTGGTAAATGTACTAGTTTCACCTCGATAGAACCTTATCCATAGAACAAGCTTCCCTTTATTAAAAATAATCTTTAAACTGATTTCACTAATTCTGTAACCTTTAGAACAGGTTTACCAAATAGGATACCGGAAAATGTTCGTCACGAACCGTTGAAACTGAGAAACCTACAAAAAAAAAAAAAAAAAAAAAAAGTTTAAGCTCTTATGTATTCTTACCAGTTCTAAATTTTATGCTTATAAATCCTAAATAGTGTCTAAAAAACAAAAAGGCACATTTTCTTTCAACATGCAAGCACCCTGGATATTATCATTCTAAGCCAGTTGCCCAAATACCTTGAGTGTTTGTACTGAAACATCAAGAATAAATATCACTCCAGGAAAACAAAAAAGTCTAAGCTCCTATGTAAATCACAGAGAAAGAAATTTCTTACAAGTCCTAGATATTGTCTTCATTCTGAAACCTCCTATGAAAACTGGAGACCGGCAGAAGCCAAAAGCCTACCTATGCAAGATGTCAGTGACGTCTTATCATTGCCGCTGCTTAACAGAAACTAAATATTTCCTTGAGGTCTCTTGACTCTTGACTCTTGTTCTTTGAAGCTCTCAGCCAATCAGGAGCTGCCATGACGAGTTTCCCGAAACACGTCATCAGCGATTTGTAAAAGATCCTCCAATTGGCTGGAAGAAAAACAAAATAAAATCGCTATAAATTTCTCTCGTCATCAACACTTTATGAGAGATCCTCCCATTGGCTGGGAGAGAAACAAAATACGATCGCTATCAATTTCTCTCGTCATCAACGCTTTGTGGAAGATCCTCCCGTTTGCATTGGCTGGAAGAGAAACAAAAAACTATCGCTATCAATTTCTCTCTCGCTGCGCATAAACTGTTTACCAACAAAAAGAGCAAAATACGCTCCATGCTTTTATGATTATATATAACGCATGATAAAAGTTATCCTATAACAGGAATTTTCATTTTGGAATTTTATGTAACGACAGATGAATTACAGAAAAAAAATATTGGCAGTTTTAAAACAATTTTGGGAAATCAACTGGCAACGAAATTGGAGGAACTTTTAACTTGCATGATCGGGAAAAGCGAAATATAGAGAATATGATAATTTGATTGTGGACAGGAAAATGTAAATATTACGACTAGCCAGAGCTAAAGAGGCTGTTGCTCCTTGCACAATGTGCAACTTGATTTGCCGAATTGTGACTGGGTGAGGCCCTCGTCATCATGTCACAAGCCCCGTCGAGAGGTAGTGCTGTCAGTGCACATCATGCAGTGCACTGTAGGCATTACTTAAGGTTCTTTATCGCGTGCCTTCGGCCCCTAGCTGTATTCCCTTTCGTTCCTTTTACCGTACCTCCTTTCATATTCGCGTTCTTCCATCCTACCGGCCACCCTCCCCTGACAATTGATTCATAGTGCAACTGCGGTGTTTTCCTCTTGTTAAATCTTTTAACCCTTTTACAGTTCATTTCCGTTTTAGCGCTGAATGACCTCATAGGTCCCACTGCTAGGCCTCTGGCCTAAATTCTGTATTCAATTCAATTCACGATGTCAAACACAGGTAAAGATTCATTGGTGGTGATGAATCTGGTTAGTTAGCGAACAGCAAAAAGTGACACCGTTATCATAAAATCCTCAATATTTACGCAAATTTACCGTAGAAAACAAAGACCCCCCCCCCTTTTTTTTTTTTGTTCTTCGTTAAGTGTACAGAAGCAAAATACACACCGAGGAATATACAGTTTTCCCAATTTAATTGTGATAGTGATAACTTATTATTATTATTATTATTATTATTATTATTATATTATTATTATTATTATTATTATTATTATTATATTACTAAAGATATGACCGCCCAGTTGGAAAACCAGATTAAAATGAGTTGTACACATCAAACGAAGGCACTACCTTTGTAATTTGAGATTTAACCAGTATCTATTATCACCTTCCACTTCTAATGAAGCACGGATAAGTCATTATGATTTAAATGGACAACGCAAGTGTAAAAGTTAGTGAAATCATAATTGACTCCTAATGAAGTCTAAATCAATTTCACCTGAAAAATTAGTAAATCACCACTAATGACGAGAGAGCGAATGATTTCGCCGTTCTCATACAATTTCTCAAGTATCACCCTCATGGAATAACATTTAAAACATTTAAAAACTTTTAAAATTTTAAAAGAACATTTCCAATATTAAAACACCATTTAAAATTTTTGAATAACATTTAAAATATTATAATAATATTTAAAATATTAAAATCACATTTAAAATATTAAAATATAATTTAATATATTTGCCGACTAGGGTATATGCCTCAAAATTTAGGTTTAAATTACCCAATTACCGGTGGTTTAATGATTTAGCCATGGTCCAGTCCCAGGCGACCACTTGGTCGCTAAACTCGATTGCCCCGAAGATACTTCGGCGCATTTTATACTTGTTTCTGTTTGCTATGAATCTAACGGTGGCCTTTCAAAGCAAACACTGATCAGCATTCACTGTATTCAGAATCTGTATGAATTATCAATTTAATCAAGGCTTCTCGAACATTAGAAAATATAACTGGATGACTACTTTTACTTTCTCAACAATTATACAAATATAGACCAACTTACGTTTTAAAAGTATTTTACTTCAAACAGTTAGAAATTACAATTTACTTTTTATAAAATAATAATCATTTGTACAAGGTGATAAAAGATTAAGATGTAGGCATCCGCGTTTATATGTGAAGTATACAAACTATATATAAATTAACAGGCTATGTGTGTACACATGTACATTGCGCATACACACACAAACATATGCACACATTTATAACATTTCATTCAATAAAATGAGGAAAAAACAGATGTTTTTAGAATTTTATTTACAAATAGGACGCATAAAATCCTACCACACAAAGAAAGACATTAATTTGAATAGGAAGAGATTATTTAAGTAAGCAAAGTCATAGAAATACGGCAAACTCTAACACATTAATAAAACTAAAATTAAGAATACCGAGGGAGAGCAAAAGAGAATAATAATAATAATATGTTTTATTAAAAGTAATTGCTGCCTCGACTGCGTTAATTTGATAAAGGTTCTTCGCTATTTTTCTAATTATAGTTTTCTCATTGTTGCTTAAACTGGTGAGCAACAATGAGAAAACAATAATTAGAAAAACAGAGAAAAACCTTTATAAAATTAACGCAGCTGAGGCAGCAAATACTTTTAATAAAACATGTTTAAATGAGGGTGTACTTCCAGCATATAATAATAATAATAATAATAATAATAATAATAATAATAATAATAATAATAATAATAATAATAATAATAATAATAATAATAATAATAATAATAATAGAATAATAATAATAATAATAATAATAATAAAAGGATTAATAATAATAATAATAACTAACGAATTAAATAAAATAAATCAAAATAGTAATAATAATAATAATAAATTAATAATAAAACAAACTGATCAACTAACAACTGGGAGGCAGAGGAGAGGATAGTTTCGAAAGGACGGGAGACAATGAAACTAAATGATAATGATGAGACTTGGGCAAGGGGGAAGAACTCTGAAATGACATAAGACAATAAATATATGGCCAAGGTAAAATAAAACGAGGGAAACGAAAGAAAAAAAACGATAAACGAAGAGAAGAGGCAAGAAACAGAAGCTGAATATGAACGGAAAGTAAGAACAGGAACACCAATAAGAAAGGAAGGGAAATGGAAGGGGAGAGAATGGGAAGGGCGCAACTGAAAAAGGAAGAGAAGTGAATACACGGGGAAGAAAACTGGAAAACTGAAAGCAAAAGAAAAAGGATGACAAAGCAAAAGGAACAAATAGCAAAGAACACAAAACGGTGATTGGCAGAACAAGGAAACGTGTGACTGATGATGGAAGATAAACCGAATGAGTGAGAGAGGAAAGGTATGAGTAATAAAATGATTAAAACAGACAAAAGTAAATATAATATAATATAATATAATACACCACCTGGAAAACGGAACAGAAAAACAGAGGTCAAGAAAAATTGGGAAGAGGTATGGAATGGGCAAGAGAGAAACGGGACAAAGCCAGAAGATGGGGAACGCAGAAAATAAAAAGATAGTTGAGAACGATGGATATCAGGAGGATTAAAAGGAGGGATACAGGATCTTACGTAGAAGAGAAACAGCGGCAATTCAGCACCGAAGAAATGAAGGGGACAAAAGGGAAGTGAGTTTTGTTCGTGAGACAATAAAGGAGGAAGTAAAAGAACAGGAAGTCAAAATGATCATTCATGAGTGAATGAAGAGTTCCTCGTTGGACGAGTGGGTTACGTGCTCTCCTACCGATTTGATAGCCCGAGTTCGCTGCCCACTCTGCCAACGTGGAATCAGAGGAATTTATTTCTGGTGATTAGATATTCATTTCTCGATATAATGTGGTCCGGATCCCACTATAAGCTGCAGGTCCCTATGCTAAGTAACCAATTGGTCCCTAGCTACGCAAAATGATCTAATCCTTCAAGCCAGCCCTAGGAGAACTGTGAATTAATCAGCTCAGTGGTCTTGTTAAACTAAGATATACTTAACGTAGCGAATAAAGAAACATTGGTCAAATGTATGGAAAATGGAGAGTGAATGATAATGAGGATAAAAAAAATGTATGAACACTGAATGGTGAAAGTAAAGGAGATTAATCAAGTGCAAGGGGAAGGGATGTTAATCAGATGAATGAACAATGAATAATGAATGAAGAGGAGGTTAACCAAATGAATAAACAATGAATAGTGAATGAAAGCTAAACCAAAAGCATGAACAGAGGAGATTAATTAAATGCACGAACCATGAATAGTGAATCATGAGACGGTATATCAAATGCATGAACAGTGTCAGCGAATGAGAAGGGTTATCCATATTTATGAACAATTAATAATGAATGAAGAGCGACGGTAAGAAAAACGGACACTCAGGAATAAAGAAGAAAAGTACCATCATCAATAATAATAAGAGACGAAGGGTGGAGGGAATAGGGGTTAAGGAATAGATGCATCAAGATGATATTTGAAAGGACTGTGAAATGTGGAAATAACACGACGCAATATCAAAGCAGGATTAAGGTAACGGAGATGGAAATATGAAATACGCTACGAGAGGAATGAGCAAGAAGGAGTTACAAAAGGAGACATCGTGAGCTCACTTATCTCTAGGAGCAGGTTTTACTGTTCATTCACAGTGTCCTGATGATCTTGTTTAGCTTTCTTTTAAAAGCTTGCAAATGTTGCTGTTTACAACTTCTGGTGGCAGTTTATTCCATGTGTCACATATCTTGTATGTAAAGAAGTTCCCACAGTGGGATGTGTTGTATCTCTTCAGTTCTAAGTTAAGAATAGCTTAGTTTAACCAGACCACTGAGCTGATGAACAGCTCTCATGGGGCTGCCCCGAAGGATTAGATAGTTTTGCGTGGCTAGGAACTAACTGACTACCTAGCAACGGGACCTACAACTTATTGAGGGATCCGAACCACACTATATCGAGAAATGAATTTCTATCACCAAAAATAAATTCGTCTGATTCCGCGTTGGCAGAGCCGAGAATCGAACTTCGGACCACCGGATTGACAGCCGAGCGCAAAAATCACTCGTCCAACGAGGAACTTCTTCAGTTCTAATTTCCCTACATTATATCTTGTCTGGAAGAAGCACTCTGGAAGATATGAATGAAGGGACAAAGATATGGACGTGAAACAGATGCAGATTAGAGGGACGGAGTTAAAAATGGAGTTGGATAAGAGTCAAGCAGTTAAAGCCAAATAGGCGAGGAAATAAATATGAAAAGGAAGCTTACTCGGTGCGCGTGATAAAATCTACGGTGAAATGGAGCGTTGTTTCGCCAACGAAAATTAGGATAAATACACTATATTTCATTAGAAATAATTATCATTATTTATGTTTTTCCATTTTTCCTTCTGATAAATAAATCATAAATATCCGATTCATAAAATTCCTGTATCTTTAACTCAAAGCGAAACACCTTTTTCAGGCCTATATAAGCAATTCCATAGGTCTTTCCTGCCCCCTCCAACAAGAACAAAAACAACAAAGTAGTTTGTAGGCTTACTCCACGAGTAAGCGAGAAATGGTATGTTATAATAGAAAGCGCCATAATGATGCAATGGCGAAGACAGAAAATTATTGGAATAAATTGTATTCTTGTTTATATGGTGTTTTATGTTGCATGGAACCAGTGGTTATTCAACAACGGGACCAACGGCTTTATGTGACTTCCGAACCACGTCAAGAGTGAACTTCTATCACCAGAAATACACGTCTCTTACCCCTCAATCGAATTCCCGAGAATCGAACTCGAGGCCACCGAGGTGGGACGTCAAGGCCATACCGATCACGCCACTGAGGCGCTATTATTGGAATAAGAAATATTTTAAAATAAGAATGGACTCAAAATGAGGCGAGGTAAGCTATAAACAGAGTTCTGCTAAAGAATAGGTAAGAAGAAATATTCCAAAACTATTCATCAGTGGAGAAGGGGAATTTGGAAATGATGTAGGACATCATTGAAAGGCAAACGAATGGTGATAGCACCGGCCAGAAATAAATCCAAAGAAAACAGCAACTGGAAGTAATGGATGATATAGTGGTCGATGATGATGATGAATGAGAATGGGGAAAGACAAAAAAGAAAGATTTGATGATGCTGGAACCCACAAAGAAACTAACTAACAAGGAAAAGGAAATGAAGATTAAGCTTAAGAAAGGAGATGAAACTGACAAAAAATAAGAAAGGTCTGGAAGAAGGAATCTTATTGAAACAAAGAAAAATAAGGAAATAGTAAAGAACGGAGAAAGAACGGAGAGAGAGAGAGAGAGAGAGAGAGAGAGAGAGAGAGAGAGAGAGAGAGAGAGAGAGAGAGAGAGAGGCCGATGAAGTGGAATGAAGAAAGTCCAGCAAAAAAGAAAGGGAAAGAGAAGCGGACGGAGGACTAAGAGATTGAAAAAAGGGTAAAGCAAGGAAGGAATACAATGGGAAGATTAATATACGACGACCGAGGAAGTAGGGAAAGGGAAAGTGGAGAGGGCGAGAAACAGAATAACCACAAAGAAAATATATGAGAGTGCCAGAGAAATAATAAATGAGCGAAAGAGGGATAGGGGAGCAATGGATTAAAAAAAACTGATTAGCTACGTAACGAATACAGTAAGGTTGCGAAGTAATAAAAAAATAATGATAAAAAGGTGTTGATAACATGAGAAGCAAAGCGAAAATACATGACGATATCAACTAAAGGATAAAATGAGATATATAACTGATAAAGTGGGACAGAATTAGCAGAAGGATCACGATGAATGGGGAAATAGAAGCAAAGATATAACGTGAAGAATGGAACTAAAGATAAATCAAGGAACGAGAGAGAGAGAGAGAGAGAGAGAGAGAATACGTGATAAGGCACAGGAAATAAATGATGATTACACAGAGAAGGGACAGACTGAGAAAGAAACTAAATGACGTAAGACCTCGGTGGCTACTGAATGGGAAGGCTGCGTCCACCACAACCTTACTTTCCAGGAAGCCGAGAATTAAACTGGAAATAACATCCCGATATCGTTTTCGGAATAAATGAAGATGAAATGGGGGATAAGGTATGTGAACAGAAGGGAAATGATACGAGAAAAATATGGAGAGAAATTTTTAAAAAATCAAAATGAAACACTCCATATTTTCAAAAAATCAAAATGAAACACTCCATATTTTTAAAAAATCAAAATGAAACAATGATGATGGAATGAAGTGATTGATACTGAACAACATTCGCTTAGAAATTGTATGGAGTACTTCACATTAGGGTTACGCTTGGAAATAAACACAAATAAACACAACTTACAACTCAAAGTAGCTACTCAATCGGATCAGAACTTCTCCTTTAAATTAAGACATTTCCTATTCAAACACTTAGAGGACTGCACAGCACAGGAGAGTTAGGAGTAACATGTCTTGAGATACTCTAAATTTGGATTAAATTGCTGTGAAAACTGGGAATCCTCTTCAGCACTTTCTATGTCACAGTAAGATTGTGAAACCAGGAATTTCACGGAATCCCTGAAAATTTCAGGGAATTCGTGAAATTACAAACTCACTTAGGAACATCCCCGAGGGGCTAGTACCTACTAAACAAGGCAAAACAGTGATTCATCTACACTGTTTCGCCGTGTTTAGTACTATCCCTTCGGGAATGAAATGTCTCTAAGTGAACTGCGATTTCACGAATTTCCAGAAATGGCCAGGGATTTTGTGAAATCCCTGCTTTCACAATCTTACTGTAACAACTATACAGTCTTCGTTAATCAAGCCAGGTGGTTCCTCCCCATTGAAAGCGGCTGAAATGATTTTCAGCGGAATGTCAATCACAAATCAGAATCAGGGAGTCGAGCACAATAATTAATATTCAGTAGTGAGAGAAAGTAGGTAGATGGGCCGGTTTTATTTTATTCTTTGCAATCTTTTCGACATTAATAAGCCATTTCTCTTCAGAGGCATTGCTTCCTTGGAGAGGAAAAGCCAATGATCGCTGCCACATATTCGGGACTAAATATTTACTCCTAAACACCTACGCAAATCCACTGCTTCAATTCTTAGACAAAACACTCTGCCATTAATTGCATCATCTTCTTAGTTCCTACTTAACCCTTATAACTTTGGCCTTATTCATATCTATCAGCAGCTTTCTCCCACTGGAAATACTCTCAAATTCTTTCGGCTCTGAATTCTCGCACGAAGCAAGCCACGAAGTTCTCAAACACCCACGGAAGCATAAGAGAACTTCACCTCTGCCCACTTTTAGAACAGCACCAGTCACTCTCTCGTCTACAACCTCACACATTACGGACTCTTTTGTCTATATCGGCAACTATACATCAATACACTCAGACATCATACGTAATAGACACCACTCCAAACACATGCATGAAAGACAAAATCTACGGAGGTAAGAGAAACGATGGAGTTCTGCAAGGCCTTTCGACTTCTTGTCCTTTATTTAGTCTGCTATGTAAAGGACAAGAAGTCGGAAGGCCTTGAATAACTCCACCGTTTCTTTTTTCTTTATTATTATTATTATTATTATTATTATTATTATTATTATTATTATTATTATTATTATGTTCCATATTTTCGTGATTCATTTATACACATACATGCATACTATAGTGTACATATGCATGTAATGTATATATATATGTATGTATGTATATACATACATATATATATATATATATATATATATATATATATATATACATATATATATATATATATATATATATATATATATATATATATATATATATATATATATATATATATATATATATATATATATATATACATATGTGTGCATACTGTAATCATGACAGCATTAATTTTCAATACCATTGCAGAATTTCAAAAATTGTCTTATGTATGGTCATTTGTATCATATCAAATTCATCTCACAATTCTGAACTGATTACGCGGAATACCTGATATCTCACTAAGGAAATATGAGAAAAACGATTTGGCGAACTTCAATATAAGTGTTTCACATACCAAGAGAGAGAGAGAGAGAGAGAGAGAGAGAGAGAGAGAGAGAGAGAGAGAGAGAGAGCTTTACTTAAAACTGTAGAGAAAAATACGAGGACTTCCTCTCAGAGAGTATTTTTCCCTACGGGGAAAAATCATCTTAATCCTGGTAGAAAATTCCTCTTCTACACGGGAAGGGAAACTTGAACAATTCAACATTTCACATCTATATAAAGATAGAGGGTAAGATATTAAAAGTGTGCTCTTCTTTGCAGATATTTTTAGTCCTGTTGAACGATTTGGCAAGTTTTTTTTATCAGGACACAGCTGTTGAGAAGAGAAGAAGATTCTTCACTCAGAATACTCGTCACAAAATATAATTAACAAGAAAGTTTTAGGATGTAAAGACTTCCCAAACAAACCAGTCACTGCATAGATTTAATTATAACGAATATTTATATCCGCTAGTTAAATCCAATACCCATCACTTCCGCCAACACACACACACACACACACAAACGCCCACTTGTCTCCCAGTGAGTCATGCATTCAAGAAAATTCCTTCGAGGCTCAATATAATCGATTAACCACCTAAATCATTTTACTTTCGCGAGACATTATATGTTTTTAATACATATATATTTTTAATACATATATGTTTTTAATACAGATGCCACATAATACATTTGCTTATCTCCGCGATATTACGCGAAAAATTGAAAGGGCGCATCTTTGGGGCCGTTTCTTTCACACTGCTCAGGCTTATGTACTTTCCAATCGAGTTTTAATAAATTATCAACTGTTCTTGGAGTTCGTCAAGAACTGCAAAATATTCGAAATAAATCTAGCGATAGTGATTTTCCGAGCTTACCTGGTTACTAACTTTCTTCGGTCTGTTTTCTTTCAATCTTTCATTATTTATTATAGCATTTCGATAGATGAAACCTATTCACAAGGAACAAGCAAACAGTTGTCATTGACTTGAGATTAAAGCTTCCAATGAATATTGGTGTTAAGCTCCCACTGCAGACCCCACACTGCGGCAGTAATGAACGTGATACAGAGCGAACTCGCGACATCTGAGCGGAATGTCACGAAACTAGCGACCGTACCAGCGGACTGTATACCCAAGAAAACTTACCGATATGCCTGAAATCAGAAGACGTCAGCAGAGAGCAGGAGGTCAAAAGAGCTGACGTCAAACATTTGCACAAAAAATTAATATAAGCAAATAACGCCGCCCCCCCCCCCCCCCCATTACACCACCACCGCCAAAAAAAAAAAAAAAAAAAATCGTCACCGCTGAAAATTCCCACAACAACGCCGTTACATTTTTTTGAAAATTATCATAAATGTAAAAGCCAAATTCCGTGACACCCGAATGTGCTCTGATGATTAGAAAAAATGCAGTTCAGTTGTGAAATGGAGCGTCACTTCAAAAATAAGGTAATAATTTTAAAGGGAGGAATAAAAGTTCCCCATCCAACACCGGCACCTCGGAGCCATTTGTAAAATTACGAGTTGATTAGTTCCACTTCTTATGTATGCTCATAAATTCAATCTTATTTTACCCGCGGATATATTTATTTTTCTTACGTACGAACATTCATCTTACTCACACTATCATCACTAAATATTTTACAGCATATAGCTCCCGGATCTACACTGTTAATCGGAAAAAGAGAAGAGGAGATTATATATTTACATGTATATATACGCATGTGTGTATATATATATATATATATATATATATATATATATATATATATATATATATATATATATATATATTAACCAAAACCACAACAATTCTTAATCATATATAGTCCCAACGTTGGCCGAGTGGACTTCGCTCTCGGCTGCTAATTCGGTGGTCCGAGTTCGATTCTCGGCCCGGTCAACGCGGAACCAGAGAATTTATTTCTGGTGATAGAAATGCCTTTCTCGATATAATGTGGTTCGGATTCCACAATAAGCTGTAGGTCCCGTTGCTAGGTAATCAGTTTGATTCCTAGTCACGTGAAAATATATCTAATCCTTCGGGCCAGCCCTAGGAGAGCTGTTAATCAGCTCAGTGGTCTGGTAAAACTAAGATATACTTACTTACTAATCAATATATATATATATATATATATAAATTTTACTCTCTAATTACCGTTATATTTTATTCCTTCGGTTGCTTAGTTTTTAAAAAATAGGGCTATTATATATATTATATATAATAGGTATATATATATATATATATATATATATATATATATATATATATATATATATATATATATATATATCCATATATATTATCTCTTATTATTCTTATTTATTAAACAGTTGCACATGTAACCCTGTTATCTATTAATTCTATAACCGCAATGAATCTCAATCTCATAACATTTCTCTTTTTACTCCTTGTCATTTCTTGAACGAATTATCGTCATGAGGACTCACGAAAAACCATAACACAACAAGAACCAACCACAACAAAAATAATAATAATAACAACCTAATCGCTTAAACAAGCTGATTGAAGATTCTTTGACACGTAAAAGCAATATCCAGTCGTCGAGAATTGAACGAAGTTCCTCCAGACGTTGACATGAGGAGCAAAACGCTTTTGCAACGGAGCCAAACTTTTAATGAACTTGACCCCAATTAAATTAATCCCAAAATGAAATCAGATTATCATCGTTGCTTAAGAACTTGATGCCAAGAAAGTTCAGATTATTGGAATGCGATATAAAATTCACTTCAAAGGCCGAGAGCTGGGACCTAAGAGTTCATTCAGCGCTAAAACTGAGAGGAAAAAGGTTTTAAAGCTGTAATAAAAGGAAAGCCTCACAGATGCACCATGAAACAATCGTTAGAAATAGAATGGAATGTAGAATTTAGGCCAAAGGCCAAGCACTGGGACCTATGGGGTCATTTAGCGCTGAAAAGGAAATTCAGAGCAGAAGGGTTTGAAAGATGTAACAGGAAGACGACCTCGCAGTTGCAATATGAAACAATTATTATTAGAGTGGAACGTAAGGAGAGAGAAAATGCGGAGGCACAGTAAAAGGAATGAGAGGGATTGCAGCTAAGGGCCCTTGGGGCGATTTACAGCCCAGGAGACCTAACAGCTTGTATTGCCCTTGCCTGAGAAGGATCCCTTGCGGATTAATATCGCCGTAGGTCTTAAGTTACCAACGGGTAAGGGAACGTACAGTTTCATCTTCGTCCACATCATCATAAATTTCATGGATCCTTCTTTTGTAACTGAACTTCAGACCTGGAGGTCCTCACCACGGCCAATGCCGACTCCTCCTACGCCTATGTAAGCAAGGTAAGAGATCTGCAACGATTGGGGGACATAGCACTTAAAAAAACAAATAAGTACAAAATGCCGTATGAGCCCCGGATCATGAAACTTTAATCGCCATCTGTCTTATATCGTTGACAGACGCACCATTATGGCTAACTTAAACACGAAATGAAATAAGAACAACTGAGGCTAGAGGGCTGCAATTGGTTATGTCTGATGATTGGAGGGTGGATGATCAACATACCAATTTGCAGCCCTCTAGCCTCTGTAGTTTTTAGGATCTGAGGGCGGACAGAAAAGTGCGGACGGATAGACAAAAGCTCTCAATAGCTTTCTTTTACGAAAAGAAAAAAAAGGTGGGGGGAGGGGATATAAAAGCTGGAATGCTTTATTGGTCTATATCAACACCAAAAGGACTAACAAAGGATGAAACTACCAAAAACCGAAGTAGAGGAAACCTGACCTGCGGTGTAGGTGAAGGAGTGAGGAAGTTGTAAAACCGGAAATGCAATAGCATTACTTCCCTAATACTATTCTTCTTGCATTTTAATACTTTTTATCTAATTATATATATATAATATAATATATTATATATATATATATATATATATATATATATATATGATCTATACTAATATATTATATACATATATTATATATATTATATATACTTTAATATATATATATATATATATATATATATATATGGGATTTCTTTTTTCTGTAATTCACTCCCATATTCTTTGGAAGCTTGAATAAGTTTCATCTACTGAATAATAATAACAATAATAATAATACTTCTTAATAACTTGAGCGAGTGCCATGAACAGTAATGCCACAGCTGAAAAGAGGAACGAATCTCTAATTTCAAATCATTCCCAGACACTGAATTGTAAGAAGAATCCTCAACATTGACCAAAAGGTATGCAAAGGAAATATTGCTACGAAATTGAATGAAACCATCCCACCACAGCGACGCAACCAAAAGACCTTTGCTTATTGCAACAACGCATGAAATTCCAAATTGAATCACTCTTTCCCGTAGTTTGATAGACCGAAAACATTTTAAATAAACGAGAGCGAGTCTGTACAAGTGACCTTGTGAAAAATGTGCGTTTTCTGTCAGACTTCAAATAAAATCCGTTGTTAATTGTATCGGTCCCACAATTGCTATTCCTGATAACGATGAATGGAACTGTCAAACAACTGGTATTGATGCACCTAAAACGAGCGAGTGATTTGCCCATCATGATATAATAAATTTTGGGCTTAATGGATTTGAACTTTTTATCTCCCAAAGGTGCGTAAACACAAACACACGCACACACAAACATACACACACATGCACACATACACACAAACACACACACACACACAAGGAGAGAGAGAGAGCGAGGTTTAGAACTTTCCTGTTTAGGTCAACAAGGCACAATGGACTTAGAACCACTCAACAAAATGGGCCCCAGACTGATTCCTCCTAAATTAGTATTCAATAACATCACTAAATGAGTTAAAAGGAAATAAAATGGATGCAGTTATTTGGGATAATTTCCAGCCTGAAGTGTATAATGTATAATGCATAAACATAATATATAAACTAACTAATAAAAAAAAGTCTAATCTTCTTCAATAGTTATGATTAGTCCTTAATTGAGAAGCGCTCAAGTCCACGTCACGTACGGCGAAAGTTAGCAGAGCATTTTCCAATGATCTCTCAAGACAGAAGTTAATCAAGAGAAAAAGAGAGAGAGAGAGAGAGAGAGAGAGAGAGAGAGAATAGAGAGAGAGAGGAGAGAGAGAGAGAGAGCGCGATATAGAGAGAGAGAGACAGAGAGGACTGGACGTAAACCAATATGAAAAACAAACAAGTAAAAAAGGCGACGAAGTTTCAACGGCACAATCGAGTTTTCTGTATTAGCCGCGGAACATAAAGCTTTTAGCCACGGCCAGGTGGTGGTGACATGTCCTATACCGTTGCCAGATGCACGATTATGGTTAACATTAACCTTAAATCATATACAAACAGCTGAGGCCAGAGGGCTGCAATTTGGTATGTTTGATGATTTGGGGGTGGATTATCAACATGCCAATTTGCAGCCCTCTAGCCTCAGTAGTGTTTAAGATCTGAGGGCGGACGGACAAACAAACAAAAAAGCAATCAGAAAAACAAGGTTTTACTTCGTTTAAAGAAATTTTACCCGAGACTTTAGAGTCACGACCAGTCGTGAATAAAAAATTATGTTTTATATATATTATAATATATATATTATTATAAGATATTATATATATATATATATATATATATATAATATATATATATATATATATATATATCTTTATTTATATATTAATATTTCCTATATATATATATTTATATATATATATATATATATTATTTTATATATATATATTCGTATGTGAAAGAAAAGTAAATAGGAGCCCAATGAAGTGATTAAAAGTGAGGAAATAAAGTATAATGGGAGATTATCAGGATGAAGCAGAAATAATAAAGGAATAAAGACTAAACGGGAGCAGAATTAAATCGATGGAAAAATCATGTCATGGCTATAATAGATTCCTATCACCTGTGCATCTGATGTCTAGGCCAGTCCCTTACGACTTTCCTAATTGGCTGTTGATAAGCCAATCACAGGGCTGGAAACTCTCAGTCGCTCTCTCGAGAGTTCACATAGGCACGATGTATGCTCCACCTCTTCTGAGGGATACTTTTGAAAGATGTATCCCTCAGGAGAGGTGGAATATACATCATGCCTATGTGAATTCTCTCCAGAGACTGAGAGTTTCCAGCCCTGCGATTGGCTTATCAACAGCAAATCGAGAGCGTCGTAAGGGACGGGTCTAGACGTCAGATGCACGGGTGGTCTGAACCTACTACAGCAAGATATTCATAATTTGAAGTATGTAGTACGAGTGTACACTACAAGCAGAGTCTAGAGCAGAAAGTCGCGGTAACTTGTTCATTTCTTCCTACCGTATTCCCTGCAACAAACCAAGGAAATATTTAGACGAAACACAGAAAGTAAGGGAAAAGTAACGACGGGAAAAATACGTAACAAGATGAAGGAAAGAAAATATGATAGGGGAGAGAAGCCAATAAGAGAAAAACAGAAGCGAACTAAGGAATAATAAATTGACAGAAGGGGGAAAGAGAGTTAGGAATACAATATGACGACCGAGGAAGTGGGGACGGTGAACGGAAAATGGTACAAAGGAGAAATGGAATAATCGCAAAGAAAATATATGAGAATAGGGCAGGAATAATGGGCGAGATAGGAAGAGATATGGGGAACGTTGGATAAAAAAAAAAAAAGGATAGATCAGCCACGTAACCAACAGAGTAATGTCAGGAAATAATGAATCAAAAATAGATAACACGAAAAGAGTCAGCAAAAGATCTTATGAATTTAAAGATAGAAAGAGAGATGAACTGATAAAATTTTACGGAATCCAGAGGATCACGATGAATGGGGAATGAGAGAGACAAAGAAATAAAGTGAAGAATGGAACTAAAAATAAATCAAGGAACGTGACAAAGAGGGAATGTAGAAAAACAATAAGATAGATAAGGGAAGCAATGAGAAGCCAATATGAGATAAGGACCAAGAAACGGATGATGATTACACAGAGAAGGGAGAGATGGAGAAAGAAACTAGATGACTTAAGGACCTTACAGACCTTACAGACCTTACATCTTGTTCGGGTTGCCCCAGGTCCCTCAGTGTGAGGCACCTCTAATGTCTACCAGAGAGTTGCTAGTACATCTTCCGGTATATTTTGCATCTTCCAATCTTGGATGGTCTGGGATGCAGTTTAGATATTTGTCGAGCTTATTCTTAAACACATCTACGCTCACTCCTGATATATTCCTCAGATGAGCTGGCAACGCATTGAATAGACGCTGCATTATCGATGCTGGTGCGTAGTGGATTAATGTCCTGTGTGCTTTCCTTATTTTTCCTGGTATAGTTTTGGGCACTATTAATCTACCTCTGCTTGCTCTTTCTGATATTTTTAGTTCCATGATATTTTCTGCTATTCCTTCTATCTGTTTCCATGCCTGAATTATCATGTAGCGTTCTCTTCTCCTTTCTAGACTATATAATTTTAAGAATTGTAGTCTTTCCCAGTAGTCAAGGTCTTTAACTTCTTCTATTCTAGCTGTAAAGGACCTTTGTACACTCTCTATTTGTGCAATATCCTTTTGATAGTGTGGGTACCATATCATATTGCAATATTCAAGTGGACTACGAACATATGTTTTATAAAGCATAATCATGTGTTCAGCTTTTCTTGTTTTGAAGTGCCGTAACAACATTCCCATTTTTGCTTTACATTTTGCCAACAGAGTTGCTATTTGATCATTGCATAACATGTTCCTATTCATCATCACAGCAAGGTCTTTAACTGCTTCCTTATTTGTGATTGTCTCATTATTAGGTCCCTTATATGCATATAGCTTTCTTTCTCTGTCTCCATAATTTATTGATTCAAATTTATCAGAGTTAAATACCATCCTATTTACCTCTGCCCAATCATATACTTTGTTAAGGTCTCTTTGTAGAGCGTTCCTATCTTCATCACAAGTAATTTCTCTACTTATTCTTGTGTCATCTGCGAAACTACTCACTACCGAATCCTTAACATTATTGTTTATGTCTTCAATCATAATAACAAACAGTATTGCAGCTAACACCGTACCTTGCGGCACACCGGATATTACCTTGGCTTCATCCGATTTCTCGTCGTTTGCAATAACTATCTGTTTTCTGTTGTGTAAAAATTCTTTTAACCATCTTCCTACTTTATCCACGATATTGTGTTTTCTAATTTTCTTCGCTAATATATTATGGTCTACTTTATCAAAAGCTTTTGCAAAGTCTAAATAAACCACATCTGTTTCATTTCCGCTTTTCATATTTTTGAATATGTTCTCACGGTGGACTAACAGTTGGGTTTGTGTACTTTTTCCGGGTACGAAAACCATGTTGTCCTCCTTTATTAAACAAATTATTTTTTATTATTAAATGTTTCATAATATTTTTCTTCATTACCCTTTCATACACTTTCATAATATGTGATGTTAGACTCACAGGCCTATAATTACTTGCCTCTAGTCTTGATCCACTTTTGAAAGTAGGGGTAATATATGCTAATTTGTGCTCATCATAAATTTTGCCTGTATCTACACTTTGTCTTAATAATATTGCAAGTGGCTTTGCGATAGAATGAACTACTTTCTTTAACAAAATAGCAGGAATTCCATCAGGCCCTGCAGCAGCTCCATTTTTAATTTCATTAATAGCCTGCACAATATCAGCTTCATTAATATCTATGTCAGCTAAATATTCACTATTTTCATCCCTTACTTCTATATCATTATCTTCATTATCTATTCTAGGGGTGAATTCTCTCTTATATCGTTCTGCCAGTATGTTGCAAATTTCCTTTTTTTCATTCGTTAATCTCCCTTCAATTCTTAGAGGGCCTATTTCTATTCTTCTTTTATTCATCTTCTTCGCATATGAGTATAATAGTTTGGGATTTTGCTTGATATTTAATAGGGTTTTTTCTTCCAAGTCCCGTTTTTCATTTTCTTTTGATTGTATAATCTTTTGTTCTGCATTTTCTATCTTACTTTTTAGTTCTATAACTTTCCATGCATTTTTTTTTTTTGCTAGACCTTTTTTCCACTTTCTGATTTTCTGGAACAAGATCCTTCTGTCTCTTGGTATGCATGACTGATGTTTACTTTTCTTCTTCGGTATATATTTATCCACTATTTTCTCTAATATTTTATATAATATCTCCGTATTTACCTTTATGTCATCACTTACGAAAATATTATCCCAATCTTTGTTTAATTCTTCATTTATTTCTGACCATTTTATATTTTTACTGTAGAAGTTGTATTTTCCATATCCTTCCCACTTTTTCATTTCTTGTTTATCTCTGTTTTCACTTGCTTTGGAATGGACTGTTAATTCTATGACATTATGGTCTGAAATACTCGCATTATAAACTATTATTTCTTTAACATAATTCATCTCGTTCACAAATACTAGGTCTAAAGTATTTTCCTTTCTTGTTGGCAGGTGATTTATTTGTTGAATGTTGTATTCTAGTAGCATATCTAATAGCTTTTCGAATTGCCTCTTATCTTCTGCACTACTATTACTCTCTTTTTTATATGTATAAGTACATCCACAATCTCCTATTCGTTCTTTCCAGTCTACGAAAGGAAAGTTGAAGTCTCCAGATAGGAGAATAGTCCAGTCCTTGTGATTTCTACATATATCATCCAATTTTTCTATTATTAAGTCAAACTCTTTAGTATTAGGAGGTCTATATATTACTATGTTCATTAATTTTTCAGATTCAAATTCTACCGCTATTAGTTCACATTCTGAGTTACTATATTTCTCATATATTTTTCCTTGTTTTTTGTCTTTCCCATATATTGCGGTTCCCCCTTGATTCCTATTTTTTCTATCTGATCTATAAGTTTGAAACCCTTTTATTTGATCATCATTCCCAGTCTCTTGGGAATACCAGGTTTCACTTATATTCATTATATCTATTTTCTTTTCAATTTGGGTTAGTTCTTCTAAGTACTCTATTTTTCTTTTTGAGTTACTCGTAACTAAACCCTGCGCATTCATCACTATGATGGTTTGCGTGTTTTCTCCTTCATTTAATATTGGTAATAATAAGGATTTTCCCATGTCTCTTTCCTGTTCTGGTATGTTGTTCTTTTTTTCATTTCCAGAAATTCTGACATTAAAAAATCCAACTTTTCCATAATATTTGTTCTTCCTTCATCATAATTATTCATTTTGTGTCTGAATCTGCAATTTTCTCCATATCTGCAATATCCCCTTGCATAATAAAAACAGTTATTATCTCTTGAGTAGAATCTTGGAGCTGATGCATTGAAATTTTTTGCTGGCACCTCTGCATATCTCGTTGATGGCTTGCTTTTTTCTTTTACCTGATATTCTTCATTCCTCTCTTTATTTGTTTCTTTCTTATTTTGGATTTTATTGCTTGATTGGTTATTTATTTGATTATTTTTCATGGCTACAGGGTGCATATATTTACATTTTTTGTCGAACTTACATCCTTTTCCTTCTTTTAGGTTTTTGCATATTTTTGGATGTAGATCTCTGCAATCATCCTCATATCCATCTAAGTATTCACATTTACCATATATTTCATAGTTGTGACATACCTTAGGATGTTTGTAGTAACATTTTTCTCCATATCTGCAATTCCCTCTTTTCAAAAGGTTGCAGACTTTGTCTTTTTTGTATATTTTTTCCTCTTTCCCGTCATTGTGTAGATCTGGGTAGAGCCTCTTCGGCATTTTCTTTTGTGCTGTCATATCGTAATTTATTTCTTCGTAGGTATGCTGCTTTATAGCCTCATATGTAGTATCAATGAGTATCTCTGCATCCATACTTTTATCTTGTTCTTTGTTTTCCTTATCTTTTTCTGTCATTTCAGTTTTGTTTACTTCTCTTACGTTTTCCTCTTCTTCTTTTTCTTCTTCTTCTTCCTCTTCTTCTTCTTCTTCATCCTCAACTATTTGTACATTCAATCTTGATTTAATAACATTGTCTATCCATGGTAGACATGTTGAGCAAAAAATTCTTGTGTCTTTTCTCATATCTTGCATTACCTCAGCACACTGTGGATGGGTCGGAATGTTGCATGCAGCACATTTTCTGATTAGGTTTTGTGGATTAACTATGCTATACCACACCTTACACAGTTTACATGCTTTTGGCATTCTTTTTCCTAATGCATCAATTAGGATATTCACAAGGTTCACTTTATTCATTTTCTTTGTCGGAATATGTTGGTTTATGTATATTTTCTTTATGAGTCTCTTGACCACTTGGATTTTATTTGGAACTTCTTCAATTATTTTCAAGATGTTTTCATTTGATTTGTTCCAGTTTGAAGGATTGTATCCTTCTAATATATCTATGAATGATTTTGTATCTTTTTGGTTAGGACTGTTGCTGATTTCATAGATCAGAAATGCCAGTTCCCTTCCTGCTACCTCATCGTATTGCGAATCTGCCAAGCAAGCTAAATCTCGCCATTTTTTTCCGCAGTTGGAGCTTACTGCCATCTTGTTCTGATTTACAGTATTTCACTTGATAAACTAACTTAGAAGACGCTTTATCCTACTATTTCCACACTAATCTTATCACCGAGGTTACTGAAGGGGAAGGGCAGCATTCACCACAATCTTACTTTCCAGGAAGTAGAGTATTAAACATGACACTGGAAATAACATCCCGATATCGTTCTCATATTAAATTTTAAAAAAAATGCACCGAAGACTTCGGCGCAATCGAGTTTTCTGTTTAGAGTAAAATGCTGTATGAAACTTTCAGCCACGACCCGGTAGTGGTAAGTGTTGTTGGTACATATATCAGTGGCACACGTACAATCATGGCTAACTTTAACCTTATATGAAATAAACACAACGGAGGTTAGAGGGCTGCAATTTGGTATGCTTGGTGATTGGAGAATAGATGATCAACATACCAATTTGCAGCCCTCTAGCCTCAGCAGTTTTTAAAATCTGAGGGCAGACAAAGGCATCTAAATAGTCTTCTTTACAGAAAACTAAAAATGAAATGGAGATATGGAGGTATGTGAATAGAAGGAAAATAATGCGAGAAAATAAGAACAAAAAGCAAAGTGAATTTAACAAAATTAAAATTAAACAGATTTGATAGAATGATTTAAATAGCAGGACTTTCACTTGAAAACTGTACCGAGTATTCCACAGTAACTTAGACTTGGAAATTAAGTTCCATATTTATAATTCATAAAATTCACTAAGTTCCATATTAATAATTCATCAAATTCAATTACGTTCCATATCTAAATTCATCAAATTCAATTAAGTTCCATATTAATAATTCATCAAATTCAATTAACTTCCATATTTATAATTCATCAAATTCAATCAAGTTCCACATTTATACTTCATCAAATTCCAAGTAACAAGTAAATCGGATCAGACCTGCACCTTTCAACTAAAAAGGAACACAGGGGTAAGTTCCCATAATCACTTTACTTTGAAATTTCATCTTCACCAACTTTGAAAACTGTACAGCAGAAGAGGAGAATTTAGAGTAAAAAAAAAAGTTGTGATTTACTTTGCATTTGGAGGAAATGGCAGCGGAAATTGGAAATCCTCTTCTGCAGTCACTCAATAGTCTTGGGATAATCAAGTCTAAAAGTTTCTCCGAAATGAAAGAACATTGTAATCATTTTCAGCGGAATATAAATCACAAAAGGCATTCAGGTAATCGAGCACTGCAGACGAAAACACGAACATTCTGGAGAGTCTCTCCTTTGCATTTTTTCAACATTAAGCCATTTCCCTCCAGAAAAAATATTACTCAATGCTTCTGCACTGGCCAGGATTCGAATCGTGGCCAGGTTGCTACCTGGGAGGTCGAAGTCGTTGTTTATCGTCGTTTCTAAACCAGGCCACGGTTCGAACCCTGTGGCCTAAAGGTTGCATGGTGATCCTGGCTGAATAAATTCGATAACAAACGATACATGTGGCTGAATGTTTGCGAATATAAAAAGAGACGTTTGTATAAGTGACTGAGTCATATACGTATATATATATATATATATATATATATATATAGATATATATATATATATATATATATATAAATATACATATATATATATGTATGTATATAAATCTATACATATATAACATTATATATATATATATATATATATATATATATATATATATATATATATATATATATATATATATATATATATATATATATATATATATATATATATATATATATATATATATATATATATATATTATTGTATATATATATATATATATATATATATATTATATATGATATATATATATATATATATATATATATATATATATATATATATATATATATATATATATATATACATATGTATTATTGTATATATATATATATATATATATATATATATATATATATATATATATATATATATATATATGATATGTATATAAATAATATATATATATATATATATATATATAGTATATATATATATATATATATATATATATATACACACACATACTACAATTACTGCACTTTAAAAACTGTCTTATCTATTGCAATAATCATTATCTCAAATTATCCCAAATTCCTCCTCATAATTCTGATCAGATTACACGGAATGTAAGATATTGCAGTGAAGAAATATGAGGAAAATTCTTGAGCGATCTTCAATGAGCCTCACATACCCACAAATATAGGCGGAGAGAGAAGAGAGAGAGAGAGAGAGAGAGAGAGAAGAGAGAGAGAGAGAGAGAGAGAGCTTTTTACCTAAAACTTTTAAGGTAATAAATGGGAATTTACTCAATAAACCTATTGAGAAATAATGATTTTAATCCTCGAGAATCTTAGTATAATATTTTTACTCTACACTTTGAGAAAAACTTCAACAGTTCAACATTTCATGTTTACGTAAACAAGACGTGATCCAACCTACAGCTTACTGAGGCCGCGTGCTAAAATCTAAGGTCAAATAGCCCCTTGTGTCACCAACGAAAATAAAAATATAATACGCTATATTTTATTAGAAAACAATTGCTCTGTACTGTTTAACATGCACATTATTTATTCTTTATATTTTAATTTTAATAAATGAACCATAAATATCATATCCTAAAATTCCTGTATCTTTAACTCAATGCAAAACAGTTTCAGACTTTTTTAAGGCTTTTCCATCGGGCTTTCCTACCCCCACCACAACAACAATAAGAACTAGAGTAGTTTTTAGACTTATTCCCCGAGTAAGCGAAAATTTTAGGAGGTCACAACTGCAAGTTATTGCTTTCAAAATATTACTGAACGAGTTAGCAAGATTTACCATGACATAATGGCTGCTAAAAAGAGGGGATTCTTCTAACGGTATATTCATTATAGATCGTAATTAACGAGAAAAAACTTGCACATTACACCAGAGTATAATCTTAATTGCTGAAACGGTATATATGAACATTCTTTAGTAGAATCTTGCATCTTTGTGCCAAAAAAAGTAGAAACAAGTTAAAATGCGCCAAAGTTTCTTCGACGCAATCGAGATCTCTGTACAGCGTATAATGTTGTATGAGCCGCGGCCCATTGAATTTTCAGCCCCGGTCCGGTGGTGGCCTGGCTTATAGTGTTGCCAGACGCATGATTTTGGCTAAATTTAACATTAAATAAAATAAAAACTACCAAAGATAGACGGCTGAAATTTGATATGTTTGATAATTGGAGGATCAACATAACAATTTGCAGCCCTAAAACCTCAGTTGTTTTTAGGATCTGAGGACGGACAGGAAAAGTGCAGACGGACAGACAAAGCCGGCGCAACAGTTTTCTTTACAGATAACTAAAACTCAAATTCCGCGAGGTCAAAAAGTGCTCTGATACAAACAAAACGCAATACCCTTCAGATGTGAAATCAGTCGTAACTTCAAGATACGCTGCTATAATGAGGAAGAAACGTTTCCCATCCAACACCTGCACCTCTAAGACTCGGAGCCATCTGTCAAATTACGACAAGATTACTTCAACTTCTTATGTGTGCTCATTCAACGGTATATAGCTTCTAGATACACTCTGGCAAAGGGAATAAAAATAAAAGAGTATACTGAATACACACACACACACACATATATATATATATATATATAGTATTATATATATATATATATATATATATATATTTACATTTATATATTGAATATTAAGCTACAAATGTCATTTGATATCAAATTCGCGCTACTTCGAGAATATCACCGAAGGGAATTATGAGTGATAAATGGTTATAAGTGACAAATGTTTTTTTTTACGTTAAGTGACTCGAACACCCGACTGTACAAACCAACGACTTCCAGTCGACGTTCTAGAGTCTACTAGACCATTCGACTATCAAGAGAGGTATACTCGCGTAAGGTTACATCGCATCTGCCGTCGGCATTAACTTTCTACCTCCTCTCTCCATTGCAGAATGGTCTAGAACGTCGACTGGAAGTCGTGGGTTCGTACTGTCGGGTGTTCGAGTCTCTTAGGTATCAAACCAATAATCCCTTTATAAGTCCCTTTCGGTGATATTCCCGAAGGGTATCAAACAACATTTGTAGCTTAAGAACTGTATATAATATATAATATATATATATATATATATATATATATATATATATATATATATATATATATATATACATAAATATATCACATATATATGCACACACACACAGACACACACACACACACACACACACACATATATATATATATATATATATATATATATATATATATATATATATATATATATATATATATATATATATATATATAAATGTCATTAAAGAAATGTACAAGAGTAAATAGAGAATGGTCGTGGGACTGAAATTCAACTTTAATAATAATAATAATAATAACAACAACGTAATTGCTTAAAGAAGAAGCTGATTGAAGATTCTTTGACAGCATAAAAGCAACATCCAGCCATCGAGAATCGAACGAAGTTCCTCCAGACGTTGACATGAGGAGCCAGACGCCTTCGAACGGGGCCAAACTTTTAATGAACTTATCCCCGATTTAATGAATCCGAAAACGGCCTCCGATTTCATACTTTAAGGAACGTGATCCCGCTTGGTTTGTTTGTTTGTTTGTATGGTGTTTTTACGTTGCATGGAAGCAGTGGTTAGTTAGCAACGGGATCAACGGCTTTACGTGACTTCCGAACCCCGTCGAGGGGGAACTTCTATCAACAGAAATACACATCTCTAACCCCTTAGGGGAAAGCCCGAGAATCGAATTCGCGGCAACCGATGTATTATGATCCACGAACTCACCTGAGTACAGATATGTGGAATGGAATATGAACTTTAGGCAAAAGGCCAAGCGCTGGGACCTATGAGTTCACTCAACACTAAGATCATAAAGAGGTTTGAAAGGTGTAATAGGAGAAAAACCTAAAACAACTGTTAGGAAGGTTTGAAAACTAAGATGGAGTAAGACAATATGAACGGAGGTACAGTAAAAGGGATGAAAGGAGTTGCAGCTAAGGGCCGAAGGGACACTGCAAACGAAACTTGAATAATGCCTTCAGTGCACCGCAGGAGGAGCACCGACGGGTGTCCAGATATTTGGGGACGAAAGTTTTTTTTTTTAGACAGTTAAAGTAATTTTTTTTAAAAATTACAGTTTCACAAAGATAAAGTAAAGAGGGTTATCTTTAATCTTGACAATGTCCGTATTTCCTTTTCTTTTTCTTTCCGTTACAGGACTCGGAGATATAATGACAGCCACTTTCACAAGCCCAGATCTATCGCTTCTTTTGTTCTACAAGAAAAAAGTCGAGGATCTTTGTACCTCTTATCCCCTACGATTATGATTCCGGAAAACTTTGTTGCAAGTTCTGGCTCCTTGATTGTAAAAACTTTTACATTTTTTAGTAACAGCGGCACTATTGCGGGGAAGGTCCTCGCGCTAATTGCCCATTGGGTAGTTACAAACCCAAGTGAAAAGTTTTTTCACGCCTGTTGGAGAAATGTCCAGCAGTCCCAGTTCATCACTCCTGCTGCACCAACTGTCCTCTGCCATGGCCGAAAAAGGGGTGAAATAACGAACTTTTTATTTTATATTAATCTGAAATTCTTTCAGATGATCTATGTATTTTTGTTCGAGGATTCCGTTGTACCGGAAGTGAAGTTAACACCGGTGAACCTTATTCGTACGTCAAGATTAATTATCATTACGAATTTGTCATCGATGTCGTCCAAGTCTTGTAAGGTTCACCAAATCATCATGAAGCACTAATTCTCCCAACGGATGCCGTCCCGGGACTTAGCCATCCATGAAGTTTTTCTTCGGAATTTTCGTCAGACCAGTCGACATGTTTAAGGGTAAGCGTACGGGACTTGTCCTTGCTCTAGTGTCGCTGAAAAGTCTAAACCCATTTGTCCAAATGAAGTAAACACTAACTTATATGCAGTGTACTAGATAAAGGAACCTGTTACTATTTAGGTTATACAGTTTTTCACATAGTTTGATTATTGATAGGATAAGTGAATTTTTACTTCTGTCCTGCATTTAATTTAATTGATATTTAGATTTTTTGGCGGGTGTAGGTCAGAATAGTTTTGAGATTTTTAGATGTTCAGGTCCCTGATTTTTACTTTTAGCGGGAACTTGTGCAGTGGCGAGGTCAAGTCCTTTCACAGCAGCGTTGTGAGGACCTCATCATTATCATCTGGAGCCATGTTTAAATGGAATGCCGCATGCATAGCTCCTCCTCTGCACATTAGAATGCACTCAGTCACTTCGGAACCTTCTTGTGTTAATGTGGATTAAAGCTACTGAAATTTTATAAATGGCCTAATTGTAAAATAACTTTACCTAGTATTTTCTGACTTAGGTTTCAATCTCCTTGTGTATTTTTGGGGTTAGGGGTTTTCACACTCTTGTATAAATGTAACTTTATATAAAATCAAATTACTGAAATGTTAAATAAATTTTGTGATAAGTTATTTAACGAGGTATTCCCTGACCTGATTGTGCTCGGATTTTTTATGATGATAATTAAGTCATTTCCTAACCATCCCTTTAACCTTGAGTTCCTCGAGTGTGGGACAATAGATTGTTATTACCGCTCGATTTTTCCGCTCAATTGTCGATTTCTATTTATCCTATTATTTTTTATTTATATTTATATTTATTTATTTAATTTAGTTTATTTTTAATTATTTATCATTTTATTTTTTTGCTGAGAAATAATCCTACCTACGAACAACACCTCCGGAGACCTAACTGATTTTACTGCCTTTGCATGAATTAAGTTGAATTGGATAGAGCGTTTAGGCCCAGGGTCAAGCACTGGGGCCTATGAGGTCAATCAGCGCTGGAAAGGGAACAGAGTAGGTAGGTCTGCAACAGTAAAAGGAATAAAAGGGGCTGCAGCCAGGGGCCGAAGGGACGATGCAAAGAACTTTTAGTAATGCCTGCAGTGGACCCCGTGAGCTGCACGGGCGGCATTAACCCCCTACTGGGGCCTTTCCTTGATAATGATCCCTTGGGGATTATTACTCAGGGACACTGATATGAAGGGATCGTCTTCATCCATGTTATCATGACTTTCATGAAATTTCATAATGTCGCAGATCATCAGACTTGGAGGTCCTCACCGGGGAAACCTCTGGCTCCGTTCATACCTATAATTGCTTGATTTATGGGTTTTAGGCATAATACCAAGCACTGGGGCAACTAAGGCCATTCAGCGCTGAAACAGAAATTGACCGTGAAAAGGTTTGAAAGGTGCAACAGGAGGAAAACCCTCAAAGCATTTGCACTACGAATCAATTGTTAGGAGAGGGTGGACAGTAAGATGGAAGAGAATGTGAACGGAGGTACAGTAAAAGGAATGAACGTTGTTGCAGCTAGGGGCCGAAGTGACGCTGCAAAGAGCCTTAAGTACTGCCGACAGTTCATTGATGGTACTACCCTACGGGGCGTTTATACCTATGTAGGCATGACAACACTCCGTTGGGTAAGCCATTTGCAAAAGAAAAATAAATGGGTGATGTTGCAATTGGAAAATGATGATGGGGATGAGAGGAAAGCTGTAAGACTTCCTTTCTCTATCCATCTCGAGGAGTCGTGATCTCAACCAACGCAAAATTACTGATAAGCAAGAAAGTACTAAGACCTGTGGCGTAGGGGAAGCAGCAGCAAATGCCATGCACAGTCACGCCAGGATTGGACGAGGAGCGAAGATCTAATCCTCCATAATTACACCGCCTTCAACAATAAGAAAGCCTAATATTGACATGTAAATATGATGTTTGTGTGAGTGTGTGTGTGTGTTTGTTTGTTTGTTCATTTTGTAAGGTGTTTTTACGTTGCATGGAACCAGTGGTTATTCAGCAACGGGACCAACGGCTTCACGTGACTTTCGAACCACGTTGAGAGTGAACTTCTATCACCAGAAATACAAATCTCTAACCCCTCAGTGGAATCCCCGAGAACCGAACTCGCGACCACCGAGGTAGTGCGCCAACACCATACCGACCACGCCACTGAGGCGCTGTATGATGTGAAAACACCGCTACGAAATCAAGTGAAGCCATCCCCACCGCAATGACTTCATCAAAATGCCTGTGCTTATTGCAACAACAGATGAAATTCCAAATTGAATCACTCGTTCCCGTGATTTGATAAAACGAAAATATTTAAAATAAACGAGAGCGATTCTGTACAAGTGACCATGTGAAAAATGTGCGTTTTCTGTCAACTTCAAATAAAATCCGTTGTTAATTGTATCGGCTCCACAATTGCTATTCCTGATAACGATGAATGGAACTGTCAAACAACTGGTATTGATGCACCTAAAACGAGCGAGTGATTTGCCCATCATGATATAGTGAATTTTGGGTTTAATGTATTTGACCTCTTTATCTCTAAAAGGGACATAAAAATGAACATACATAAATAAATAAATAATTAAATAGAAAAAA
>NC_061097.1:26724509-26740136 GCF_015104395.2 Macrobrachium nipponense
AGATTTTTGGAAAATGCTCTGCTAACTTTCGCCGTACGTGACGTGAACTTTAGCGCTTCTCAATTAAGGACTAATCATAACTCTATTGAAGAAGAGTTAGCCTTTCGTTTATTAGTTAGTTTATATATTATGTATTATACGTTATACATTATACATGTCAGGCTGGAAATGATCCCAAATAACTGCATCCTTTATATTTCCTTGTGACTTTCTTGAATAACAGTTTAGGACGGACCAGTCTGGGCTCATTTCTTTGAAGGGTTTTAGAAGACTATTTTGCCTTTGTTGACCTAGAAAAGAATCTCTCTCTCTCTCTCTCTCTCTCTCTCTCTCTCTCTCTCTCTCTCTCTCTCTCTCTCTCTGTATATAATATATATATATATAATTTATTTATTTATGTGTATTCATTTTTACGTCCCTTTGAGAGATAAAAGAGTTCAAATCCATTAAGCCCAAAATTCATTATATCATGATGGGCAAATCACTCGCTCGTTTTAGGTGCATCTATACAAGTGTTGACAGTTCCATTCATCGTTATCAGGAATAGCAATTGTGGAGCCGAAACAATTAACAGCGGATTTTATTTGAAGTCTGACAGAAAACGCACATTTTTCACAAGGTCACTTGTACAGAATCGCTCTCGTTTATTTGAAATGTTTTCGTTCTATCAAACTACGGGAAAGAGTGATTCAATTTGGAATTTCATGCGTTGTTGCAATAAGCAAAGGCCTTTTCCCTTTTGGTTGCGTCGCTGTGGTGGGGATGGTTTCACTCCATTTCGTTTAAAGTGTTTTCACATCATACTTACAGCACCTCAGTGGCGTGGTCGGTATGGTGTTGGCGTGCCACCTCCGTGGCTGCGAGCTCGATTCTCGGGATACCACTGAGGGGTTAGAGATGTGTATTTCTGGTGATAGAAGTTCACTCTCGACGTGGTTCAGAGGTCACGTCAAGCCGTTGGTCCCGTTGCTGAATGACCACTGTTTCCATGCAACGTAAAAAAAATCTAAAAAAAAAAAATAAAATACAAACACACACACAAACACAAACATAAAACTTACATGTCAATATTAGGCTGTCTTATTGTTGAAGACGGTGTCATTATGGAGGATTAGATCTTCGCTCCTCGTCCAATCCTGGCGTTACTGCTGCTTCCCCTACGCCACAGGTCTTAGTATTTTCTTGCTTATCAGTAATTGTGCGTTGGTTGAGATCACGACTCCGCGAGATTGAGTAGAGAAAGGAAGTTTACAGCTTTCTTCTCATCCCCCTCATCATTTTCCAATTGCAACGTCACCCATTTTTATTGCTAATGGCTCACCCAACGGAGTGTTGACATGCCTATATAGGTATAAACGCACCGTACGGGGTTAGTGCCGTCCCTTCGGCCCCTAGCTGCAACAACGTTCATTCCTTTTACTGTACCTCCGTTCATATTCTCTTTCTTCCATCTTACTGTCCACCCTCTCCTAACAATGGATTCGTAGTGCAACTGCTTTGAGGTTTTCCTCCGTTTGCACCTTTCAAACTTTTTCACTGTCAATTTCCGTTTCAGCGCTGAATGGCCTTAGTTGCCCCAGTGCTTGGCATTATGCCTAAAACCTATGAATCAATCAAATCAAATGAAGATGAAGGGGTGTACGATCCCTCCTTATCAGTGACATCTGACCCGCGGTGGCATTGTCCCTGAGTAATAATCCCCAAGGGATCATTATCAAGGAAAGGCCGCAATAGGGGGTTAGTGCCACCCGTGCACCTCACGGGGTCCACTGTAGGCATAACTAAAGGTTCTTGCAGCGTCCCTTCGGCCCCTAGTTGCAGCCCCTTTCATTCCTTTCTACTGCAATTCGGTCATATTATCTCTCTTCCATCTTGCTACCCACCATCTTATAATAGTTATTTCGTGGTGCAACTGCTTTGAGGTTTTCCTCTGTTACGCCTTGCAGATCTACCTACTCTCTGTTTCCTTTCCAGCGCTGAATGACGTCATAGGTCTCAGTGCTTTGCCTTTGGCCTAAGCGCTGTATTCCATTCAACTTAATTAAGGCAAAGGCAGTAAAATCAATGAGCTCAGCGGAGGTGATGTTCGTAGGTAGGATTATTTCTCAGGAAAAAATAAAATAATAAATGAATAAAAATAAACTAAAATAAATAGATAAATGTAAGAAAAAATAGTAGGATAAATAAAAATCGGCAAGAAGCCAGAACTTGCAACAAGATTTTCCGGAATCATAATCGTAGGGGGGATAAAAGGTACAAAGATCCTGGACTTTTTTCTTGTAGAACAAAAGAAGCGATAGATCTGGGCTTGTGAAAGTAGCTATCATTATATCTCCGAGACCTGTAATGTAAAGAAAAAGAAAAGGAAATGTGGGCATTGTCAAGAATAAAGCTAAACTTCTTTATTTTATCTTTATGAAACTAATTTTTTTTTTATTTCCTGTAACTGACTAAAAAACCTTCGTCCCCAAATAATCTGGACACCCGTCGGTGCTCCCTCCTGCGGTGCACTGAAGGCATTATTCAAATTCCATTTGCAGTGTCCCTTCGGCCCCTAGCTGCAACGCCTTTTATTCCTTTTACTGTACCTCCGTTCATATTGTCTTACTCCATCTTAGTGTTCAAACCTTCCTAACAGTTGTTTCATAGCGCAACTGCTTTTAAGTTTTCCTCCTGTTACACCTTCCAAACTCATAGGTCCCAGCGCTTTGGCCTAAAGTTCATACTCCATTGCAGATATCTGTACTCAGGTGAGTTCGTGGATCATACTACCAAGCAGTATCAATGGTGTTGGCCTGCCACCTCGGTGGCCGCGAGTTCTATTCTCGGACATTCCATGTGTATTTATGTTGATAAAAGTTCACTCTCGAGGTGGTTCGGAAGTCACTTAAAGCCGGTGGTCCCGTTGCTGACTAACCACTGGTACCATACAAAGTTAAAACACCATAATAACAAACAAACAAAAAAACCAAGCAGTATCAAGTTCCTTAAAGTATGATAATCGGAGGCCGTTTTCGGATTAATTAAATCGGGGATAAGTTCATTAAAAGTTTGGCTCCGTTCGAAGGCGTCTTGCTCCTCATGTCAACGTCTGGAGGTTCGATTCTCGATGGCTGGATGTTGCTTTTATGCTGTCAAAGAATCTTCAGTTAGTTTCTTCATTAGGCGATTACGTTGTTGTTATTATTATTAAAGTTGAATTTCAGTCCCACGACCATTCTCTATTTATTGGTGTACATTTCTTTAATGACATTTATATATATATGTATATATATATATATATATATATATATATATATATATATATATATATATATATATATATATATATATAGTGTGTGTGCATATATATATATGTATATATTGGTTAATTTATTTAATTTATGTGTGTATATATATATATATATATATATATTTATATATATATATATATATATATATTATATATATATATATATATATATATATATACACTTATATATGTGTGTGTATAATGAATGATATCTATTTTGATGTATTATTAAATTTTTACCCCATCACAGAGCCATTTTATATACAGTTCTTAAGCTACAAATGTTGTTTGATACCCAAATTCACGCTGCTTAGGGAATATTACCGAAAGGGACTTATAAAGTGATTATTGGTTTGATACTTAAGAGACTCGAACAACCGACAGTACGAACCCACGACTTCCAGTCGACGTTCTAGACCATTCTGCAATGGAGAGAGGAAGTAGAAAGTTAATGCCGACGGCAGATTCGACATAACCTTACGCGAGTATACCTCTCTTGATGGTCGAATGGTCTAGACTCTAGAACGTCGACTGGAAGTCGTTGGTTTGTACAGTCGTGTGTTCGAGTCACTTAACGTACAAAAAACATTTGTCACTTATAACCATCTATCACTTATAATTCCCCTTTGGTGATATTCTCGAAATAGCGCGTATTGGATATCAAATGACATTTGTAGCTTAATATTCAATATATAAATGTAAATATATATATATTACAGTATACTCTTTTATTTTTATTCCCTTTGCCAGAGTGTATCTAGAAGCTATATACCGTTGAATGAGCACACATAAGAAGTTGAAATAATCTTGTCGTAAATTTGACAGATGGCTCCGAGTCTTGAGGTGCAGGTGTTGGATGGGGAACGTTCCTTCCCCATTATACACCGTATTTTGAAGTTACGACTAATTTCACATCTGAAGGGTATTGCGTTTTGTTAGGATCAGAGCACTTTTTGACGTCACGGAATTTGAGTTTTAGTTATCTGTCAAGAAAACTGTTGTGCCGCCTTTGTCTGTCCGTCTGCACTTTTCCTGTCCGTCCTCAGATCCTAAAAACAACTGAGGTTTTAGGGCTGCAAATTTTTATGTTGATCATCGACCCTCCAATTATCAAACATATCAAATTTCAGCCATCTATCTTTGGTAGTTTTTATTTTATTTAATGTTAAATTTAGCCAAAATCATGCGTCTGGCAACACTATAAGCCAGGCCACCACTGGACCGGGGCTGAAAGTTCAATGGGCCGCGGCTCATACAACATTATACGCTGTACAGAGATCTCGATTGCGTCGAAGAAACTTTGGCGCATTTTAACTTGTTTCTACTTTTTTTGGCACAAAGATGCAAGATTCTACTAAAGAATGTTCATATATACCGTTTCAGCAATTAGGATTATACTCTGGTGTATTGTGCAAGTTTTTTCTTGTTAATTACGATCTATAATGAATATACCGTTAGAAGAATCCCCTCTTTTTAGCAGCCATTATGTCATGGTAAATCTTGCTAACTCGTTCAGTGATATTTTGAAAGCAATAACTTGCAGTTGTGACCTCCTAAAATTTTCGCTTACTCGGGGAATAAGTCTAAAAACTACTCTAGTTGTTATTGTTGTTGTGGTGGGGGTAGGAAAGCCCGATGGAAAAGCCTTAAAAAAGTCTGAAACTGTTTTGCATTGAGTTAAAGATACAGGAATTTTAGGATATGATATATGGTTCATTTATTAAATTAAAATATAAAGAATAAATAATATGCATGTTAAACAGTACAGAGCAATTGTTTTCTAATAAAATATAGCGTATTATATTTTTATTTTCGTTGGTGACACAAGGGGCTATTTGACCTTAGATTTTAGCATACGGCCTCAGTAAGCTGTAGGTTGGATCACGTCTTGTTTACGTAAACATGAAATGTTGAACTGTTGAAGTTTTTCTCAAAGTGTAGAGTAAAAATATTCTACTAAGATTCTCGAGGATTAAAATCATTATTTCTTAATAGGTTTATTGAGTAAATTCCCATTTATTACCTTAAAAGTTTTAGGTAAAAAGCTCTCTCTCTCTCTCTCTCTCTCTCTCTCTCTCTCTCTCTCTCTCTCTCTCTCTCTCTCTCTCCGCTTATATTTGTGGGTATGTGAGGCTCATTGAAGATCGCTCAAGAATTTTCCTCATATTTCTTCACTGCAATATCTTACATTCCGTGTAATCTGATCAGAATTATGAGGAGGAATTGGGGATAATTTGAGATAATGATTATTGCAATAGATAAGACGGTTTTTAAAATGCAGTAATTGTAGTATGTGTGTGTGTATGTATATATATTTTATATATATATATATATATATATATATATATATATATATATATATATATATATATATATATATATATATATATATATATATATATATATATATATATATATATATATATATATATATTATATATATATATATATATAATATATATATATTATATCTATATATATATATATATATATATATATATATATATATATATGTATATGACTCAGTCACTTATACAAACGTCTCTTTTTATATTCGCAAACATTCAGCCACATGTATCGTTTGTTATCGAATTTATTCAGCCAGGATCACCATGCAACCTTTAGCCGGCCACAGGGTTCGAACCGTGGCCTGGTTTAGAAACGACGATACACAACGACTTCGACCTCCCAGGTATCAACCTGGCCACGATTCGAATCCTGGCCAGCGCAGAAGCATTGAGTAATACTTTTTCTGGAGGGAAATGGCTTAATGTTGAAAAAATGCAAAGGAGAGACTCTCCAGAATGTTCGTGTTTTCGTCTGCAGTGCTCGATTACCTGAATGCCTTTTGTGATTTATATTCCGCTGAAAATGATTACAATGTTCTTTCATTTCGGAGAAACTTCTAGACTTGATTATTCCAAGACTATTGAGTGACTGCAGAAGAGGATTTCCAATTTCCGCTGCCATATCCTCCAAATGCAAAGTAAATCACAACTTTTTTTACTCTAAATTCTCCTCTTCTGCTGTGCAGTTTTCAAAGTTGGTGAAGATGAAATTTCAAAGTAAAGTGATTATGGGAACTTACACCTGTGTTCCTTCTTAGTTGAAAGGTGCAGGTCTGATCCGATTTACTTGTTACTTGGAATTTGATGAAGTATAAATGTGGAACTTGATTGAATTTGATGAATTATAAATATGGAAGTTAATTGAATTTGATGAATTATTAATATGGAACTTAATTGAATTTGATGAATTTAGATATGGAACGTAATTGAATTTGATGAATTATTAATATGGAACTTAGTGAATTTTATGAATTATAAATATGGAACTTAATTTCCAAGTCTAAGTTACTGTGGAATACTCGGTACAGTTTTCAAGTGAAAGTCCTGCTATTTAAATCATTCTATCAAATCTGTTTAATTTTAATTTTGTTAAATTCACTTTGCTTTTTGTTCTTATTTTCTCGCATTATTTTCCTTCTATTCACATACCTCCATATCTCCATTTCATTTTTAGTTTTCTGTGAAGAAGACTATTTAGATGGCTTTGTCTGCCCTCAGATCTTAAGAACTGCTGAGGCTAGAGGTCTGCAAATTGGTATGTTGATCATCTACTCTCCAATCACCAAGCATACCAAATTGCAGCCCTCTAACCTCCGTTGTGTTTATTACATATAAGGTTAAAGTTAGCCATGATTGTACGTGTGCCACTGATATATGTACCAACAACACTAACCACTACCGGGTCGTGGCTGAAAGTTTCATACAGCGTAATACTCTCAACAGAAAACACGATTGCGCCGAAGTCTTCGGTGCATTTTTTTTTTTTTACTTTTTATGAGAACGATATCGGGATGTTACTTCCAGTGTCATGATTAATACTCAACTTCCTGGAAAGGAAGATTGTGGTGAATGCTGCCCTTCCCCTTCAGTAACCTCGGAGTCCTTAGTCATCTAGTTTCTTTCTCCATCTCTCTCTCTCTGCGTAATCATCATTCGTTTCCTGGTCCTTATCTCCTATTGGCTTCTCATTGCTTCACTTATCTCTCTCTCTCTCTCTCTTTTTGTACATTCCGTCTTTGTCACGTTCCTTGATTTATTTTTAGTTCCATTCTTCATTTTATTTCTCAGTCTTTCTCATTCCCCATTCATTGTGATCCTCCTGATTCCGTAACGTTTTATCAGTTCATCTCTCATTCTGTCTTTATATTCATGTGATCTTTTGCTGACTCTTTTCGTGTTATCTGTTTTTATATTCATTATTCCCTGACATTACTGTGTTGGTTACGTGGCTGATCTATCCTTTTCTTTTTTTTTATCCAACGTTCCCCATATCTCTTCCTATCTCGCCCATTATTCCTGCTCTATTCTCATATATTTTCTTTGCGGTTATTCCATTTCTCCTTTGTACTATTTTCCCTTCACCGTCACTACTTCATCGGTCGTCATATCGTATTCCTAACTCTCTTTCCCCCTTCTGTCAATTTCTTATTCCTTCGTTCGCTTCTGTTTTTTCTCTTATTGGCCTCTCTCCCCTATCATATTTTCTTTCCTTCATCTTGTTACGTGTTTTTCCCGTCGTTACTTTTCCTTTACTTTCTGTGTTTCGTCTAAATATTTCCTTGGTTTGTTGCAGGGAATATATATGGTAGGAAGAAGTGAACAAGTTACCGCGACTTTCTGCTCTGGACTTTGCTTGTAGTGTATACTCGTACTACATACTTCAAATTATGGATATCGTGCTGTAGTAGATTCACATCACCCGTGCATCTGACTTCTAGACCCGTCCTTTACGACGCTCTCGATTGGCTGTTGATAAGCCAATCACAGGGCTGGAAACTCAGTCTCTCGATAGAGTACAATTAGGCAGGATATATGTTCCACCTCTCCTGAGGGATACGTCTTTCAAAAGTATCCCTCAGGAGAGGTGGAACATACATCCTGCCTATGTGAACTTTCGAGAGAGAGTAAGAGTTTCCAACCCAGTGATTGGTTTATCAACAGCCAATCAGGAGCATCGTAAGGGACGGGCCTAGACGTCAGATGTTCCGGTGATGTGATTTATTTCTGCTCCCACCCGTTTAGTCTTTATTCCTTTATTATTCTTGCTTCATATATACATATATTATCTATTTCTTATTATATATAATTAAAGTAATTATATATAATATATTATATATAATAGTATTATATTAGTTTTCTCTAAAAGTAAACTATTGTGCCGGCTTTGTTTGTCCGTCCGCACTTTTTCTGTCCGGCTTCAGATCTAAAAGACTGCTGAGGCTAGAGGGCTGCAAATTGGTACGTTGATCATCCACCCTCCAATCGTCAAACATAACCAATTGCAGTCCTCTAGCCTCAGTAGTTTTTATTTCATTTCGTGTTTAAGTTAGCCATGATCGTGCGTCTGTCAACGATATAGGACAGGCGGCGATTGAAGTTTCATAAGCTGGGGCTCATACAGCAATTTGTACTTATTTGTTTTTTTAATTGCATTGTCCCCCAATCGTTGCAGATCGTTTACCCAACGGAGTCTTGCCTTGGCTATATAGGTGTAGGAGGAGTCGGCATTGGCCGTGTTGAGGACCTCCAGGTCTGGAGCTCATTACAGAAGAAGGATCCATGAAATTTATGATGATCTGGACGAAGATGAAGCTGTACCTTCCCTTACCCGTTGGTAACATAAGACCTACGGCGATATTGATCCGCTAGGGATCCTTCTCAGGCAAGAGCAATAAAAGCTGTTAGGTTTTCTGGGCTGTAAATCTGACCAAGGGCCTTTAGCTGCAAGCCCTTTTATTCCTTTTACTGTGCCTCCGTTCGTATTTTCTCTCTTTTTACTTTCAACTCTAATAATATTTGTTTCATATTGGATCTGCGAGGTCGTCTTCCTGTTACATCTTTCAAACCTTTCTACTCTCAATTTCCCTTTCAGCGCTGAGTGACCATGTAGGTCCCAGTGCTTGGCCTTTGGCCTAAATTTTACATTCCATTCCATTCCTAACGATTGTTTAATAGTGCATCTGTGAGGCTTTCCTCTTGTTACACCTTCAAACCTTTTTCCTCTCAGTTTTACCGCTGAATGAACGCATAGGCCCAAGAGCTTTACCGTTGAACTGAATTTTATATCGCATTCCAATTATCCGAACTTAAGCAACGATGATAATCGGGTTTCATTTTGGAATTAATTAAATTGGGGTCAAGTTCATTAAAGGTTTGGCTCCGTTGCAAAAGCGTTTTGCTTCTCATGTCAACATCTGGAGGAACTTCGTTCGATTCTCGATGACTGGATGTTGCTTTTCCGCTGTCAAAGAATCTTCAATCATCTTGTTTAAGGGATTAGGTTATTATTATTTATTATTTTATTCATTATTATTATTATTATTATTATTATTATTATTATTATTTTATTATTATTATTATTATGATTATTATTGTTATTAATTCTATTATTATTATTATTATTATTATTATATTATATTATTATTATTATTATTAACTTTATTATTATTATTTTGTTGTGGTTGGTTCTTGCTGTCTTATGGTTTTTCGTGAGTCCTCGTGACGATAATTCGTTCAAGAAATGAAAAGGAGTAAAAAGAGACATTTCATGAATTGAGATTCATTGCGGTTATAGAATGAATAGATAACAGGGTTATATGTGGAACTGTTTAATAAATAAGGAGAATAAGAGATAATATATATATATATATATATATATATATATATATATATATATATATATATATATATACATATATATATATATATATATATATATATATATATATATATATATATATATATATATATATATATATAATCAACTCGTTTAAAAAAACTAAGCAATCGAAGAAATAAAATATAACGGTAATTAGAGAGTAGAAATATATATATATATATATATATATATATATATATATATATATATGTATGTATATATATATATATTATATATATATATATATATATATATATATATATATAATATAATCAACCCATTTAAAAAACTAAGCAATTGAAGAAATAAAATATAACGGTAATTAGAGAGTAAAATTATATCATATATATAATATATGTATGTATATATATTTATAAATATATAGATATATATATATTATCTTATAATATAATATATTATATACTCACCCATTTTAAAAAACTAAGCGTTGAAAAATAAAATATAACGGTAATTAAGGAGATAAATTTATATAATATATTAATATATATATTATATCTATATTAGATATTATATTAAGGTTATAATAATATATGTATATATATATATATCCAATCCCAATTTTGTAAAAAATATATATCTAATAACAATTGTATAAATAAAAAAATATAATATATATATATATATATAAATACATATTCCTATTGGTAATTTATATAACATACATATATAATATATCTATATATATATATACTATATATATATTATGATAGGTAAAATATACAATAATATATATAATATATATTATGTTAGGAATGGTTTTGTATTGGTTTAATAATAATATAATACCACGTGTATATATGTAAAATAAATTTATATATATAATATATATATATAATATAATTATATATATATATATATAACCACATACATATGTATATATATATATACATACATACATATATATATACTATATATATATATATATATATATACATATACATATATATATATATATATTATATATACATATATATATATATATATATATATATATGATTAGAAATGGTTATTGTATTGGTTATATATAAATACACACATGTATATATATATATATATATATATATATATATATATATATATATATATATACAATACATACATGTATATATAATCTCCTCTTCTCTTCTTTCCGATTAACAGTGTAGTAGATCCGGGAGCTATATGCTGTAAAATATTTAGTGATGATAGTGTGAGAAAGGTGAATATACGTACGTAAGAAAAATATATCCGCGGGTAAAATAGAATTAAATTTATGAGCATACATAAGAAGTGGAACTAATCAACTTGTAATTTTACAAATGGTGTTGGATGGGGAACTTTTATTTATCCCTTTAAAAATATTACTTATCTTTGAAGTGACGCTCCATTTCACAACTGAACTGTATTTTTTTTTTAATCATCAGAGCAAATTCTGGTCACGGAATTTGACTTTTACATTTATGAGGATTTTCAAAAAATGTATCGGCCTTATTGTGGAAATTTTCAGCGGTGACGATTTTTTTTTTTTTTTTTTTTTTTTTGTTTTTTTTGCGGTGGTGGTGTTTGGTGGTGGTGGTGGTGGTTTATTTGCTTATATTATTTTTGTGTGCAAATGTTTGACGTCAGCTCTTTTGACCTCCTGCTCTCTGCTGACGTCTTCTGATTTCAGGCATATCGGTAAGTTTTCTTGGTATACAGTCTGCTGGTACGGTCGCTAGTTTCGTGACATTCCGCTCAGTTGTCGCGAGTTCGCGCCTCCCCCAAGACGATGAAAAAAATCACTGGCTCTGTATGACGTTCATTACTGCCGCAGTGTGGGGTTTGCGGTGGGAGGTTGAAACCAACATTCTTTGGATGCTTGAATCTCAAGTCAATGACCACTGTGTGCTTATTCCGTGTGAATAGGTTTCATCAATCGAATGATATATAAATAATGAAAGACTGAAAGAAAGCAGACGGAAGAAAGTTAATAACCAGTTAAGCTTAGCAAATCACTACCACTAGATTTATATCGAGATTCTCTGTAGTTATTGACGAACTGCAAGAGTAGTTGACTATTTATTAAAACGCGATTGGAAAGAAACGGCCTCAAAGATGCGCCCTTTCAATTTTTCGCGTAATATCGAGGAGATAAGCAAATGTATTATGTGGCATCTGTATTAAAAACATATAATGCCTCGCGAAAGTAAAATGATTTAGGTGATTAATCGATTATATTGAGCCTCGAAGGAATTTTCTTGGATGCATGACTCACTGGGAGCCAAGTGGGCGTGTGTGTGTGTGTGTGTGTGTGGTGTCTGTGTTTGTGTTGGCGGAAGTAATGGGTATTGGATTTATCTAGCGGATATTAATATTCGTTATAATTAAATCTGTGCAATGACTGGTTTGTTTGGAAAGTCTTTACATCCTAAAACTTTCTTTGTTAATTATATGTGTCTTGAGTATTCTGACTGAAGAATCTTATTCTCTTCTCTACAGCTGTGTCATGATAGAAACCTGGCTAAAACGTTCAACAGGACTAAAAATATCTGCAAAGAAGAACACAGTTTTGATATCTTACCCTCTCTCTTTATATAGATGTGAAATGTTGAATTGTTCAAGTTTCCCTTCCCGTGTAGAAGAGGATTTTTCTACCAGGATTAAGATGATTTATTTTTCCCCGTAGGGAAAAATACTCGCTGTGAGGAAGTCCTCGTATTTTTCTCTACAGTTTTAAGTAAAGCTCTCTCTCTCTCTCTCTCTCTCTCTCTTCTCTCCTCGTCTCTCTCTCTCTCTTCTCTCTCTCTCTCTCTCCCTTCTCTCTCTTGGTATGTGAAACACTTATGATAAAGTTCGCCAATGCATTTTTCTCTTATTTCCTCAATGAAATATCAGATATTCCGTGTAATCAGTTCAGAATTATGAAAGGAATTTGATATAATCCAAATGTCCATAGATAAGACGATTTTTGAAATTCTGCCATAGTATTGAAAACTAATGCAACATGTATGTATCTATGTGTATGTAATGTGTGGTGTATGTATGTATGTATATGTATAACTGAATCACGAAAATATGGAACGTGAAAATAAATATATATATATATATATATATATATAGTATGTATGTATGTATGATGTATATATACGTATATATATATATATATATATATATATATATATACATATATATATATATATGTGTGTATATATATATATATATATATATATATATATATATATATATATACATGATAATGAAATGATAAAAAAATTCACGAAGGATAGAGAAACGGTGGAGTTATTCAAGGCCTTACGACTTCTTGTCCTTAACATAGCATAATAAGTAAATGACAAGAAGTCTTAAGGCTTTGCAGAACTCCATCGTTTCTTTTTCCTTCGGAGAAGTTGTCTTTCATACATGTGGTGTGGAGTGGTGTCTAGTACGTATGGTGTCGAGTGTATTGCTGTATAGTTGCTGAGAGACAAAAAAAGTCTGGAATGTGTGAGGTTGTAGACGAGAGAGTGGTGCTGTTCTAAAAGTGGGCAGAGGTGAGGTTCTCTTATGCTTCCGTGGGTGTTTGAGAACTTCGTGGATTGCCTCGTGCGAGAATTCAGAGGCGAAAGAATTTAAGAGTATCTGCAGTGGGAGAAAGCTGCTGATAGATATGAATAAAAGGCTAAAGTTATAAGGGTTAAATGGGAACTAGGAAGATAGAGCAATTAATGGCAGTGTGGGTTGTCTATGAATTGAAGCAGTGGATTTGCGTAGGTGTTTAGGAGTAAATATTTAGTCCCGAATATGTGGCAGTGATCGTTGGCGTTTCCTCTCCAAGGAAGCAATGCTTTTGAAGAGAAATGGCTTATTAATGTCGAAAAGATTGCAAAGGAGAAAATGAAAACGCCCCCTCTAACTACTTTCTCTCTACTGGACATTAATGATTGTGCTCGACTCCCTGATTGCTATTTGTGATTGACGTTCCGCTGAAAATCATTTCAGCCGCTTGCAATGGGGAGGAACCACCTGGCTTGATTAACGAAGACCGTATAGTTGTTACAGTAAGGCTGTGAATTCGTGAAATAGTGTAGAGGAATCACTGTGTCGCCGTGAATTGGTGATTTCACGAATTCCCTGAAATTTTCAGATTCCGTGAAATTCCTGGTTTCACAATCTTACTGTGACATAGTAAGTGCTGAAGAGGATTCCAATTTTTCGCAGCAATTTACACCAAATTTAGAGTAACTGACGACATGTTACTCCTAATTCTCGTGTGCTGTGCAGTTCTCCAAGCGTTTATATAGGAAATGTCTTACTTTAAAGGTGCTGTTCTGATCCGATTGAGTAGCTACTCTGAGTTAGAAGTTGTGTTTATTTGTGTTTATTTCCAAGCGTTAGCCTAATGTGAAATACTCGATACAGTTTTTAAGTGAATATTCTTCGGTAACAATCACTTCATTCCATCATCATTGTTTTATTATAATTTTATTAAATTTCTCTCCATATTTTCCTCGTATTATTTCCCTTCTGTTCTCATACCTTCTTGTCCCCCATTTCATCATCTTCATTTATTCCGGAAACGAAATCGGGATGTTATTTCTAGTTTAATTCTCGGCTTCCTGGAAAGTAAGGTTGTGGTGGACGCAGCCCTTCCCCTTCAGTAGCCACCGAGGTCTTACGTCATTTGGTTTCTTTCTCAGTCTGGCCCTTCTCTGTGTAATCATCATTTATTTCCTGGGCCTTATCATTTATTCACATCTCATTGCGTCACTTATCTCTCTCTCTCTCTCTCTCTCTCTCTCTCTCTCTCTCTTTTATTTTTTTTTTTTTTACATTCCTTCTTTTTCCCCTCTCTGTAATGTATCTAGTTCCATTCTTCACGTTATATCTTTGCTTTTAATTCCCCATTCATCGTGATCCTTCTTCTAATTCTGTCCCATTTTATCAGTTATATACATCACATGTTATCCTTTAGTTGATATCGTCATATATTTTCGCTTTGCTTCTCATGTTATCAACACTTTTTTTATCATTCTTTTATTACTTCGCAACCTTACTGTATTCGTTACGTAGCTAATCAGTCTTTTTTTCCCCATGGTTTCCCTATCCCTCTTCCGCTCATTCGTTATTTCTCTGTCACTCTCTTATATTTTCTTTGTGGTTATTCTGTTTCTCGCCCTCTCCCCTTTTCCCTTCACTACTTCCTCGGTCGTCGTATATTAATCTGCCCATTGTATTCCTTCCTTGCTTTACCCTTTTTTTCAATCTTTTAGTCCTTCGTCCGCTTCTCTTTCTCTTTCGTTTTTGCTGTACTTTCTTCATTCCACTTCATCGGCATCTCTCTCTCTCTCTCTCTCTCTCTCTCTCTCTCTCTCTCTCCTCGTGTTTTTCCCCTCTTCCGTCATGTTCCCCGTTTTCTACATTCTTCACTATTTCCTTATTTTCTGTTTCAATAAGATTCCGTCTTCCAGACCTTTTTTAATTTTTTTGTCAGTTTCATCTTTCTTAAGCTTAATCTTCATTTCCTTCTGCTTGTTAGTTAGGTTCTTTGTGGGTTCCAGCATCATCGAATCTTTCTTTTTTTTTCTTTCCCCATTCTCATTTATCATCATCATCGACCACTATATCATCCA
>NC_061097.1:26740636-26791156 GCF_015104395.2 Macrobrachium nipponense
AAGACACTATATGTTCCTCTTATACCTTTTGCACCCTAAACTAAGTTAGGTGGGAAAGGGGTCCAGAAGGCAAAGCCTTCTCCAGCCAGGAAAGGTTCATGTTGGGTTAGGCTATGAAAGGTTAGTTGGGGATATGGTCCTGGTGGTTAAAATCCAGTGTGTTAAGATGGGATTAGGTAATGTCAGTAAACAGCCTGGGCAACACATAATACAATAGTAAGATTCCTCTACAATACAAAACTCTACCGCTTATCAAATAATGGTAATTTAGGTGGTTTTATCCTTATGAAATGGGAAGAGCCTTGCATCTATTGAATAATGCAATAAGTTTATGGGACTTTCCAAAGTCTCAATTTCGTGCCACAGGCCAACTAGCTAATTGTTACACAACCTGTGAATTGCAAAAACAAAAAAGCAGTGGTCAGAAATGCCATAAATTAAAGGATTACCTGTTGGTAACAAAATGGTTGTGATCAATCGGTATCAATCCCTCTAAACTTTTAAAAGTTGAATGGTGTGGCAAAGGTAAGTATAAGGATGCTAACCTAAACTAGGATGCTTGGATTGAAAGTTCTACCTCATTTTGGTTACTCCTTGGAGTCGTAACTCAACATGAATTAAAAGTGCCATAAATCATACAGCGAATACAAGGATGCATCTTAACCTATGCTAACCTAGTTAGTGGGCCATGCCCATCAAAGGGCTTTTCACTCCTTGTATGCTCCCCAACCTAACCGGACAGTGGACAGAATAAACCAGAATGCAATACAAAGATGCATTCTTACTTAAACTTAACCTAACCTAGGGTCTGGTGGTTGCCAGGTCCTAACCTAACCTACCCGGGACACCCTGCACCTCCAACTTATTATGGCCTAGGGTGCTGTAAATCTAAACAGGTCATATAGGGATGTACCTTAGCCTAAATGGCATTTGGAAGAGGGAACTTCTCAATATATATTGCTTGCAGTTCAGCATATTCTTTTAAAAATATTGGGAGGTAAAAGGCTGTGATTCACCTTTGGAAAAATTTTGGGAAGTCAGTTATCATGAAAAAAAAGGATTACTCCCCAATCTTCCAAAAATTATTTTACTTCCTTATGTTTGATACAAATTTCCCAATGATATTATTACAGTCTATGTCAATAAGCATGAACATTGACACAAATAGTGCATGCACACAGTTTCTCTGACCTATTTTTTTTATCATATGATTTATGAGTCTGTGTCTTACATTCCAGGTTCTTCCATTTTCCATCCCATTAAATTTGCAAATTATCAAGGTTCAGTGCTCAGATGTTTTCAGACTGTATTGTTAAGAAGTGCCAGCAGAATGTATTAATATCATTGGCATATTTAATATCAAACATAAGTAAGTAAATGATTTTTAGAATACTGTGGAGTAATGCATTTTTTCATGATAAACTGACTTCCCAAAATTTTTCAAAGTCCAAAGGTGAATCACAGCCTTTTATCTCCCAATATTTTTAAAGGAATATGTTAAACTGTGAGCAGATATTTGGGAAGTACTGGGAATTTCCCTCCTCCAATTGCCAGTAGGCTAAGGTACATCCCTATATGACCTGTTTGATTTACAACACTCTAGGTTGAAGGTACGGGTTATCCAAAGCAGGTTAGGTTTGGACCTGGCTACCAACCGGACCCTACGTTGGGCTAAGTTTAAGTAAGAATGCATCCTTTTACTCCATTCTGATTTATGCCACTCACTATCAGGTTAGGGTCGGGCACATATAAGGAGTGAAAAAGCCTTGTGATGGGTATGGCTCACAAGCCAGGTTAGCTTAGGTTAAGATGCCTCCTTGTATTTTGCCTCTATGATTTTAAGGCACTTTTTAATTCAATTGAGTTAAGACTCCAAGGATCAACCAAAATGGAGTAAAGCTTCACTCCAAGCATCCTTAGTTAGGTTAGGACTTGCTTTTGCTATACCATTCAACTTTTAAAAATTTAGAGACATTGTTACCGATTGATCATATCCATTTTGTTACCAACAGGTAATTCTTTCATTTATGCATTTCTGACCATTGCTTTTTGCAATTCACACATTTTTGTCGCCACCTCCACCCTCATCCAATCAAAACCCCAGGTTACCCTCTGGAGTACCCTGTAACTGTTAAGAATAAGGTAGCAAGAAAATGGTTCGCATCAACAATAATGGTTAAAATAAAATAAAATATGGGTTGGTTTGCCTAAGAACTCAAATAAAATCCAAGATAATGTAAAAAAAAATTATAGGTTTCCCTCTGGATTAACCCCCAATTGTCACAAACAGTTTGGAATTCCATCAATGAAGGTAGTTTGCAAAAACAATAATGATGGTCAACATTACTTAAAATACAAGATAAAGTCGCAAAAAATGCTCTTCGGCCATAAAAATCTAACCTCCCACTCAGTTTTCCCTATTGCAGTTACGCAATGGTGAAACTAGGCTATCCACGCATTTGCCATTGAAGTGAATTTCAACCTGTCCAAATCAACAAGAAACCATTAAAACGTTGATTTTACATTTGCACTTAAATATTTACTTTTATTGAGCATTAATTTTACTTTCCCCGTAATTATTTAAGTAACAATTCTCGACACCCCAACGAAAAACTGCTTCTCTTACCTGGGGGGGGGGGCTTCCACTAATGGTAAATAGGCATAGCGGCCTAAAGCATGTTGTAATGGGTTAACGAAGCAATTATGACATAGGATAACAAATTCGTTAGAATCAAAACAAATACAACCATTAAAGCTACATTTCAACAGGTATACACACCTCGATGGAAAGTTTACAACTGAAAAATTTAATGGAACACTTACGCCGTCTTTGGGGAAGGTTCTTGAAGTACTTATCCTGGTTGAACGTTATTCCTTCCATAATTCGAAACTTGCGCAATATTTGAGGCCGTTATGAGAATGTACAACTGGAAACGTCATTTTACCCTTCTATCAAAATATCTTGCTAGCCTATCTCTTTGGTTAGAGTTCTGGGTCATTCTCATTGGCCTAATTGTAAGAAGAGGTAGTCACGTTCTGTTGTCTTCTTTAGGCTAATATAGATATCGGGCATTTTTCGTTTTTTCCTCATCTATTCCATAGACCTAATGGTAAGAAAAGTCACATCCCGTAGTCTTCTTTAGGCTAATAGACTCCAGGGCTACATTTCGCTTTCTCTTGTCAATATTACATAGGCCTAGGTACAGTCGGCCACATATATTAGTAAACACATTTTAGCCACAAGGGCTGGATGTGATCTGGTACTGGAACTGTGCCTCCAGACGTACGATGAAACCCGCCCCTCCACCGTGGCCACCGCCCTCCACACGTCTTCCCCCAACATTTTTCCCTCCACCCTTCACACCCACCCTTTCAAGCACACGTTTATATCTTCTGCCCTCCCTCTAATTTCTCCTTTAAGGAAAATAATACAGCTGAATCTATTTTGTAAGTTTATTTTCTCATCATGGAGGCGAGAAAACCCGTCTGTTCAACTTTAGTTGTAATAATATCATCACTTGCTGTTACCGACAGAAGAATTAACTCGGTTTTCAAGACGCTCTCTTGTAATAATGGGATTTAGCTATCTACCAGTAAAAGCCTTGTCTATCAAATAACAGCATACCTACTACTCTTTAATTATAATATCAATAGCCGCATTCCCCATTCTTATTATTACAAAGACAACTAGCTTCAGATCGTGTATGACGTTACGTAACTCAAATTAAGCATGAAGAAATAAAGAAAGCATAAGTTGAGGAGAGAAAGACCTCCATAGGTCTAGAAGACACTGAAGGAGGAGAAACAAAGAGACAGTTATAAGAGAGAGGACAACAGCAAGAAGGAGGCAGAAGGAAAGGAGACACAGTGTAATAGAGCTGAGAGTGTGGCTGGTGTCAGAAGGGGCGCCATTACCCTCTTAAGTAGTATAATGGGGGTATAGGTCTTGACTGTCATAGGGTGTTATTATGGGAGTCGATTCTTCCTATGATTGGACGTTTGTTTGGTAACAACCGAAAATTCGTTGGATTAAATAATCGTACTTTTGTGCATGATTTTAATGCTCGGCATACGTCTACAGTTATCGATGGCAAGCATGTGCGTTTTTTGTTTGTTTGCGTTCGTTCTGCAGGTGTGAATTCCAACGTTAAGAATGTATCAGGTAATAATGAGATTATATCCATATATATATATATATATATATATATATATATATATATATATATATATATATATATATATATATATAATATATATAGATCTCTCTCTCTCTCTCTCTCTCTCTCTCTCTCTCTCTCTCTCTCTATATATATATATATATTATATATATATATATATATATATATATATATATATATATATATATATATATATATATATATATATATATATATATATATATATATATCTATCTATATATATATATATATATATATATATATATATATATATGTATATATATATATAGATATATATAGATATATATATATATATATATATATATATATATATATATATATATATATATATATTATTTGACGTCCAAACCTGATATTAGTAAAATTTTAACGTTTACGTAATTAAGGGACAAATATTACAGCACCCTATAATTAAGGATACGCAATTGATTGAAAAATAACATTATTATAAATGGTGATATAATAAGATATGACCAAAAACAAACTATTGCGAGTCTCAATGAAGCACATTACACTTCAACCAACAACAATATCTTAGTTTTATAAGATTTTCTGAACAAATTCATCTCGCTACCAAAAAATGTTTCCTCCCTTCTGTTACAGTATCAGTATTAGTCCATCCCACCATCGTTGGCGATGACATCTTGTCGTCTAATGGGGACGGAGGCTACATGATTGTAGACGATGTTGAATTTTTCTGAATATCTCCCATTCGGACATGGTGTGCTGAAGGATGATCGCTCTTGGCCTGGGATCCAAGAGTTAAGGAAAATAATAGAACTCTGATCCTATTCTGCAGGTTTATTTTCTCATCATGGAGGCGAGAAAACCCGTCTGTTCAACTTCTGTCGTCATAATATTATGACTTGCCCTTACCGACAGAAGAATAAACGTTTTTGCGGAGCTCTCTTTGTAATCATGGGATTTGGCTATCTACCGATAAAAGACGCTATCTAACAAAGTGAGCTTACAACAACCTTGAGACAATATGTGGGTTGTTTGCGTTGTGCAAAGATATTGAAGAGTTACCGTGAAGGGCTTTAGGCTTCTGGGAAACCATGAATATTCTGTATCCGTGTTACCATATACCATATAACATAGGACCTGCCAAGCGAGGGCCAATATTCTCTCTTCCTGCCCTCCACCACTTCATCATCTCCTCCAATAGCTCAATTAAATGCTTCGAATTCTCTAACCGAGTCGACAAGCGAGTTACCATCACAACCAAAGACCATAAAGGAACTAACTCACGGAAGAAAAACACCTCTCGTCTGAAATGGAACCTGCTCAAGAAAATATCGCATTAAGAGGGAGAATTATTGGAATGAGAGAGACTGGACTCTCAGTGTCTGATATAGCACAAGAACTGGATTAACAAGAAAACCATATATAAGTGGTGCAGAAAGAGTGGGAAGAGGAAGGTGATCTTCGCGACAGGCCAAGACCTGGGGCTCCAAGAAAAACTACTCCCGGAGATGACAGGAGAATTCTGAACGAAGTAACGGCAAATCCCTTCACAAATGCATGTGAAATACGAGACAATCTTGAACTGCAAGTTTCCAGTGAAACGGTACGACGTCGTCTCCACAGTGCTGGAGTGCACCACAGAGTTCCTGCCGTTAAAGAGAAATTACAGGAGAGACATCGGATAAACCGCCTCCATTTTGCCCGGCAGTACGTCAACGAAGACTTAGGTTTCTGGGCAAGAGTTGTTTTTTCTGATGAGAAAACATTTGCGTCGACCTCGCACGGACAGTTGCACTGTTGGCGACGCAATAATACGAGATACTCAAGCGAGCACATCTACGAACAAGCCAGAAGCGGCCACGTTACCTGTAACGTGTGGGGATGGGTTAACTTATACACCCTGGGTGAGCTGGCAGAAATACAGGGAAGATTCAACGCCGACCAAATACCTTGAAATACTGGAAGATGTGATGGTCCCAACTGTTCGAGCCATGGCATTTCCCTACCCAGAGCGCATTCTGTTCATGCAAGTATGTAGTTTCATCTCGCAAATTGCAGTAATAGGGAAAACTCTGATGTAGTGCTGGTTTCATTAACTTGTATTATTAACTTGTTCTATTTAAACAGAACTTGTTACAAAATGTAAAAATATATGAGTTGTTGCGAGTCAGAAGAGAACATTTGAGCTCCGTGAGAAAAACGAATCAGTTGTATGGTGGTTGGTTCTTGAAGTATTCGCCATCTTCTAGCCTCAAACTTCAAGGGTGATTTTTTTCTTGTTAAGAAAGAAAACTACTCACAACGTTTGTTTCCTTTGACTCGCAACAACTAGCACTGAGTGTTGTAACTACAGAATATCTGATATTCATTTGGTATTAATTTAGTAGCCAATGGTAATGCATATTATTATTATTATTATTATTATTATTATTATTATTATTATTATTATTATATTATATTATTATTATTATATTATTATTATTATTATTGATTATTATTTATATTATATTATTATTATTATTATTATTATTTTATTATTATTATTATATTATTTTATTATTATATTTTATTATTATTATTATTATTATTTTATTATTATTATTATTATTATTTATTATTATATTATTATTATTTTATTTTATTATTTTATTATATTATTATTATTATTTTTATTATTATTATTTTATATATATTATTATTTATTATATTTTATTATTATTATATAAAGTAACAAGTCCACACTTATGTAAAATGTGTATTAACAATACATAAAAGACGGAGCTTTCGTCTACTTGATCAGTAGAATCTCATCAGCCGTACTGATTTTTCCTTTAAAAAAAAATATACAAAAAAGTTACGAAGTACAGGCAGGACTCTGGAACCGTCTCCAAGGGAGATAACAACCAAAACAAACTATCTCAATCATGTTATTCCCTCGTTCAAATGTCTGGCCAAAAGACTAGCCGATCGTCGTGGTTGAATACCTCTTCTGGAGACTGTTCCAGAGTCCTGCCTGTCCTTCGTAACTACTTTGTATATTTTTTGAAAAGGAATAATCAGTACAGCTGATGAGGTCTACTGATCAAGTAGACGAAAGCTCCCGTCTTTCATGTATTTTTAATACATTTTACATAAGTGTGGACTTTATTACTTCAAGATATTCCAGTCACGTTATGGTGATATATATATATATATATATATATATATATATATATATATATATATATATATATATATGCAAGTATCATATGAGGTCATTGTCGGAAAGGTGAGGTGGCCATAATCTTTAACGTAAGGTTCCGTCTCCCAGTTCAAATCTCTTCCTTCTTCCTGGTTTGTAAAGCTAAGCGAAATTCCACCTTCTTCTCTCCACGATAGACATCAACTTCACGTGGCTTATGGCTTCGAGCTCTTTGGGAGGGGTCCAAGGTGGAATATCTCTCTCCGCTTTTCAAACCAGGAGAAAGGAGAGATCTAAACAGGGAGAACGGCAGAACCTCTAATTAAGATTATATCCAGCTCACCCTTCGCAATTTGACGCCTCTCTTGAAAAAATAATTAATATATACTATATATGTGACGTTTGTTTTTGCAGGACAAAAACTGTCCCATTCACACAGCCAGGATAGTTAGGCGATGGTTTGAGGAGCAACGCGACATTGACCTGCTGGACTGGCCAAGTAAGGGGTGTGATATGAATCCCTTGGAAAATTGCTGGGGGGACCATCGTCAACTCTTGGATCCCAGGCCAAGAACGATCATCAAGGCAGCTCCTCCAGCACACCATGTCCGAATGGGAGATCTTCAGGAAACATCAGCAAATCGTCTACAATCATGTAGCCTCCGTCCCCAGTAGACTACAAGATGTCATTGCCAACAATGGTGGATGGACTAAATACTGATAACATATTTTATAATAAACGGTTATTTTTCAATCTATTGTGTATCCTTAATACATGGTGCTGTAATATTTGTCCCTTAATTACGTATACGTTTAAAATGTTACTAATATCGGGTTTAGACGTAAAATGAGGATATATATATATATATATATATATATATATATATATATAAATTATTATAAGGATATGATCTCATTATTTTACTTGATACATTCTTAACGTTGGCATTCACACCTGCAGAACGAACACAAACAAACAAAAACGCACATGCTTGCCATCGATAACTGTAGACGTATGCCGAGCAGTTAAAATCATGCACAAAAATACGATTATTTGATCCAATGAATTTCGGTTGTGACCAAACAAACTTCCAACCATAATGAAGAATCGACTCCCATAATAACCCTTTTTACACTGTCTCCTTTCCGTCTGCCTCCTCCTTGCTGTTGTCCTCTCTCTTATAACTGTCTCTTTGTTTCTCCTCCTTCAGTGTCTTCTAGCTCTTTCATATCCGCTTAATTTTGAGCACTGTCCCCAGATATCCGAGGTGTCTGGGAGCGCTCGACAGTTCGAAAAAATAATTATTTCGAAAATTCAGCAAAAATATAAATATTATGCCAGTAACGTTCATTTTGCTGTCCTTTTTTTCTAAATGTTAGTATTTTATGGTGGAATAGTCAGAATAAGAGTCCCAGCCCTCTAAATACGCAAAAATGTGAGTTATTTAACAAAACAACAAAAAAAATCTTAACTTTTTTTTTTATATTTCCGTTCGTAACCCAAAAACTATGAAAGTCAGGGGAATGAATTGTTTTTTATGAGAAAGCCAATAAATTTCTCTAAATATTGGCATATAAATCAATGGAAAACGAATAAGTCCCCCAGCCGGTGAAAAAAATCGATAGAAAAGAGGGTAAACGACAGAGCGCTCTGCCCGGCGCTTAGTGAGAATTATCGCTAGAAAAACACTTTTTTGAAGAGCCCTATCTCGGTTATTTTTCATTGAAATTCCTTTGTAAACATACGAAAATGTAGAGGAAACGTTGAAGAATAAAGGGAAGGTAAAACAAATTGCTTTGGATAAGGTAACTGTTTCATTTTGACGTTATAAGTTGATCGAAACGAAAAAAAATGTTAACCGCTGTCAACATTTATCGCTAAAATAACAGTTTTTGGAAGAGCCCTATCTCGGTTATTTTTCATAGAAATTACTTTGTAAATATACGAATATGTAGAGGAAACGTTGTAGAATAAAGGGAGAGTTAAGAAAAATGTCTTTGGTAACAGCAACAGTTTCATTTTGACATTATAATTTGATCGAAACGAAAAAAAAATTTACCGTTGAAAACATTATCGTTCGTAGCTCAAAAGCTATACATAACAGGCGAATTTCTTCCTCCTACACGGTCCAAGGTATGATCTAGCCTATGGAAATCGCTACTTGTCCGAAAATAAAAAAAAAAATGCCCCTACCACACGTAGGAAAAATTTCGGTAAATTTACGTACCGCTACGTCAGTTGGATAGATAGGTGGGGAGGGGGGGGGTAGAGTATTTTTACGTACTATTACGTCAGTGGACATGAAAGGGCTAGGCCTATGGAAAGTCTTTTTCTCCTCAACTTATTGCTTTCTTTATTTCTTCATGCTTAATTTGAGTTACGTAAGGTCCTACACGATCTGAAGCTAGTTGTCTTTGTAATAATAAGAATTGGAATGCGGCTGTTGATATTACAATTAAAGAGTAGTAGGTAGGCTGTTATTGATAGACAAGGCCTTTTACTGGTAGATAGCTAAATCCCATTATTACAAGAGAGCGCCACGAAAACCGAGTTGATTCTTTTGTCAGTAACAGCAAGTTGAACAGACGGGTTTTCTCGCCTCCATGATCAGAGAAAATAAACCAAAAAAAAAATACAGAATACATTCGGCTATATTATTTTCCTTAAAGGAGAAATTAGAGGGAGGGAGCAGAAGTTATAAAACGTGTGCTTGAAAGGGTGGGTGTGAAGGGTGGAGGGAAAAATGTTGGGGGAAGACGTGTGGAGGGCGGTGGCCACGGTGGAGGGGCGGTTTCATCGTACGTCTGGAGGCACAGTTCCAGTGTTACCAGATCATATCCAGCCCTTGTGGCTAAAATGTGTTTACTAATATATGTGGCCGACTGTACTAACATTGCGGTTAAAAATAAGTATCATTTTTGAGTCTGCGACAACCTCCACTTCACATATTTATAAGTTTCTATCTTAAAATTTTTAGGTTCATCGATAGTACATACAGCGTTTCCTCGGTCTACTAAATGTATCCATGTAATTTTTACAGTTACCGATATCAACTTAACATTCCTCTAGGGAGATATTATCCCTCCTACTTTAAGCAAAGAACCTGTCCCTCTCCCAGACGGAGTAATTTCCCAATAGTCCTCCACTAAATCACTATTGATTATTGTACCTCAGCATCCTGCTTGTCATTTTATTATCGCCTGGTGTATTTCCATATGTCAGCATTTTCATGGAACTACATAGGTCCTCAGTTAACATTTATGCAAGCATTTATGAGTTCGTATTAACCCCATATCATTTTTCAGATCTGCCTGTCTGTGATCCCTTTTCATTTAGTATCATTTGAAACATCTGCACATCATCCGGACTATAGTAGATTCACATCAACCGTGCATGTGATGTCTAGTCCAGTCCCTTACGACGCTCCTGATTGGCTGTTGATAAGCCAGAGAGCCATTGCTTTGTTTACCAGTGACAGTTTTTTTTTTCTTTTTTTTTTTCCTTCCAGGTTTTTCCTCGAACTCAGACGTCGGTGAAATTTTGTATTTGTTTTCTTTGCTTCCTCTGATTCCATGTTTCTAATCCTGCTGTTTTTGTTTCCTACTAGACTTAGTATTGCGTAAGATGTGACAGTTGCTTCAGTTGTTTAAAGGGGATTTACCTGGATTATCGTCTTTAAATGTTGTCTTATTTTTGCTCTGTTAGTGTTGAAAGTCCATCCCGCCTTTCTCGGGTTTCAGGGTAAATTTAGATGACTTCCAGGGCTTCATACGGTAATAATTCATTTTCCACATTTCGTGGTGCTGCTTTCGAAAACTAGCAAAATTTTCGTGCCATTTTTTAGTAAGTTGAGTAATTCTTTATTCTTTTTTCCTTTTTTTTTATAAAAGATATTTTATGCTTTGTTTACTGGTGCCTTTCCATTAAATTAGATGATTATTTAGATTTTTCTTCATGCTGTATGAAGCCTTTTTTGCTCACGTTATTATGAAATATATACCGCGTTTTTCTTGTAGTTGTAACTCATTTGTCAGTGGTAATGGAGATTTTCTGAGTGGATTTCTTACATTTGGATCTAAATCGGTCGACCACCCCCGTAGTGGGTATTGCCGTCAGTTGCACCTCATGCAATGCACTGTAGACATTAAGGTTCTTTACATCGTGCCTTCGGCCCTTAGCTTTGGAATTCCTTTCTTTCCTTTTACTGTACCTCCTTTTCATATTTTCTGTCCTTTCCATCTTACTTCCACCCTCTCTTTACAATTGATTCATAGTGCAAACTGCGAGGTTTTCTCCCGTTATACCTTTAAACAACTTATATCGTCAACCTCCCATTTAGCTCTGAATGACCTCATAAGTCCCAGTGGTTGGCCTTTGGCCTAAACTGTATGTTCTAGATCGGGGTCGAAGTTGCAACTTTTTATCCTTTAAACTCAACCAAAGAAACAAACAAAACAATTCAAACTTACACCGTAATGCCACTGACAGAAATGAATGGAGATTAACTATACAAATGAAAAAAAAGAAAAAAAAAAAAAAAAAAAGACAAAACAGCGTTTGGAAAATAAAGAATCCCAGACAGTATATTCTTTCATTCTCATTCCTTCCCATTTCAGGACCACATAGGCTTCCATATCAGCTATTTTTTCTTGATACACTCAATTTTGCTCACAATCCTGTGACTAACATTTGTACTCATTTAGACACCCCAAAGATTGTGGACCCCACAAATAAGCGCTTCCCTTGGTAGGGCCTTATATCTCTGAGCCACAAGACAACCACAGTCACTGTTTTATTTCTTTTCCAATCTAGGACGGTCTGACCTTTCGCTTTGTTTTCATCTCTCGCTTAAACTTCGTTTTCCCGGAGGTGCCAGAAGTTTTAGTTTTGTCGCCTTAAACAAAGATTTCGGTCTGCTATAGTGCGTCTCATCTGTAATGCTTCCACGGACTGCATTCACATCCCCCAAAAATGCGAGACAACAGTATATATATATATATATATATATATATATATATATATATATATATATTATATATATATAATATATGATGTGGTAATATCCAGAACTTTGACACGAAACTAAGAAATAATTTGATAGTACAGAGTGACGGTGACCAGTTAATTAAATTCCGTTAAGCGATGCCACCAACCATAGGAAATTGAGATAATCTCCGAATAAAAACATTTATGTACTTGATACATGCAGGCATATACATGCAAACACTTATAAGAATATATATAATTTATATATATTACAGGTATGATATATATAGATATATATAAATCTTATAAGCATACACACAATGTGTGTGTGTGTGTGTGTATATATATATATATATATATATATATATATATATATATATATATATATATATATATATATATATATATATATATATATACACACACACACACATTGATTGTATGCTTATAGATTTATATATATCTATATTATCATACCTGTAATAAATATAAAATATATATATTCCTTATAGTGTTTGATGTATATGCCTGCATGTATCAAGTACATAAATGTTTTTATTCGGAGATTATCTCAATTTCCTATGGTTGGTGGCATCGCTTAACGAATTTAATTAACTGGTCACCGTCACTCTTGTACTATCAAATTATTTCTTAGTTTTCGTGTTCAAAGTTCTGGATATTACCACATCAATATTTCAGATTTGAAATTAATTCTGCTTCTGTGTAGTCCTTGTTTCCTTAATCATATGACATCTTATTTGTCTGCTTGTTTGCTATATATCGTGCTTTTTTTCGTATTAGGCCCCCTATTAAATTTTTTTGCATTCACGATTGCATATTTTTTTTTTATTTAGCCTGACCTTGACCTCACTTTAGGGTCTCCGCTAAGATTTCTTGAAATGAATATGACAATGATTTTCTTTCTAGTTCAGCCTCTCTCTCTCTCTCTCTCTCTCTCTCTCTCTCTCTCTCTCTCTCTCTCTCTCTCTCTTCTCACTCTCGATTAAAACTTCTGTTTCTTGAGAGATTTTTGGAAAAAAAAAATGCTCTGCTAACTTTCGCCGTACGTGACGTGAAACTTGAGCGCTTCTCAATTAAAGGGACTAATCATAACTCTATTGAAGAAGATTAGCCTTTCGTTTATTAGTTAGTTTATATATTATGTATTATACGTTTTACATTATACATGTCAGGCTGGAAATGATCCCAAATAACTGCATCATTTTTATTTCCTTGTGACTTTTTTGAATAACAGTTTAGGACGGACCAGTCTGGGCACATTTCTTTGAAGGGTTTTAAAAGACTATTTTGCCTTTGTTGACCTAGAAAAGAATTTCTCTCTCTCTCTCTCTCTCTCTCTCTCTCTCTCTCTCTCTCTCTCTCTCTGTATATAATATATATATATAATATATAATATCTAATGTCTTATCGCTTGGCGATAGACTTTTTTTGTTCTTTCCTTACGGCTGTTATCCGTAAGTAATGTTTGGTTCCTCTCATCTCCATTGGATATCTTAGTAGAGAGGTTCTTTCTTGTCTAGAGGAGATGATTCAAACAGGCTAGTTGAACAAGTTAACAACTTTATTCTGTAACTCCATACTAGGAGATGCAGCTCGGTCGGACGACCGATATGTTTGATAGTTGGCGTGGAACTGCCATTCTAAAGCATCGCGTCGATAGCGGAACATTAGCTATCTCAGCAATTCATATAAAAACACATACGTAGTTCGCCGGCTCGGAAGTTACAAGTTTCCGGCGTAGGTTAACAGGTCAACCGCTTCCATGGAAGTTGTTGTGCAAAGTTATCATAACATAAAAATGTTGACAAAGCTTTGAGCTAGATCAGGCTACTGCAGACAACGCATAGCGTAATCTAAGGTCTGCTTTGGTCACGTAGAACCCTCCTAATGCCATGACCCCAGGTCACTGGTTTATATATAATGTAATTCTTACATTAGGCTCGGTCTGCTACCTATTCAAGCCTTGAATAACAAAAAAAAAAATTACTTTAAACATTGTCCATAGGAGCGTGCTCGTAACATACTAAGTGATTAAATGCATAAAAAGATTCTGTTACATAACCCTGTTGACATATTCATAAACAAAGAGAAATTCATGGAAAAAAAATATAGATCCATGTTTGGTAATAATAATGATTATGTACCCAAAATAATAAAATGGTAAAAATCAAAACATGTATACATGATTAATATGATAACATGTAACCTGATTAAGAATAATGGTTACTAAATAATGATTATAGCATGATCATGGATAATTGTTAAAGAGTACTTGACACTCTTTGTAATAGATAAATATAATTGGTATAATAGTATAACAATGTAATTCTGCAGAAATTCAATATATAGGGCTGATATTTTATTAGGTGCCCGAAAATACCTTTAGGAATATATTAATGTAAATATTGGGCTATAATGATTTATTAGGTGCCTTGGAGATACTTTAACTGTTCAAATGCAAAGGAGTGAGTCTTTCTTGACCTACATTTTTGCCAGCATACGGACCGCTTTTCACACACAACACAATTCCAGACAATTCCCTAGGCACGAACTGAAGTGGCCAGGTTCAGGCGGCCCTAAACGCAAACGACTTGAGTTTAACGGGTACGTCATCCAGACGGGCCAGTACGTTCCCTTGGAGATCCTTCTGTTTACGCCTCAGCCTACGCCAAGCAAAGATGTTGACGGCGATAACCAATATGGCCGTCACGCTGAACACGGCTAGCAGAATGTAAGTAGACGAAGATGTTCTCCACCCTGCATAAGTCGATGACGCGTGGGTCATCTCAGCCAGTTGCGTCAGACGATGAGCTACTCGCGCGTTGTATGGGAGAGGTAGTGATGGGATGATTGTGGTAGCCCAACGTGTAGTTCGCGAAATACGCCTTCTCACGTATTATCGTTGTTGACACCTCTAACGGTATAGTTTGTAGATGTCCCCGTACAACCATCGGCTGCTACGAAGATAGGGGCATGGGCGGTGGATGTGTCCGGACACACGACGTCGAATCCGGCCTTATCATAACGGATCCAGGAACCATTATTCATCCTGTAATTGAATGTATTACCGTAAAACAAGGGATAAAGGTTCCCCAGACAACCTTCGCTTGTATGAGAGAGAGAGCCGTTTAGCACTATGTCTAACTCACATGAATCCGTTGATATAGGATAGAATTCAAAAGAGTCAGCTGTACAAATTTTATTATTCATGGCTTCTGAACAGTGAGTGAGTTTATCTAAGTCTTTTAATGACTGTAAATGATTTCTTATCAGAAGAAATCAGTACATGCCCCGCTTTAAATTGGATATTACGGTTTGAGTTATTCGTCATAAAAGTAGGAAACGGTGCTATTTTGTGATGATTGCCAAGCATCGGAAGAATCAAAAGGAATTGTGATCATAATTCTATAATTTTCAACGCTGACTGATATTAGGCTATAATAGAAATTCTACTTTATGGGCATCCAATAAAGGAATATAACCGAGCTTCTCCCGTCCGTTTTCTAAAGTTAACGTCAGATCTTTAATAGGCATGAGGTGAGGAGATAACACACCCTTTGTTGCTAACGTAATTGCTTCTACGTAATCTTTTGACTTTTCAATAAAATGTGATATTTTCACACGGATATGATCTATTTTCGAACTATAGTAAGCTAAAGTAGCCAGCAAATGTTGAACTTCCATGACCTGATCGATATTATTTGAATGTTCATTAACGATATTCATTATTTGATTGATCGAAGATAACTGGCTGCGAAGTTCTGATAAGGCCAGTTCCGTTTTGTGTTGCAAAAAACTCAATTCTTTTATTTTGATTATTTATCTTGAGGCGATTTGAGATTCCTAAGCCTAGATCGCAACTGATCCTAAGATGTTTAGTCCAGGCTAGAATAAGCGGGTTGCGGCGTTCAAGAGTATTGTGCCGCACAGACCACATCAGCAGGTCACGAGCGAGTTCTTCTGCCTCGGCGGTTTTATTTTGTATGTCATAAGACAACATTTCTGCGACGCTTGTTGTTTGAGCTAGTGAAATCTCTGAGTTAGCATGAAAATTACGTTCATGCATTTCCTTAAGGAAATACCAAACCTCATCAGGTCATTCGTTAAGTTAAGGACGTCATCTTCAGGTAAGAAAATAGCATGCATATCTACTTCGATAATAATAATTACTTGACACGATGAATACATCATCGATCTCGATAATCGAGCCATGATTAAATTCTATGTCTTTAGTCCTAGCGCTCTTTTCCATACAACAAAGATGTCTGAATACACAATATCACTCCTAACAATAACAGATTCATTTTTGAAAACCTGCAATGAGTAAAACAGATGTAATAACTCGCGTAAAAGAATAGGTTTACATACAATATGATTAATAGATATATATATAAATATTATACAAGTTTCATAAATACAACCATTTTTTCCCTCACTCCATCTACCTTTCTTTAGATTCTGATATGTGCCAATGGGACTATTCTCACATCAGTGGGTTTGGATACATTTTGAACCCTAACTCTATTGGCCGTTAAATTTCTAAAATGTTAAACGGGCCTTCAAACTTAGGTGTCAGTTTATAATTTAAACCTTTACGCACGTATACTTGTATGTATACCTGATGCGCCACGGCATATGTTTTCTAGTTGGCTTAGCTATTTTATCATGATTTTTTTTCATTATTATCTGTGCTTCTTCTAAATTCTTACGAATTATATTATATCGACTTATGCTTGCATCCATAACATCCTTTAGAGGATTTGATAAATTAGTTGTAGGCTTTAAGATGGGTGGAAAGGCGTTTTCGGGCCCTGGGATTACCGTTACAGTGCCTCGTGCGGTGTCATTTTAATAGACACGTGATACGAGTGATTAAGTGTGCTTAGTACCGCAGGTATGGCAATGTCCCAGTTGGGATCTGCCCCCCCTAGGTTTGGACCCTTAAAATGTTTAAAACCTTACGATTTGCCCTTTCCACTAGCCCATTAGACTCTGGGTGATAGATCATGGTATTGATTTTCTTTGTATACTAAGGAATTCGCACAAGGAGTTAAGGAAATGAATTATTGAACTCCCCGCCCGAGTCTGAGATAATGATGTGTGGAATTCCATGTTTACAAATGTAGCACTCGTAAAAACTTCCAGCGCACTCAACCGCGGTTTTTGTTTTAAGGCGCTATAAGTTCTGTATATCGAGTCAAAAGCGGTCTAATAAGTTACTAGGAGGTGGGCTTATTTCCTCTGTCTGACTCGTAAAATCCTGTTAATAAATCTAAATGTACTCTTTCAAAGGGTTGATTTGGCACGGGGTAGCGCCTAGGCTGACAGGTGTCTTCGTGTGCCCTTTGTATTCTTGACAAGTGCGACAATTTGCTATGTGCTTTTTTTATATCTCTAAGCATCGTATGCCAATAAAATAAGGATTTGGCTTTCTGTGACATCAAGGTATAACCCGGGTGTCCGTGCAGTGGATTTTCATGCAACCACTTAAGACAGTGGGTATGAGTGAGATAGGCACCACCACCTGGTTGTTATTTTCAACTGCGGTGTGTTGCGGGTTTTCCTCGTCACGGATCTACACAGGATATTTTCCTGTAGCATATAATTCTGCTGCTTATACTTTAGGTGGTTCTTTTTTTTCCTTCGGATTTCCGTTTAACGCAATGATGATTTTTTCTATTTGCGGATCTTTTCTTTGTTCCGTCTGTAATAGTTCAGCACTCCAGCCCAGATCTTCCTGTTCGGATATAGTTTTAACAACGGGCATGGAGGTTGAGATATCTATTAATTCAGCTAATGGCTCGGTACAAGATGAAGAGGGGTTGCGTGATAATGCGTCAGCAATGATATTTGCTTTCCCAGGTAAATACCCGATCCTCGCGCCAAAGTCCTGAATGATCATGTGCCACCGAGTTCGCTTTGGGGCTGTGGACTAAAGCCTTTAAAGAAGTCGGTTAGGGGCTTATGATCAGTGAGAACCTTGACGGGGGAATAAACCGTAGATTATGAATTTTAAAGTGCACGAGTGAATTAACAATAGCGAGCCCTTCCTTGTCTATTACTGCATATTTACTTTCGGAAGGTCTCAGTTTACGTGAATAAAAAGCTATAGGGAAAAACTGTCTATCATATTGTTGAAGCAATACCCCACCTACTCCTAGGTCTGAGGCGTCTGTTGCTATGAAAAATTCCTTATTGAAGTCAGGAAATTTCAAGATAGGAGAACTACACAGTTCATCTTTCAATTTATCGAACGCCTGTTTGATTGAATTTCAGACCATACGAAATCTACGCCCTTTTTTATAAGATCGGTTAGGGGAGCGGCTTATGATTGAGTAGTTTGCGGATGAAGCGGCGATAGTAACCGCTGCATCCTAAAAATTGCTGTATTCCCTTGACGTTAGTAGGTATCGGAAAGTTACGGATAGCCGACACCTTATCGTGGACGACTTTTTAAGACCTTCACTAGAAAACCGTGAAACCTAGATAGACTAGTTCTGTTTTAAAAAATTCACACTTACTTATCTTTACCCTTAAATTATGCTGCCTTAACCTTTGTAACACTAACTCCAATTTACGTAAATGCTCTTCTAAGTGTTGGAAAAGATTACTAAGTCATCCATGTAGGCATGTAGGATATCTCCAACAAGTCTCCAAACACGACGTTTATCATACGAGTAAAAGTTATAGGAGCACAACGTAAACCAAAAGGCATACGCAAAATTCATAATGTCCCCTGGCTGTGCTGAAGGCAGTGTATGGGATACTCTCTTGTTCCATCGGAATCTGATGAAATCCTTTTAGTAATCTAGGCTTGTGAAATATTTATTCTGGCCTAGTAAAGATAGGATATCATCGGTACATGGTACTGGAATCTGTCAGGGATTGTTTCTTCGTTTTTTTTAAACGACGAAAATCTACGCATATCCGCCAAGTTCGATCTTTTGTTCGGTACTACTATTAACGGAAAATTATAAGGGCTGTTTGATTTCCTAATGACTCCTTCTTTTAACATTTTACCTAACTTCCTCTGTTATCTCATTCTGAAATTTCATAGGAAGTCTGTACGAAGGTACATAGATTACTTTCTGTTTGTCCTTGAGCCTGATTTGATGCTCTATGACATCCGTTTTTCCTAAGGTTCCATCCGTAGTGGAAAAAACATCATGATATTTAGTTAACAGATTCAAAAATTTCTGCTGAATTTCTTCTTCTTGAAATATCTTTATTGATTTTGTTCTTTATAGATTGCAAAAGGGTTTCATCCGCGACTGATTGAGCGTGATTTATCTCAGCTACGGTAAGAATGCGATGTTTATAAACTTCGGCATCCAAGATATGTTGATTTTTGTGGATTACTAAAGTGGTATTCAAATGATTAACAGACTTCGATATTACATTGCTGTTGTGAGCCGACTGTATAAACGGCTTGTGTGACGGAATAATCCGCGTTCGTGTTTTTCAGAGTTTCGGAAAGGATTAATGTTTCAGATCCTGGCAAGGTTCTTTTACAACGCACTAATATATTTGAAGTTACGTTAGGCTCGAGAGTTTGCGTGCAAGCTGATATTACGGGTGAGCGAGAGTTCTGTTGGGTTGCCTGTATTATTTCTTGGTTCATGAGACAGGTGATTGGTTCCGTAATGTAAGTGACAACTCTGTCTGTCTCTTTATTATCTAAAACTGATTTTAGGGTATTAGAAGACCTATAGAATTTCTCTTTGATATACACGCCGTGTTTTGCAGGTGCTAAGATAATATTTTGAGTGCCCATAGACGGGTATCCGATAATTACTGCGGGATACATATTAATGTTTTGTACAACGACAAAGGTATCAGCAAACGTGCGCTTACCGACCTTGTACTGTACATGAGTTACGCCCACAACATTTAATTCATTATTCCCAATGCCTGAGAGCCTTATTCCGGACTTTTCTATAGGGAAATTTGAAAAGAGTAAATGATGAGTCCTTAAATCCATTATATTACGTGGACTACCAGAATCAAAGAACAAAGTGAATGACTTATGGTCCAAATTTACTGCATGTAAGGTTGGTCGCAACTCGTTTTGACTAATAATTGCATGAATTTGTTTGCAAATCTACGGGAACCTGCACAGATTTTTTTTGATTCGGCCGTGTGTTTCATAGGAAAATCAATTGTCTCACAATGATCTGATAAATGATTAAACTGATTATTTGATACAAAAGATGTTGATATTGATGACCAACATCGCCCTCTCCCCCCCTTGGAGTGAACTACGTGGTATTTGTTTTGTTATCACACCCTGAAAATTCGCTTGCCCTTGCGAGTTCTGGCTAGACGGCCCAGGAACAGAGGTACCTGAAGCACGATTTGTTTGTTTCTGCTGTTGTGCAGAATTTCCGTTTGGTTGTTTCTTCTTATAGTACTGAGGACCCTTCTTTTTATTTGCACTAGCAACTGGTTGCGTGTTTGTAGCGTTTGGCTGTTGATTCCTCGAGTAGCAACGGTTATATGAATGAGTTGAACTATTGTGTATTGAACAAAAACGCGTCCGACAGTCTGAAATCATGTGACCTGGTCGTTTACAGTTATAACAAACCATCCCTGCAACTTGATTATTATTATGTACCACATTTACTTGTTGTGGCTTGTTCTCATTTTTTGCAAAAACTTGAATGAGCGAAGGATCTAGGTCGGTACATTTTAGACATGGTGTTTTTTTTTGATTTGTTTATACACATCTAATTCCGTACTGTCGGGCTGCAATTTTTTATCAAAACACCGTACTAACGCTTCAGGCAAACATTACAGTGATAGACGTAAGGTAGATCAAACGGATAAAATCTTTCACTTTGATTTTAGCACCCGCAAACCCACCCGGAGTTACTAAACTATCCTGATATTCATTTAGCCGGTCGGCAATTAGCGCCGCCCGCTCGACAACATTGAGCTGAGGTCATGGAGGCTTGGTTAAGGATATTTCTCAATGCCAATACTACTCTAAAGCCTCTTCACCCCCATACACGGGTCAACGTAATCTTATTTTGAACTCGTCCCATGTAAGCGCTTCTTGGAAAGAAACCCCCCTTAGCATACGCCACTTGCGTCGCCCTTTTTAACAAAGTCAACGAAGCTCTTGGCCTCCTGTAATTGTACTGCTGGGTCTGTGATGCTTTTTTGCATTTAAATGAGCGTCTACAGATGAGATCCATGCCTCAACATTTTGAGGCAGGAACCCATTGACCCGACCTTGAAAGGGACTATCGCTGACCTCGCGCTAACGAGAGTCACCACGTTGGGGTTGCCAGCCGGAAGTGGTTGCCATTTCGGCTTTCACTTTTTTCTTATCACTTCTATTCCTTGCAATCCTATCAAAATATCTATAAGAGTACACTCGACCACTACGTAAACGCATAAGCAATGTACTGTATAAGTGTGTTATAATAATAGGAAAATCCCCCAAAAGATACAAAAATACAGATAATATGATAAATATTACGGAGAATTCCTGCAAGAAATGGTTAATGACAACTAGACAAAAGAAAAAAATTAATCTGCGGGCGAGAACCTCGTAGTTGAAGATAGGTTCTGTAATGAAGGAAGATTATATGGCGAACAACTCACCCCCAGAAATACTGGACGATCAGACTCTTGATGAACAACACTTCACTGAGGAAAAGACCTGAATAGATAAAAATGGTACTTAGCTCCAGATTATATTGCGAAGGATTGTTGACATGGGATGACGTCACAGTTCCTGTCCACGTCTCGCGTCGGAAGTCGTGATGACGTCACGGCCTTCTCTCGGTGCACGATGCGCGGTGGAGTCCAAGATTGATGACGTCACAGCCTCCGTCCTTGCTAGATCGGGTGATGTTCTCTGTGTTTGTTTTCTTCTTTCCGTCGATGTTCGATGCTGCTCTCGTCCGGTGTAGATTCTCGAAGATAAGTGACAACAGTTGCTCAAACGTCAGTGTTAAATGCTTGTATTCCTCTCGATGAAGGACATAGTTGCGTCTTCATAACTGTTGCGTTAATTGAAGATCCCGTTTCCTCTGTTTCGTTTGATGTTGAAGGTGGAAGTTAGTTCTTGTAGACCTTCGGTCGGCTGATATGGGTCTTGTTAATTATGTTCTTCGTTGATTCGCTTGCCACCACTTCTAATGTCTTATCGCTTGGCGATAGACTTTTTGTTCTTTCCTTACGGCTGTTATCCGTAAGTAATGTTTGGTTCCTCTCATCTCCATTGGATATCTTAGTAGAGAGGTTCTTTCTTGTCTAGAGGAGATGATTCAAACAGGCTAGTTGAACAAGTTAACAACTTTATTCTGTAACTCCATACTAGGAGATGCAGCTCGGTCGGACGACCGATATGTTTGATAGTTGGCGTGGAACTGCCATTCTAAAGCATCGCGTCGATAGCGGAACATTAGCTATCTCAGCAATTCATATAAAAAACACTACGTAGTAGTTCGCCGGCTCGGAAGTTACAAGTTTCCGGCGTAGGTTAACAGGTCAACCGCTTCCCATGGAAGTTGTTGTGCAAAGTTATCAACATAAAAAAATGTTGACAAAGCTTTGAGCTAGATCAGGCTACTGCAGACAACGCATAGCGTAATCTAAGGCCTTGCTTTGGTCACGTAGAACCCTCCTAATGCCATGACCCCAGGTCACTGGTTTATATATAATGTAATTCTTACATATATATATATATATATATATATATATTATAAAATTTATTTATTTATGTGTATTCATTTTTACTTCCCTTTGAGAGATAAAGAGTTCAAATTTATTAAGCCCAAAATTGATTATATCATGATGGGCAAATCAGTCGCTCGTTTTAGGTGCATCAATACCAGTTGTTTGACAGTTCCATTCTTCGTTATCAGGAATAGCAATTGTGGAGCCGAGACAATTAACAACGGATTTTATTTGAAGTTTGACAGAAAACGCACATTTTTCACAAGGTCACTTGTACAGAATCGCTCTCGTTTATTCGAAATGTTTTCGTTCTATCAAACTAGGGAAAGAGTGATTCAAGTTTGAATTTCATCGGTTGTTGCAATAAGCAAAGGCCTTTTTGTTGCGTCGCTGTGGTGGGGATGGTTTCACTCCATTTCGTAGCAGTGTTTTCACATCTTACTTACAGCACCTCAGTGGCGTTGTCGGTATGGTGTTGGCGTGCCACCTCGGTGGCCGCGACTTCGATTCTTGGTATTCCACTGAAGGGTTAGAGATTTGTATTTCTGGTGATAGAAGTTCACTCTCGACATGGTTCGGAAGTCACGTGAACCCGTTGGTCCCTTTGCTGAATAACCACCGGTTCCATGCAACGTAAAAACACCTTACAAAAAGAAAAGAAAAAAAAACACTCACACATACAAACAAACATCATACTTACATGTCAATATTAGGCTGTCTTATTGTTGAAGGCGGTGTCATTATGTAGGATTAGATCTTCGCTCCTCGTCCAATCCTGGCATTACTGTGCATAGCATTTACAGCTGCTTCCCCTACGCCACAGGTCTTCGTATTATCTTGCTTATCAGTAATTTTGCGTTGGTTGAGATCACGACTCCTCGAGATGGAGTAGAGAAAGGAAGTCTTACAGCTTTCCTCTCATCCCCCTCATCATTTTCCAATTGCAACGTCACCCATTTTTATTGCTAATGGTTTACCCAACGGAGTGTTGTCATGCCTATATAGGTGTAAACGCCCCGTACGAGGTTAGTGCCATCAATGCACCTAATGCGGTGCACTGTAGGGAGTACTTAAGGCTCTTTGCAGCGTCCCTTTGACCCTTTGCTGCAACAACATTCATTCCTTTTACTGTACCTCCGTTCATATTCTCTTTCTTCCATCTTACTGTCCACCCTCTCCTAACAATTGATTCGTAGTGCAAATGCTTTGAGGTTTTCCTCCGTTTGCACCTTCCAAACCTTTTCACTGTCAATTTCCGTTTCAGCGCTGAATGGCCTTAGTTGCTCCGGTGTTTGGCATTATGCCTGAAACCTATGACTCAATCAAATCAAGTGAAGATGAAGGGGTGTACGATCCCTCCTCATCAGTGACATCTGACCCGCGGTGGCATTGTCCCTGAGTAATCCCCAAGGGATCAGTATCAAGGAAAAGCCCCAATAGGGGGTTAGTGCCGCCCGTGCACCTCACGGGGTCCACTGCAGGCATAACTAAAGGTTCTTGCAGCGTCCCTTCGGCCCCTAGCTGCAGCCCCTTTCATTCCTTCTACTGTACTTCCGAACATATTATCTACGTTCCATCTTGCTATCCACCCTCTTATAATAGTTATTTCATGGTGCAACTGATTTGAGGTTTTCCTCCTGTTACACCTTGCAGATCTACCTACTCTCAGTCTCCATTCCAGCGCTGAATCACCTCATAGGCCCCAGTGCTTGGCCCTTGGCCTTAACGCTCTGTTCAGTTCAACTTAATTCAGGCAAAGGCAGTAAAATCAATTACCTCTCCGGAGGTGTTGTTCGTAGGCAGGATTATTTCACAGCAAAAAATAAAATAATAAATAAATAAAAATAAAATAAAACAAATATGAAAAAATAGTAGGATAAATAAAAATCGACAGGGAGCCAGAACTTGCAACAAGATTTTCCGGAATCATAATCGTAGGGGATAACAGGTACAAAAATCCTGGACTTTTTCTTATTGAACAAAAGAAGGGATAGATCTGGGCTTGTGAAAGTGGCTGTCATTATATCTCCGAGTCCTGTAACGTGAAGAAAAAGAAAAGGAAATGTGGGCATTGTCAAGTATAAAGATAATCTTAATTTTATCTTTATGAAACTGTAATTTTTTTTAAATTTCCTGTAACTGACTAAAAAAAACCTTCGTCCCCAAATATCTGGACACCCGTCGGTGCTCCTCCCGCGGTGTACTGAATGCATTATTCAAGTTTCGTTTGCAGTGTCCCTTCGGCCCCTAGCTGCAACGCCTTTCATTCCTTTTACTGTACCTCCGTTCATATTGTCTTGCTCCATCTTAGTTATCAAACCTTCCTAACAGTTGTTTCATAGCGCAACTGCTTTGAGGATTTCCTCCTATTACACCTTTCAAACCTCTTTATGATCTAGCGTTGAGTGAACGCATAGGTCCCAGCGCTTTGGCCTAAAGTTCATACTCCATTGCAGATATCTGTACTTAGGTGAGTTAGTGGGTCATACTACCAAGCAGTGTTAATGGTGTTGGCCTGCCACCTCGGTGGCCGCGAGTTCGATTCTCGGACATTCCGCTGAGGGGTGAGAGATGAGTATTGCTGTTGATAGAAGTTCACTCTCGACGTGGTTCGGAAGTCACGTAAAGCCGTTGGTCCCGCTGCTGACTAATCACTGGTTCCATGCAACGTAAAAACACCATAAAAACAAACAAACAAACCAAGCAGTATCAAGTTCCTTAAAGTATGATAATCGGAGGCCGTTTTCGGATTCATTAAATCGGGGATAAGTTCATTAAAAGTTTGGCCCCGTTCGAAGGCTTCTGGCTCCTCATGTCAACGTCTGGAGGAACTTCGTTCGATTCTCGATGACTGGATGTTGCTTTTATGCTGTAAAAGAATCTTCAATTAGTTTCTTCTATAGGTGATTACGTTGTAATTATTATTATTACAAAAGTTAAAGTTGAATTTCAGTCCCACGACCATTCTCTATTTACTCCTGTACTTTCCTTTCACGACATTGTATTATATATATATAATATATATATATATATATATATATATAATATATATTATATTATATAAGATATATATATATATATATATATATATACAGAGAGAGAGAGAGAGAGAGTATAATCTCCTTTATTCTTATTCCCTTTACCAGTGTATATCTAGAAGCTATAAACCGTTGAAAGTTGTAGTCATGATTCTGTGAGAAAGTTAAATACATCCGCGGGTAAAAGAAGATTAAATTTATGAGCACGCGTAAGAAGTTGAACTAATCTTGTCGTAATTTGACAGATGGCTCCGAGTCTTGAGGTGCTGGTGTTGGATGGGGAACGTTTCTTCCTCATTATAGCAGCGTATCTTCAAGTTACGACTGATTTCACATCTGAAGGGTATTGCGTTTTGTTTGTATCAGAGCACTTTTTGACGACACGGAATTTGAGTTTTAGTTATCTGTTAAGAAAACTGTTGTGCCGGCTTTGTCCGTCCGTGCGCACTTTTCCTGTCCGCCCTCAGATCTTAAAAACAACTGAGGTTTGAGGGCTGCAAATTGTTATGTTGATCATCGACCCTCCAATTATCAAACATATCAAATTGCAGCCCTCTAACTTCAGTAGTTTTTATATTATTTAATGGTAAATTTAGCCAAAATCATGCGTCTGGCAACACTATAAGCCAGGCCACCCCCGGACCGTGGCTGAAAGTTCAATGGGCTGCGGCTCATACAACATTATACGCTGTACAGAAAACTTGATTGCACCGAAGAAACTTCGGCGCCTTTTTACTTGTTTCTACTTTTTTTGGCACAAAGATGCAAGTAGGATTCTACTAAAGAATTTTCATATTTACCGATTCAGCAATTAAGATTATGCTCTGGTTTATTGTGCAAGTGTGTATTTCCTAAGTTTTCTCGTTAATTACGGTCTTTGATGAATATACCGTTAGAAGAATCCCCTTTTCTCAGCAGCCATTATGTAATGATAAAAAGATTGCTAACTCGTTCAGTAATATTTTGAAAGCAATAACTTGCAGTTGTGACCTCTGAAACTTTTTGCTTACTCCGGGAATAAGTCTAAAAATATCTTTGTTGCTGCTATTGTTGTTGATTTGGGGGGGGGGGGGGGGGTTAGGAAAGCCCGATGGAAAAGCCTTAAAAAAGTCTGAAACTGTTTTGCATTGAGTTAAAGATACAGGAATTTTAGAATAGGATATTTATGATTTATTTATTAGAACGAAAATGTAAAAAATAAATGATGTGCATGTTAAACAGTACAGAGCAATTGTTTTCTAATAAAATATAGCGTATATATTTTAATTATCGTTGGTGACGCAAGGGGCTATTTGACCTTAGATTTTAGATAGTAAGCTGGAGGTCGGATCACGCCTTGTTTACGTAAACATGAAATGTTGAATTGTTCAAGTCCTCCTCAAAGTGTAGAATAAAAATATTCTACCAAGATTCACCCGTGCATCTGACGTCTAGACCCGTCCCTTACGACACTCCCGATTGGCTCTTGATAAGCCAATCACAGGGCTGGAAACTGTCAGTCTCTCTAGAGAGTACACTTAGGCAGGATGTATGTTCCACCTCTCCTGAGGGCTACGTCTTTCAAAAGTATCCCTCAGGAGAGGTGGAACATACATCCTGCCTATGTGAACTTTCGAGAGAGACTGAGAGTTTCCAACCCAGTGATTGGTTTATCAACAGCCAATCAGGAGCGTCGTAAGGGACGGGCCTAGACGTCAGATGTTCGGGTGATGTGATTTATTTCTGCTCCGTTTAATCTTTATTCCTATATATTCCTGCTTCATATATATATATATATATTATATATATATATATATATATATATATATATATATATATATATATATATATATATATATATATATATATATATATATATATATATATAAGTTTTCTGTAGAAGTAAACTATTGTGACGGCTTTGTTTGTCCGTCCGCACTTTTTCTGTCCGCCCTCAGATCTTAAAAACTACTGAGGTTAGAGGGCTGCAAATTGTTATGTTGATCATCCACCCTCCAATCATCAAAAATAACCAATTGCAGCTCTAACCTCATGAGTTTTTTATTTCATTTCGTGTTTAAGTTAGCCATAATCGTTCGTCTGTCAACGATGTAGGACAGGCAGCGATTAAAGTTTCATAAGCCGGGGCTCATACAGCATTTTGTACTTATTCGTTTTTCTAATTGCAATGTCCCCCTATCGTTGCAGATGGCTTACCCAACGGAGTCTTGCCTTGGTTATATGGGTGTAGGAGGAGTCTGCATTGGCCGTGGTGAGGACCTCCAGGTCTGAAGTTCAGTTACAAAAGAAGGATCCATGAAATTTATGATAATCTGGACAAAGATGAAGCTGTACGTTCCCTTCCCTGTTGGTAACTTAAGACCTACGGCGATATTGATCCGCAAGGGCAATACAAGCTGTTAGGTCTCCGGGGCTGTAAATCGCCCCAAGGGCCCTTAGCTGCAATCCCTCTCATTCCTTTTACTGTGCCTCAATTCGTATTATCTCTCTTCTTACTTTCCACTCTAATAATATTTGTTTCATATTGCAACTGAGAGGTTTTCTTCCTGTTACATCTTTCTAACCCTTCTGCTCTCAATTTCCCTTTCAGCGCTAAATTACCACATAGGTCCCAGTGCTGGGCCTTTGGCCTAAATTCTACATTCCATTCCATTCCTAACGATTGTTACATGGTGCATCTGTGAGGCTTTCCTCTTGTTACAGCTTTAAAACATTTTTCCTCTCAGTTTCAGCGCTGAATGAACTCTTAGGTCCCAGCTCTCGGCCTTTAAAGTGAATTTTATATCGTATTCCAATAATCTGAACTTTCTTGGCATCAAGTTCTTAAGCAACGATGATAATCTGATTTCATTTTGGGATTAATTTAATTGGGGTCAAGTTCATTAAAAGTTTGGCTCCGTTGGAAGGCGTCTGGCTCCTCATGTCAACGTCTGGAGGAACTTCGTTCGATTCTCGATGACTGGATGTTGCTTTTACGCTGTCAAAGAATCTTCAATCAGCTTGTTTAAGCGATTAGGTTATTATTATTATTATTATTATTATTATTATTATTATTATTATTATTATTATTATTATTATTATTGTTGTTGTTGTTGTTGTTGGATAGTTCTTGTTGTGTTATGGTTTTTCGTGAGTCCTCGTGACGATAATTCGTTCAAGAAATGAAAAGGAGTAAAAAGAGAGAAATGTCATGAGATTGAGATTCAGTGCGGTTATAGAATAATGAATAGATAACAGGGATAAATATGCAACTGTTTAGTAAATAAGGAGAAAAAGATATAATATATATATATATATTATATATATATATATATATATATATATGTATGTATGTATGGATATTATATATATGATTAGAAATAGTTATGTTATTGGTTATATATATGTATATATATATATATATAATATATATATATATATATATATATATATTTATATGTATATTTATATGTGTATATATATATATATATATATATATATATATATATATATATATATATATATGCATACATACATACTACATACATCCATACATATCATACATACACGTATATATATATATATATATATATATATATAGATATATATACTATATATATATATATATAATATCCATGTATATATAGTCTCCTCTCCTCTATTTCCGATTAACAGTGTAGATCCGGGAGCTATATGCTGTAAAATATTTAGTGATGATAGTGTGAGAAAGATGAATGTACGTATGTAAGAAAAATAAATATATCCGCGGGTAAAATAAGATAAAATTTATGAGCATACATAAGAAGTGGAACTAATTAACTCGTAATATTACAAATGGCTCCAAGGTACCGGTGTTGGATGGGGAACTTTCATTCCTCCCTTTAAAAATATTACCTTATCTTTGAAGTGACGCTCCATTTCACAACTGAACTGCATTATCTTTTTTTTCTTTTTTTCTTTCTTTTTTTATCATCAGAGCACATTCGGGTTGTCACGGAATTTGGCTCTTACATTTACGATGATTTTCAAATAAATGTATCGGTGTTGTGGAAATTTTCAGCGGTGAGGATTTATTTATTTATTTTGACTTTTTTTTTTTTTTTTTTTTTTTGGGGGGGGGGGTTTTTTTTTTTTTCTGGGGGGTGGGGGCGATTTCATTTGCTCTAGTTATTTTTTGTGTGCAAATGTTTGACGTCAGTTCTTCTGACCTGCTTTCTGCTGACGTCTCCTGATTTCAGGCATATCGGTAAGTTTTCTTGGGTATATAGTCTGCTAGTACGGTCGCTAGTTTCGTGACATTCCGCTCGGTTGTCGCGAGTTCTCGCCTCCCCCAAGACGATGAAAGAATCACTGGCTCTCTATCACGTTCATTACTGCCGCAGTGTGGGGTCTCCTGTGCGAAGTTGAAACCAACATTCTTTGGAAGCTTGAATCTCAAGTCAATGACAACTGTGTGCTTGTTCCGTGTGAATAGGTTTCATCTATCGAAATGCTATAATAAATAATGAAAGATTGAAAGAAAACAGAAAGAAGAAAGTTAGTAACCAGGTAAGCTCGGCAAATCACTACCACTAGATTTATTTAGAATATTCTGTAGTTCTTGACGAACGGCAAGAATAGTTGATTTATTATTAAAACGCGATTGGAAAGTATATATAAGCCTCAGCAATGTGAAAGAAACGGCCCCAAAGATGCGCCCTTTCAATTTTTCGCGTAATATCGAGAAGATAAGCAAATGAATTTTGTGGCATCTGTATTAAAATCATATAATTAACGAATTTTTATCTCATGTCTCGTGAAAGTAAAATGATTTTGATGATTAATTGATTATATTTAGCCTTGTAGGAATTTTCTTGAATGCCTGACTCAATGGGAGCCAAGTGGGCGGTTTTTTTTTGTGTTGGCGGAGGTGATGGATATAGGATTTAACTAGAGGATATTAATAATCGCTATAATTCAAATTATGCATTGAATGGTTGGTTGGGGGAATCTTTACATCTTAAGCTTTCTTGTTAATTATATTTTGTAACGAGTATTCTGACTGAAGAATCTTCTCTTCTCAACAGCTGTGTCATGATAAAAACCTTGCTAAATCGTTCAACAGGACTAAAAATATCTGCAAAGAAGAGCACAGTTTTGATATCTTACCCTCTATCTTTATATAGATGTGAAATGTTGAATTGTTCAAGTTTCCCTTCCCGTGTAGAAGAGGATTTTTCTACCAGGATTAAGATGATTTTTCCTCGTAAGGAGAAATACTCTGTGAGGAAGTCCTCGTATTTTTCTCACTACAGTTTTAAGTAAACTCTCTCTCTCTCTCTCTCTCTCTCTCTCTCTCTCTCTCTCTCTCTCTCTCTCTGTGTGGCTATGTGAAACACTTGAAATGAAGTTCGCCAATACGTTTTTCTTATATTTCCTTAGTGAGATATCAGGTATTCCGTGTAATCAGTTCAGAATTGTGAGATGAATTTGATATAATCCTAATGACCATAAATAAGACGATTTTTGACATTCTGTAATGGTATTGAAAATTAATGCTATCATGATTCAAGATACTATATATATATATATATATATATATATATATAAGTAACTATATATAAGAGATATATTTATATATATATATATATATTATCTATATATTATACATATATATAATATATCTATATATATATATATATATAATTATCATATATATATATAGGAATATAATAGTATATATTATATATAATATTACTGTATGTATGTATGTATAGGTATAAATGAAACACGAAAATATGGAGCGTGATTATTATATATATATATATATATATATATATATATATATATTATATATATATATATATATAAGATATATATATATATATATATATATATATATATATATATATATATATATATATGGTGTCTGACTGTATTGATGTATAGTTGCTGAGGTAGACAAAAGAGTCCGTAATGTGTGAGGTTGTAGACGAGAGAGTGACTGGTGCTGTTCTAAAAGTGGGCAGAGGTGAAGTTCTCTTATGCTTCCGTGGGTGTTTGAGAACTTCGTGGATTGCTTCGTGCGAGAATTCAGAGGCGGAAGAATTTGAGAGTATTTGGAGTGGGAGAAAGCAGCTGATAATGTGAATAAGGCTAAAGTTATAAGGGTTGAATGGGAACTAAGAAGATAGAGCAATTAATGGCAGTGGGGTTTGTCTAAGAATTGAAGCAGTGGATTTGCGTAGGTTTTAGGAGTCAATATTTAGTCCCGAATATGTGGCAGCGATCTTTGGCTTTTCCTCTCCAAGGAAGCAATGCCTCTGAAGAGAAATGGCTTAATGTCGAAAAGATTGCAAAGGAGAAAATAAAACCGGCCCATCTAGTTACTTTCTCTCACTACTGAATATTAATGATTGTGCTCGACTCCCTGATTCTGATTTGTGATTGACATTCCGCTGCAAATCATTTCAGCCGCTTTCAATGGGGAGGAACCACCTGGCTTGATTAACGAAGACTCTATAGTTGTTACAGTAAGATTGTGAAAGCTGGGATCTCACAAAATCCCTGGACACTTCTGGAAATTCGTGAAATCGCAGTTCACTTAGACATTTCATCCCCGAGGGGATAGTATTAAACACGGCGAAACAGTGTAGATGAATCACTGTTTTGCTTTGTTTAGTAGGTACTAGCCCCTCGGGGATGTTCCTAAGTGAGTTGGTAATTTCACGAATTCCCTGAAGTTTTCAGGGATTCCGTGAAATTCCTGGTTTCACAATCTTACTGTGACAGTAAGTGCTGAAGAGGAATCCCAGTTTTCGCAGCAATTTCCTTCAAATTCAGAGAAATTCACGACATTTTTACTCCTAATTCTCCTGTGCTGTGCAGTTCTCATGTGCGTTTGAATAGGAAATGTCTTAATTTAAAGGAGCAGTTCTGATCCGCTTGAGTAGCTACTTTGAGTTGTAAGTTGTGTTTATTTGTGTTTATTTCCAAGCGTAACCCTAATGTGAAATACTCGATACAATTTCTAATTGAATGTTGTTCAGTATCAATCACTTCATTCCATCATCATTGTTTTATTATACTTTTGTTAAATTTCCCTCCCTATTTTCCTCGTATTATTTCCCTTTTGTTCACATACCTTCTTGTCCCCCATTTCATCATCTTCATTTATTCCGAAAACGATATCGGGATGTTATTTAAGGTTGTACTGGACGCAGCCCTTCCCCTTCAGTAGCCACCGAGGTCGTACGTCATTTAGTTTCTTTCTCAGTCTGTCCCTTCTCTGTGTAATCATCATTTATTTCCTGGTCCTTATCACGTATTCACTTCTCTCTCTCTCTCTCTCTCTCTCTCTCTCTCTCTCTCTCTCTCTCTCTCTCTTTTATTTTTTTCCACTCCCTCTTTTTTCTGTTCCTTGATTTATCTTTTGTTCCATTCTTCACGTTATATCTTTGCTTCTATTTCCCCATTCATCGTGATACCTCTTATAATTCTGTCCCACTTTATCAGTTATATATCTCATTTTATCCTTTAGTTGATATCGTCATATATTTTCGCTTTGCTTCTCATGTTATCAACACTTTTTTTTATCATTTTTTTTATTGCTTCGCAACCTTACTGTATTCGTTACGTAGCTAATCAGTCATTTTTTTTACCCATGGTTCCCCTATCCCTCTTCCGCTCATTCGTTATTTCTCTGGCACTCTCTTATATTTTCTTTGTGGTTATTCTGTTTCTCGCCCTCTCTCCTTTTCCCTTCCCTACTTCCTCGTGCGTCGTATTTTAATCTGCCCATTTTATTCCTTCCTTGCTTTACCCTTTTTTCAGTCTCTTAGTCCTTTGTCCGCTTCTCTTTCCCTATCTTTTTTGCTTTCGTCATTCCACTTCATCGGCCTCTCTCTCTCTCTCTCTCTTTTGTCGTGTATTTCCCCTCTTCCGTCATATTTCCCGTTTTCTCCGTTCTTCACTATTTCCATATTTTCTTAATTTCAATAAGATTCTTTCTTCCAGACCTTTTTTTATTTTTTTGTCAGTTTCATCTCCTTTCATAAGCTTAATCTTCATTTCCTTCTCCTTGTTAGTTAGTTTCTTTGTGGGTTCCAGCATCATCGAATCTTTCTTTCTTGTCTTTCCCCATTCTCATTCATCATCATCATCGACCACTATATCCATCTTAGTCATTACTTCCAGTTGCTGTTTTGTTTGGGTTTATTTCTGGCCTGTGCTATCACCATTCGTTTGCCTTTCAATGATGTCCTATATCATTTTCAAATTCCCCTTCTCCACTGATGAATATTTTTGGAATATTTCTTCTTGCCTATTCTTTAGCAGAACTCTATATATAGCTTACCACGCCTCATTTTGAGTCCATTCTTATTTTAGATTCTTATTCCAATAATAGCGCCTCAGTGGCGTGATCGGTATGGTCTTGACCTGCCACCTCGGTGGCCTCGAGTTCGATTCTCGGGAATTCGATTGAGGGGTAAGAGACGTGTATTTCTGGTGATAGAAGTTCACTCGTGACGTGGTTCGGAAGTCACATAAAGCCGTTGGTCCCGTTGTTGAATAACCACTGGTTCCATGCAACGTAAAACACCACGTAAACAAACAAACAAATAAATCATTCCAGTAATTTTCTGTCTTCTACATTGCATCATTATGGCGTTTTCTATCATGACATACCATTTTTCCCTTACTCGTGGAGTAAGCCTACAAACTACTTTGTTGTTTTTGTTCTTATTGGAGGGGGTAGGAAAGACCTATGGACTATGCTTATATAGGCCTGAAAAAGGTGTTTCGCTTTGAGTTAGAGATACAGGAATTTTAGGATTGGGTATTTATGATTTATTTATCAGAATGAAAAATGGAAAAAAATAAATAATGTGCTGGTTACACAGCACAACAATCATTTCTAATAAAATATAGCGTATTTATCGTAATTTTCGTTGGCGAAACAACGCTCCATTTGACCGTAGATCTTAGCACTTGCACCGAGTAAGCTTCCTTTCGTATTTATTTCCTCGCCTATGTGGCTTTAACTGCTTGACTCTTTGGCAACTCCATTTTTAACTCCGTCCCTCTAATCTGCATCTGTTTCATGTCCATATCTTTTTCCCTTCATTCATATCTTCCACAGTGCTTCTTCCAAACAATATATAATGTACGGAAATTAGAACTGAAGAAGTTTCTAGTTGGACGAGTGGTTTTCGCGTTCGGCTACCAATCCGGTGGTCCGAAGTTCGATTCTCGGCTCTGCCAACGCGGAATCAGAGGAATACATTTCTGGTAATAGAAATTCATTTCTCGATATAATGTGGTTCGAATCCCACGATAAGTTGTAGGTCCCGTTGCTAGGTGATCAATTAGTTCCTAGCCACGCAAAAATATCTAATCCTTCGGGCCAACCCTAGGAGAGCTGTTAATCAGCTCAGTGGTCTGGTTAAACGAAGATATTCTTAACTTAGAACTGAAGAGATACAACACATCCCAATGTGGGAACTTCTTTACATACAAGATATGTGACACTTGGAATAAACTGCCACCAGAAGTTTTACACAGCAACATTGTGGAAGCGTTTAAAAGAAAGCTAGACAAGATCATTAGGACTCTGTGAATGAACACTAAAACCTGCTCCTAGAGATAAGTGAGCACACGATGTCTCCTCTTATAATTCCTTCTTACTCATTCCTCTTGTAGCGTATTTCATATTTCCATCTCCGTTACCTTAATCCTACTTTGATATTGCGTCGTGTTATTTCCACATTTCACAGTCCTTTCAAGTATTACCTTCATGCATATATTCCTTAACCTCTATTCCCTCCACCCTTCGTCTCTTATTATTATTGATGATGGCACTTTTCTTCTTTATTCCTGAGTGTCCGTTTTCATACCGTCGCTCTTCATTCATTATTAATTGTTCATAAATATGGATAACCCTTCTCATTCGCTGACAGTGTTCATGCATTTGATTAACCTCCTCATGATTCACCATTCATAGTTCGTGCTTTTGATTAATCTCCTCTGTTCATGCTTTTGGTTTACCTTTCATTCGCTATTCATTGTTTATTTAATTGGTTAACCTCCTCTTCATTCATTATTCATTGTTCATTCATCTGATTAACATCCCTTCCCCTTGCACTTGATTAATCTCCTTTACTTTCACCATTCAGTGTTCATACATTGTTTTTTATCCTCATTGTTATTCACTCTTCATTTTCCATACATTTGACCAATGTTTCTTTATTCACTACGTTAAGTATATCTTAGTTTAACCAGACCACTGAACTGAATAATTTACAGCTCTCCTATGGCTGGCTCGAAGAATTAGATCATTTCGTGTAGTTAGGAACCAATTGGTTACTTAGCAACGGGACCTACAGGGATCCGAACAACATTATATCGAGAAATGAATATCTAATCACCAGAAATAAATTACTCTGATTCCACGTTGGCACCGTAGGTAGCGAAGTCGGGCTACCAAATTGGTAGGAGAGCACGTAACCCACTCGTCCAACGAGGAACTCTTCATTCACTCATGAATGATCAGTTTGACTTCCTGTTCTTTTACTTCCTCCTTTATTGTCTCACGAACAAAACTTCCTTCCCTTTTGTTGGCCCCCTTCTATTTCTTCCTCCCCCGGTGGGTTGAATTGCCATTGTTTCTCTTAAATAGATTCCGTATCCTCCCCTTCATTTCTTCGGTGTTGAATTGCCATTGTTTCTCTTCTAAATAAGATCCTGTATCCCTCCTTTTCTATTCCTCCTGATATCCATCGTTTTCAATTATCTCCCTTTATTTCCTTTATTTTTCTATTTTTCTGCGTTCCCCGTCTACGGGTTTTGTCCCGTTTCTCTCTTGCCCATTCCATACCTCTTCCCAATTTTTCTTGACCTCTATCTTTCGGTTCCGTTTTCCAAGTGGTGTATTATATTATATTTACTTTTGTCTGTTTTAATCATTACTCAAACCTTTCCTCTCTCACTCATTCGGTTTATCTTCCATCGTCAGTACACATAACGTTTCCTCAGTTTCTTCCAATCACCGTTTCGTGTTCTTTGCTATTTGTTCCTTTTGCTTTGTCATCCTTTTTCTTTTGTTTTCAGTTTTCCAGTTTTCTTCCCTGTGTATTCACTTCTCTTCCTTTTTCAGTTGCGCCCTTCCCATTGTCTCCCCTTCCATTTCCCTTCCTTTCTTATTGGTGTTCCTGTTCTTACTTTCCGTTCATATTCAGCTTCTGTTTCTTGCCTCTTCTCTTCGTTTATCGATTTTTTTCTTTCGTTTCCCTCGTTTTATTTACCTTGGCCATATCTTATCGTCAAGATGTCATTTCATAGTTCTTCTCCCTTGGCCAAGTCTCATCAGTATCATTTAGTTTCATTGTCTCCTGTCCTTTCGAAACTATCCTCTCCTCTGCCTCCCAGTTGTTAGTTGATCAGGTTGTTTTATTTTTATTATTATTTATTATTATTTATTATTTTATTATTATTTTATTATTTATATTATTAGTTTATATTTATTATTTATTATTATTTATGCTGGAAATAAACCCTCATTTAAACATGTTTTATTAAAAGTATTTGCTGCCTCAGCTGCGTTAATTTTATAAAGGTTCTTCTCTATTTTTCTAATTATTGTTTTCTCATTGTTGCTCACCAGTTTAAGCAACAATGAGAAAACTATAATTAGAAAAATAGCGAAGAAAATTTATAAAATTAACGCAGTCGAGGCAGCAATTACTTTTAATAAAACATATTATTATCATTTTTCTCTTTTGCTCTCCCTCCGTATTCTTAATTTAGTTTTAATAATGTATTAAAGTTTGCCGTATTTCTATGACTTTGCTTACTTGAATAATCTCTTCCTATTCAATTTAATGTCTTTCTTTGTGTGGTAGGATTTTATGCGTCCTATTTGTAAATAAAATTCTAAAAACATCTGTTTTTTTCATCATTTTATTGAATGAAATGTTATAAATGTGTGCATATGTTTGTGTGTGTATGCGTAATGTACATGTGTACACACATTGCATGTTAATTTATATATAGTTTGTATACTTCACATATAAACGCGGATGCCTACATCGTAATCTTTTATCACCTTGTACAAAAGATTATTATTTTATATAAAGTAAATTGTAATTTCTAACTGTTTGAAGTAAAATAATTTTAAAACTGAACTTGGTCGGTATTTGTGTAATTGTTGAGAAAGTAAAAGTAGTCATCCAGTTATATATTCTAATGCTCGGGAAGCCTTGAATAAATTGATAATTCATACAAATTCTAAATACAGTGAATGCTGATCAGTGTGTGCTTTGAAAGGTCACCGTTAGATTCATAGGAAACAGAAACAAGTATAAAATGCGCCGAAGTATCTTCGGGGCAATCGAGTTTTCATACAGCGTATAATGCTGTTTGGAAAATTCGATGTGCTGAAGTATGAAACTCGTCCACGACCGGTCAGCGCTCAGTTGCTACCCAGATGCCACCCAGATGCCCCTCTAGCTGTGCCAGATGCACGATGCATGGCTAACTGTAATCCTAGAAAAAATATTAACTACTGAGGCTAGAGGGCTGCAATTTGGTATGTTTGATGATTGGAGGGTGGATGGCCAACATGCCAATTTGCAGCCCTCTAGCCTCAGTAACTTTTAAGACTTGAGGATGGACAGACAAATAACCATCTCAATAGATTTATTTTATATAAAACTAAAATGAAATGAATCATGCATGATTTTGAGTAAAATCTAAAAACTAAGGGGAAGAGCCCGGAGGAAAATTATCAATAACCGAGTGAAGATGTATATACTATTTCATAACTTCCAGTTTCCCAATAATAATAATAATAACTAATAATAATGAATAAAATAATAATAATAATAATAAATAAAAATTTTTGGATTCAGTAGCTCTAAGCGGAGGTCCCCGATGCCGGCGAAAGGAAGGCAGATGGGAATGATCAGACTCTTCAGGGGGGCGGAGAAAATCACACCCCCCCCCCCCCCCGCCCCGGCTCCGCTGTGCGCGGGAACGTGGTTAGGGAAGCTGTGTGGAACTGCTTGTCTAGGCAGATGTGTTTACAAGCCTGCTCGGATGCTAAAGAAGCCAATTCCCTTTTATTATTAAGGAGATATTTATACCTTTCCTATGGGGAAGGTTGTTATCTTTTTCTGTGTTGTTAATATACTTTTTTATATTCCTTTTATCATACGTTATTTCTCTTGGCTGCCTGAAACGTGATAGGACGGCAAAGACTTAGTGTCATTTGTATTCGAAATACTTGACTATAACAGACCTATTTTATTACCAAGAAGTCACAAATTGAAAAATAGCTTCAAAACGGATGTCGAATATCTATAGGGGTTAGTGCACCTCCCTTTGTGCACTGTAGGCATTACTAAAGGTTTACCGCGTCCCTTCGTCCACTAGCTGTACCCACTTTGTAGCTATTTACTTTGCCTCCATTCTCGCTTTCTGTCTTAAACCAAAGTGACAAACTCAGCTCAGCTTCGGAGAATGCTGACACAGCCGCTTTGGGTGGCGCGACGTCGAAGGTCGCTGCCTAAGCAGAATAGACCACGTCCTGTGTCCGTGCGCGAGCGGAAGCAGATATGCTTTCTGAATCTGGTTTGGGTCAGATTCTTGGGCGTGATTATGATATGTATAATGACGTCATGAACGTGTGACGAAATTAGTGACGACACTTATCTGGGAGTGTCTTATGAGTGAATTTGTCCTTGCGTACGTGCGAGTTATTTCCTTACATAATGAGAGAGTAAGTTAGCCAAGATGGAGAACTATACGAAGTCGGCAAAGGGCCAAGGTGGTTCCTTTGATTGTTTTTAATTAAGTGTGATTATTGCTTGAATGGGTAAGCATACTTATTTTTTTTAGCCAAAGTGTGGCTTGACTATATTTTGAATATTTGTTTGAAAGATATCCTATTCCATTTGACCTTTGATTTATGTCATTTTGATTTATTTTCTTTTGCTTATGTAGATGAGTTTTTCTATCTTTTCTAGGCGGATCTGGTAACGTATTTAGAAATGGGAACTTAACTGATATTCCGTGGTGTTACTTATAAGACTGTGCTATGACTTTCTGGTTTTATGACTAAACTAATGTTGGTTATTGTAGAGAAAGGGTTGGATGGGTTTAGTTCAATCGCCAGGGTTATCTGAGTTATTTGGACTTTTGAATTTAACCTCTCAGTTAATCATTTTGGCTGAAGAACCTGACTTATTTAGTTAATGCTTTGTTCTTAAATAAATGTATTTTTGTAATTCACGAGTCTGATATAATTGCCTTAGGTAATTGAGAGAGAGAGAGAGAGAGAGAGAGAGAGAGAGAGAGAGAGAGAGAGAGAGAGAGAGAAAGAAAACGGATGTCACTTCAGTGCCTTGCTGCTACACGGTCATTGCTACCAACATATTTTCCCTGTTAAACTGTACCGAGGTTGGAACCTCGGTAACATCATAACTCTAGATATAACATTTTCAAACTGAATTTTGACGTCATTTCACCACTTGACGCTTCAGAATGCTGGATCATACAACAGAAGTAAATTCTTACTTCCTATATTTTCAGAGAAATGGAATAATCGGAGTTATGTCTCTTATGCCTACTCTAGTGACGTTTGCCCTTACGCTGAGCCGGAAATAGCATCCTACAGTAATCTCAAATGGTTTAGAAAAAATCTTCATAGCAGCAAAAATAGACTAAACGACAACGGCCAAATTCTATGAATTTGTAATTAAACATTTCCAAATTTTGCCGGTGAAATTTACTAATTGATGTGGACAATTAGTCAAAAATCTACGTTTTAATTATTATTTTAAACCACAATTTTAAAAAACCATAAACAAAGGTACTAATTAACGTAAGCTAAACCCATGCAAAGGACTTTCTAATGGAATATCCCAATGGAATTTGAGTTTTTCTTCTTTAACCGTAGATTTTTATTTATCATTAAATTCAGTCATACACCTTTTCCAGACTTTTATTGAAGACGTTCATTTGAAATGTCATTAATGAACGCAGCAAGTAATTTTCTAAGGTTGACAGTAATTAATGCGAAGTCTTTGTTGTCAAGATTCTTCTGGGAATAAGGAAAGATTTTTGTCGAAGAGTTTTTAATAAAGTAATTATTTTTCTTCTGTCAGTCATGCGACAACGTCATTCTCAGAATCTTTAATGTTATTTATCCTGCTTCAATATTCAACTGGCATCTTGACTGTCATGACAGTTTACAGTTTTTAACTGAAAGCTCAAGTTACAGAATTGACTTTCTTTAAACTTTGACCTTTTCGTATTTTCTCCTTCTAACATTTTCTGAAGTTCAGTGGCCTTCGGCTCAGTTCCTCATCATGGACATTAATTTACCTGAAGGGAGAGAGAGAATATTGTCTGTTTTAATTAGAGTAATGTCCTAGCAAACGCCTGCATCACTTTGTGAAGGTTTGATTGGTGTCGACTTTGTGATACATCTCGCTTTGCCTCGCTTGTAAAGTGGAAGGCATTTAATTAGATTTACAGTCATATCTTTGCATAAAGATATGTATATTAAAAGCCTATTTTCTATGTAACATATTCTGAATCTCATAACTGCTTTCTAGAGAACATCTAAATTCTCCGAGACAATCGTAACTAGAATGATGCTAAATGAAAACTGTCTTTATTATTAAAGTAAAACATTTACATGAAAAGTAAAATGCCCAGTGGCGCCTCAGTGGCGTCGTCGGTTTGGTTTGGGCCTACCACCTTCGTGGCCGCGAGTTCTATTCTCGGGCATTCCATTGAGGGGTCAGATATCTGTATTTCTGGTGATAGAAGTTCACTCTCGACGTGGTTCGGAAGTCACGTAAAGCCGTTGGTCCCGTTGCTGAACAACCACTGGTTCCATGCGACGTAAAAACACCATACAGACAAATTCATGAAAACCGCTGTAATAAGTTCATGAAAATCGCTCTGATAAAATTACATGAAAATCGTTCCAATAAGTTCATGAAATAAAGCTCAAATAAAATTTCATAAAAAACGCTCAGGTGAAATGTGGAAACCGCTCTACTAGATTGTATAGGTTTCTCGTTGATGACCAATGTGGCGTAAGGCGTATATTGGCTTATTCATACAACCACCCGAAGTGAATATCGTGAACTGATAGATGGGCCTTACGGCAGTTGTCTAAGAAGTCCCAGTCTTCTCTGGAAATCTTGTACGAAGCAGAACATTATTGAAGTATTATAATAGCTCTGTTTTTCAAATGGCAACCAGTTGGTCCATTATCCTCCCTTTGGCAACCTCATCAAGTTGTTATATTATCCTCCCTTTGGCAACCTCATTCATTTATGCGCCACCAGCAGCTACTTTGGTTTCTTAGCAAAATTATTGGAAATATGAGCTTATGAATAAAACATATTGTTACAACTGAAGGCTATTTTGTTATCGGTTGTTTTGCTTTATTTCTGTATTTCCCTTTAACTCCTCTCACTTCTTCCTAATGAACGCTGTAGTAGGCTTGTTCCATAATAATAATAGGTTTCATATACTGAAATAATAATAATAATAATAAAATAATAATAATAATAATAATAATAATAATAGTAATAATAATAATAATAATAACAGCAACTTTATTAATAAAAAAGCTTTGTATATTTGCAGAAAACAAATATAACATCTGAAAAATTGTCACTTATCGTTATCTAGGAAAATAAAAATAATCTGTGTATATTTTTTTTACAGAAAATAAATGTGGATAGGTTCCATCCTCTGATAATTAAGAATAGTGTTTGAATCTACATTGTAGTGACGAATCTTGCATCTCATTGCTAGGAACACCGCGTAGTTGTAAGCCCCCCCTCCCCCCATACCCCAGATTCTGAAGCCTTGCCGAGGATGGGGGGCTTAGGGTTCAGCAGCTGGACTCTGATGCCTGGTGGGAACTACTTTCTCGCTGGGCCTTGGTGCCCAGCTGTTGATCCAACTAAATAAGTCAGCCCTTTTCCTTTTACTAAAGATTTCATCTTTCTGCTTCCTCCCCCTGTAAGGTATAGATATTATGTTGATGACTTTTGGCTTGATTTTGAACAGGATTCAGAATAATTCTTGGGGTTTGAAGGAGGGTGAGGATGGAGGGCATGCCACCTCACCCGTAGAACTCGAGTACCTGACGTGGTCGAGCGAGGGGAAAGTTTAATGTCAAACCCTATCCTCAGTGCCGGATCTGATCTCGACGGACATCATGTCGCCTTAGCACTGGAGATAGGGTGTATATCTGGTAATTACCCCTAGGACGATCCTAATTAAAGGGATGACCCGTCCTCTAAGTGTGACTCCATGGTGGGTATGGGGAATATCTGGATGAATTAAGTTTTCACGTTATATGGTAACCCCCCCTATTTCTGCTGTTGACCCAATGCTTACTTCAAAGGAATTGTCAATGGAATCCCTCCAGAACTCTAGTGTGGCTACTTTAGAGCCATATGTACCAAACACTTATCTAAAAAGAGAAGAATATTTACAAGAATAACTATGGAAGATATTTTTTCTCCTCCAGTATGGTCTCAGTATATCACACTCAAAATAAGCGAAGAAGTAACCCCTCTAAGTAACTTGGTTATATACCGTTCACTGAAGAAAATTCTTGGCTGTGACAATCCCCGATTCTCAGTCGAAAAAAACAAAATCATCGTAAAGGATAAATCTGAAGAAGAATAAAAAAAATAACTTGAAACTACATAACTTGGAATTCACCTTGTAAATGCTTTTGACGAGACCCATTATAACACTAGAATTGGAACCATGTTGCTGGATAAACTTAGAATTGAAAATGACACCAATGAATCTGTATGTCAAACATTAAAAGAAGCCCAGGAAGATCAAAAACTTAATGTTAAATCAGTTATTGTTTATGAGAGAAAAAGTGCTAAAACTGGAAGAAGTTTGAAAATAGCTAAAATTATTTTTTCACGGCAAACTATTCCAACATACATGACAATAGGAAACAAAAGAATAGCAATTAAAGAAGAACATCCAAAACCTATGCAATGCAAGGTTTCCTTGAAATTTGAACATACAGTAAAACGATGTAAGTCTTTGGGCTCGCCTAGATGCTTTAAATGTGGCTCCTTGGAGCATAGTAGGGATGAATGCATCAACCCTAAAAAATGCTTTAACTGTAATGGTTCGCACCATGCTTATGGAAGGGAATGTGTACATTTCAGATATATCCAAGAGGCCCTTACCGCATCAAGAAAATTTGGTATAACAGTTAAGGAGGCTAAGGAAGACAGAAAGAAGAAGGAATGCGGCTTCCCCGCAAAACATTTGCAGATACTCTCAAACACCAAAGCAAAATGATATTCAATGATATCTCACAAGCTATCCAATCTTCTAACACCAGAAATCAAGTAACTGTAGAAAAATCAGATAAAAACAATACCATGGAGATAAGTAACAAGTTCAAAGTACTGACCAGCCTTGCAGTAGATGATCATCTTGATGAACAGAGAGAGGACATCTCTGATAATTTGCACCCTAACAAATGCCAAAAGAAAGAAGAAAATATATCTCAAAAGATAATCCATGACAAAAACAAACCAATAAATACTGAAGAAATACTAAGAGAACTAGATGGACCAACAGAGATAGGAAAGAGACTTAGAACACACAGTGAAACATCCTCACCTAAGAAAGAGAACAACCTTCATAGTCCAAATAGTAAATGTCTGAAAACTACCAGTTCAGAAGTAACCATTGTTTATACCACCAATAGCAAAGACCCTTCAGAAAATTATCATCCGAAATGGTTTCACAGAAATCCAAGGCCTACAAGAAAACCAAACATATAACAATATAAGTCACTTGTACGCGACTATGCTATGCCACCAGATTATAGCAAAGGTGCTAGAAGCAAAATTCCGTTGTACAGCAACAAAATATTATCAGAAGTTCCAATTCAAAAACAAAAGTTGGATACAGTTCTCTCAGCTCAGGGTCGTAAGACCGAAGAAAATAAGTAAAATTTACTTCTAAAAATAATAAGGACACTCCCTCATTCATATTGCAATGGAACATTCGAAGCATTAACAAAAAAGAGTTAGAGTTACTGAAATTAATTAATGAATATAGCCCAATTTGTATCTGCCTCAGTGAAATTTTTTTACCTGTTTCCTCCAGTTTTACAAATAAATTTTACACATGTTATCAACCTCACTCTGCTAATCAGCAAGGTAATATGATACTCATTAGAAAAGATGTACCTTTCACAATATATGATCTTTCATCTGAAATAAATGCCTTAGTTCAGATTGAACTAGAGGAAATTATTACGATTTGCTCTGTATATCTAAGTCCAAATAATATTATAGATTTTGAAAAGTTGAATGACTTGGTCAAGAAGCTTCCCCAACCAATGCTACTTCTAGGAGATTTCAACGCAAGACATTTATCATGGTATGATGTAAAATCAAACTCCAGGGGCAACATCATACTTGAAATTGTTATAGATAATCAACTCCATATATTAGATAAAGACAAACCAACTCATTTTGACCAACGAACAAAAAGTTACTCTCACATAGATTTCTCCTTGTACTCGCAAGATCTAGCAGACAAACATTTTTGGAACACTTATGATGATTTGTGCCGTAGTGATAATTTTATTGTTTTAATTATTATTCTGAATTTCACTGGAGAGATAGCAATTAATAAATTTAATGTTAATAAAGCCAATTGGGAAGATTTTAGTGAATGCACGAAGAATGTTCCATTATGGGATAATAATTTGGACATAGAAACTACTCTGGTTATGTTTTTAGTTCTGGTAATTGATGCTGCAGAGTCATCTATACCATTTGTAGCACAAGTAAAGATTAAATGTCCAGTTCCTTGGTGGAATGAGGAGGGTAAAAAAGCAAAGAAGGCCAGTAGTAAGGACCAAAAAAAATTAAGAAGTCGAGAAACGATTCAGATTACAAAGATTATAAAAGGTCATGTGCTGTAGCAAAACAAACATTTAATGAAGCACAAAGAAAGTCTTGGTGTAACTACCTAAAATCGGTGTGCAAAGATACACCCCCTATGTAAGATATGGAAAAAAGTGCAGAAAATACTAGGAAAGCACATTCGATCCCATGTCCGAGTTTTGAAAATTAATAGCAAACATATATGATCCTAAAGAGGTAGCAACTTGCCTAGCAGAACATTTAAGTAATATCTCCAAAGGTTCGTCAATAAAATCTTTTCGCACCATAAAAGAAAAAGACGAAAAAATTCCAATTAATTTTGAGACTGATCAATATTATTCATACAATGATTGTTTTGCCTATTCATACAATGATTGCTTTACCATGGATGAACTTTTATCGGCATTGTTAACATGCTCCCATACAGCCCCTGGTGAAGATATGATCACTTTTGAAATGTTGAAACACTTTCACCCAAACAGTTTATTAAAGCTATATAACAAAATATGGATTGAAATATATTTCCCACAAGATTGGCGGAAAGCACTGGACCTTCCATTCTTGAAGCCAGGCAAAGATCCTTATGACACAGACAGCTACAGACCAATAGTATTAACAAGCTGTTTATGTAAATTGTTTGAGAAAATGATTAACACCAGATTAATCTGGTATCTTGAAAAAACAGGATACTTTTCCGTCTCACAATATGCATATAGGAAACTAAGATCTACCTTTGGTCCTTTAACTTTACTTGACACCGATATTGGGAAAGCATTTGCTTCAAATAGCTATGCCACAGCCATCTTCTTTGATATGGAAAAGGCCTATGACAAGACATGGAACCATCAGATTTTAAAAGAAATGCATTATTCTGGGCTGAGAGGATTTTTACCCTGAAACATTGTACAATTTTTAAAGTGAAGAACTTTTAAAGTTAAAATAAATGGTGTTTTATCTAAGGAGTATCCACAACATGAAGGAGTTCCACAAGGTAGTGTTTTGAGCACCACCCTTTTTATCAAGGCTATTAATGAATTTACAAAACACCTACCAACTGGTGTCCAGTGTTCATTATATGTAGATGATTTTGCCATTTGGATCATCCACTCTGATATTTATACAGGACAAATCATTCTACAAAAATCTCTTGATCTTATCGTATCGTGGACTACTGCTCATGGATTCACTATATCGCCAAGTAAAACTGTAACCATTACTTTTACAAATAAGAAAAATGTACCGAAAATGAAATTACTACTATATGATAAACCAATTAATTTTGTTACTCATACCAAATTTCTTGGGTTGTATTTTGACCAGAGTGACTTGGAAATTTCACATTAATTACCTACGTGAAAGCTGTAGTAAAGTACTTCGTCTATTGAAGAAATTGTCACATACCAAGTGGAGCTCAGATAGAAGTACATTACTCTATTTACACAAGACTTTGATACTGAGTAAAATTGATTATGGGTCGCATCTATATGCTTCTGCATCTTCCAGTACATTGGGAAAATTAGATCCTCTGCACAATGCAGGTTTGAGATATGCTACGGGTGCATTTAAATCTACACCTGTTATTTCTCTGTATAGTGAAACAGGTTTGTGTTCACTTGAACAAAGAAGGGTCGAATATAGTTTAAACTTCCATTCACGGACATTGAGATACCCATAAAAAATGAGCAATATTATAAATAATACCATCATTCCAAAAAGAATTGGACCACGATAATTTTATCCATTTGTTATACGACTGAAAACCTACATAGAAAAATATAATATTCCACCATTAAAATTCCCGAACCGTTTACCAAATTCAACACCTTTTTAGGAATGGAATAAGCCTCATGTATGCCATGAGTTATTAGATTTAAAAAAAAAGATGAAATTCCAAGTTACGCTGTCAAACAATTTTTTTTGGGAACCAAGAAATTCATGCAAATACTACCTCATTTTATACAGATGGCTCAAAAACTAATGCGGCTGTGGGGTTCGCAGTTATTACAGACGAAAAATATTATCATGGAAGAATGCCTATTTATAGCTCCATATATTCCGTTGAATTGGCAGGAATTTCATTGGCTCTGTATAAAATCCCTAGAACTCCCAACAAACATTACACTATGTATATAGTTATTAAAAAAAGTGCTATTTAAGCAATAGATTCTTTTAAGCATCATCACCCTGCAATACAAGAAAATATTCATTTTTTAAGGATTCGAAATATCAAGATATCCTTGTGCTGGACACCAGACCATGTTGGAGTTGTAGGCAATGAAATTGCTGATAAAAATGCAAAGGAAGCAGCATTAAATGATAGAAATAAAATTAATAAAACATATAAGGACTAAAAACTTTTTTAAATTTATTTTAGATAAAATCTATGGAGACCAATGGTTATCATTTGAAAATAACAAACTCAGAGGGAGAAAGACCACAATAATTCCTTTTAAGAATTCTCTGCAGAAGCAGAGAAACCATGAGGTCGCTTTGTGCAGTCTGCGTAATGGGCCCACAAGAATTGAATGCTCTAAGTATTCACAGATTAGACATAAATACTTTGGATCATCTCCTAAAAGGCAGGACATTCTAGGAGATGACTCAAATGTTCGCAAGATTTTTAAATTCTTAACAGATACAGATCTATTAAAACATATATAAATAATTTTATTAGATACAGATCTATAAAAATATATATATTAATAATTTTATTCATACAAATTTGTTTTAAATGTGTACAGTAATGTTTTATCTATTTATTTATTTTTTTTAAAACTAAATGACTAAAAATATATTTATTTAATATGTTAATTTTAACAGATTTCATCTGCATTAAGCAGCCGATTGGATTTAGTCGGAAATGGTTGCTTAAACAAATAATAATAAGTAATAATAATAATAATAATAATAATAATAATAATAATAATAATAATAATAATAATAATAATAATAATAAATAAAATAATAATAATAATAATAAAAGGCTGAGTATTGTCTCTTGGTTCCTGACTGAACTATCATAAATATAATTAACTGGTAATCGTAACAAGGTCTGATTATTTTTGTAGTTTGGGAAGTGGCTGATGATATGGGAACGTGAACAGAACAGCATAATCAGAAATTATTTAGTTGCATGATTTAGCAAGCGGTTTTTAGTTGCTAAAAGTAAAATGAAAAAATTATGAAGCGAATGAATGCATTTTTTGACATACAATATTGGGAAATGCTTTAGTGTAGATACACTAAACGGTAGGCGTATCGAAAATAAATTAGAGTCAAAGAATTACAAGGAAATCCATCGTTCATAAAGATTCTTAATAAATAGCATAATTCGCTTAGGTGAATTTGAAGGAACACAATATATATATATATATATATATATATATATATATATATATATATATATATATATATATATATATATAATATATATATATATGCACAGATGTTTTTCTTTACCAAACTCATACTTATTTTGTGGTTGAGTCAGTTACGGCAACAGTGGATGATATTTACATTACGTTTCCGTCATTACGCTCGTTAAGACTCGTCCTTGACAATGATTTCTTTTCCGAAAACAAGATAAGAACTTTCCTACCCTCCATAGAAGACTCTTCTCCAGTTCCGAGTCTCTTCAGGAGAGTGGGAGCAGATGGGCCTTCGAGTGTTGGTCTTCATTAACGTAGTTGCTCCTCCTCAGCTCCTCAATGGAGCCTTTGTTACTTCCTGAAAGAACTTGGATTGGTCGAAACCGTGTTTCTTTTAATAAAAAACTTTAGGCCCGCTCCCAACCCCGCCTCTCTCTCTCTCTCTCTCTCTCTCTCTCTCTCTCTCTCTCTCTCTCTCTCTCTCTCACTTTTTTTATTTTTTTATTTTGGAGTAGTACATCTAGAATTTTAAAGTAATTTTACCTATAGGTACTATACTATAGCATTTATCCTTTTCACAATTAATGAGCATTTTTGTGTCAGCGTAAGAAATCCACGTAACCAGAAAAAAATATTGTACAAAAAAATGGTAAAAAACGACACCCCCAAAATAGCATCTCACTCAATTCATCTGAAACAACCTGCATAGATGTTATAGTAAAGTGTCTGTGAATACCGACGTAGGTTTCCGATATGAGTTTGTGTAAATACAAGAAAAAAAAGGTAAAAAAAAGGCGTAATCGAGTTTTCTGTATGACTCGCGGCCTATGAGACTTTCAGCCACATCCTGATGGTGACCTATCCTATACCGTTGCCAGACGCACGATTATAGCTAACTTTAACCTTAAATAAAATATAAGCTACTGAGGCTAGAGGGCTGCAGTTTGGTATGTTTGATGATTCGATCGTAGATGAACAACATAACAATTTGTAGCCCTGTAGACTCAGTAGGTTTTAAGATTTGAGGGCGGACAGAAAAAAGTGCGGACGGACAGACAATAGCCATCTCAAATAGTTTACTTTTACAGAAAACTAAAAAGGTGTGATTAGAATTCCTTGACCAGACAGCAAAATTCACAGAT
>NC_061097.1:26791656-26818692 GCF_015104395.2 Macrobrachium nipponense
CTAATGAATGAAAGCTTAAACAAAAAAAGAAAAAACTCACAACACAAACAAATTGCCCCAACACGAAATAACCTCCCGAACAGAGAAACACATCTTCAAACCTTTAGCAAAAAGATTATATAGCAAAAAACCGTAGCAAAAGATTTGGAAATAAAGAAAGGCTTTAAAAAAAACTTTTCACTCAAAAACCATCCATTTTTCTCGTTCCGAACAAGGATTAAAGGTTCGTGCGCAAGTCCGATTTTTCCTAAGGCAGCATTGAAGGACAATTGGCCCCGGGAATTTGTGTCTATTTTTGTAGGAAACGGGAAGGGATATTCCTTTCTGCCAGAGTTCAGCTGTGGCCAGTTGCAAAACACCAGATCAAAAAATGGAAATAACGAAGCATAACTCTAGTGAATGCGACAAGAAATATTCGTCCAATCTTTCCGAGGTTGTTCTTTAATTGAGAAGCAGAAAAACACGAAAGTTCGATGAATCATTTCGTTTTAAAAGGCGATGAGTGGCCATGAATTAACTGCATCATACAAATGTGTTGATACTTTCTATCTGGGGAGGGCAGAGCTGAAAGCGAAATCAAAAGAGATGAGGGAAGTTGAATATTACAAAAGATGACTTTCCAATTTGCGTTAGACCATATTACTATCTATTTGATGGTTATTTGTTTGTATGGTGTTTTTACGTTGCATGGAACCAGTGGTTATTCAGCAACGGGACCAACGGCTTTTACGTGACTTCCGAACCACGTCGAGAGTGAACTTCTATCACCAGAAATACACATATCTCACTCCTCAATGGAATGGCCGAGAATCGAACCCGCGACCACCGAGGTGAGAAGCAAACACCAAACCAACCACGCCACTGAGGTTATATTGTTGTTTGTTTATACTGTGCATTTCCAAGTAATTCATTGTATTCGACAGCCATGTAAGCGGATTGGCAAAAGTTATTTAGCGAGACTAAGACACAAAAGACCTAAGAATATTATTACGCTTTCCATGTTGTAAATAGCATAACTTAACTATGCTTTCTATGGAAGCATTAAGTATAAAACTAGACCAGCATCATTCATTCCTTGACCAAATTCCGTGGCATACTAGATTTTTCGAAATAATTATAAAAGCTACAGCTATCGGCGACATTGGGCCACCTAATTTTGTTCTTAGCAATTGAGGAAGATCTAATTTTTCTAAGTTCCCCACATCACTTAATATGGAATGAGAAGGGAAATGGAAGTTTTCTAATGATGTTGACTTCAATGCAGTACGCAGGAGCGTTCTATAAAAAGTATTATTTAAACAGCACTGGAACCTTTTGTGTCATTAAATGCAAAAGTGCCCCTACTTTCTAAATTACCTACTGCATCTATCAGGCTCATTAAGGTTACCATATAAATTTTTAACTAATATATAGCTAATTAATATATAGATAATATTCAAACATAAAATACAGGTCATAACGAATATCTCCAAACGCCGCCAAGAGAGCTGTGCCTTTGGAAGGTTGGTGGAATGGGTCCCATACGAAAAACTCAAGACTAAAAGACATTAGGTAACTGCGCTGAATTGAGTTGAATAAAGAATTTATGCCAAAGGCCAAGCACTGGGACCTACAAGGTCATTCAGCGCCGAAATGGAAATTGACAGTGAAACGTTTGATAGGTGTAAACATAAGGAAAACCTCTCAGTTGCACTATCAATCAATTGTTAGGAGAAGGTGGAAAGTAAGATGAAGAAAGTGAATATAAATGTAGGTACAGTAAAAGGAACGAAAGTGGTTGGTTGCAGCTAGGGGCTGAAGGCACGCTGCAAAGAACCTTAAGTAACGCCTACAGTGCGCCGCATGAGGTCCACTGACGGCACTAATCCCCTACGGATTATAGGGTAAAATGAGAGTACAAGCTTTTCGTTCTGTTTCCTCTCTAATTCGATTTGGGTCCAATTTACCACACACAAAAATGCCTTTTCCCCGTTTTTTGAAAGCATGCTTTCTAATTTTCCCGCAAAATATTGATAACTGACAGAAATCCTTGAAAAACTAAGATAGTTTTTGGTCATACTTGTTACTCAACGAAAGGTTAGCTGGTTAAACAGATATGTAACCAGAGAAACCGTTTGCACGAATGCAAAGTTACTCTACATGTCTACGATTGACGGAAGCCTCAAAATACAATGGAACCAACGAAATGACTGTCATGTCCTCACTGAGTCAGTCTGAAGAAACTCATTCACAACAACTAAGTTAACTGGATCGATCATATTTTTCTAACTGGAATAATGTTATCATAACGCCTAAACTATATTGTATCTCAATTATATCATTTTACAGGTAAGGTTTTAGATATGGTTCCAATGAGAGTAGAAGGGAAATCCTTCCCTCCAAATAACTCTTCAATTCATTTCTTAATTGACTGATTGATTTATTTATTCATTTATTTATTTGTGTTTATTTTATCCACATTTGTGCATCTCTCTTCCTTCATTCTCCGAACAGATTATCTGTGAAATTCGTTGAAGATTAAAGCTTGCACGTGTTGCTCCCAAATGTGACACATGGAAATTACTCAAGTTGGCGAAGGATTCCTGTATAAAGCAATCTACATGCATACTAATGCAGACTTTTTTCCCATTTAAGATCATGAGAAAGTGATGATATCAAATAAAACGCATTCATATGTCACAGTGCACATAACATTATTTCTTCACACGTTCCAACGATGAAAAGGTCTCAGACGCATCAAATGCAATTAGCAATTTCCCACAGCCGAGGAAGATCCATAACATAAAACTTTTACTTCCCCATTTTTCGTCCCAAACCAGAGAAATATTCTACCCGTTTCCTCGCCGGTGGTGGTGGTGGTGGGGGGAGCAGAGGCTCCCTTTTCCGCCTGGAAGATTTGCAAAGATTAAAATATGAATGGAAAGCTATCTTTCGACCGCATCGCTTTTTCCTAAAACGAGGACCAACTTCGATGAGCTTTTCAGACCAAGAGGAGACTTTTGAAAAAAAAAGCTTCACTCGAGGTCGTCTTCTCGAGTCGTAAAACATTGTCTCCAAGGACGGACGTCACATGCGGATCTTGATGCTACAAGAGAAGGAGTTAAAACGCGAGAATAAAAGCAATGGAGGGTGAAAGTGGAATTAAAATACGAGGGAAAAGCCACTGGCGAATGAATGATGAAGATGAATACTAAACAAGATGGGAGGAAGTGCGGGAAATCAAGATTAATTTTTCAAAAGCCAAGACAAAGAATGGAAGATGAAACTACAGATGGACAGACAGACAGACAGACAGATAGACGCATTGCTTTGGAGGTACAACGTAACTAGCGGATATGCTTCGATCTAGACGAATGTGTATTTAGCAGAATACAAAAGTAAAAATTAATGGTCTCCATTCAGCTCTTTTTTCCACAGCTCTAGCTGTGTTACTGGGCCCCCTTGACAGACCAAGTCTCTCCTGCAGCTGCTAATTTTCCTCAGTGAAATCTACGAAGAATGAGATTACTCTTTATGTCACAGGAGAAAGTGTACCTCAGCGAAGAGTAAATGAAATACTCTGGTTATACAGACTAACAAAAAAACTGCCTTTATGTTTCATAATGAAAAATGAATCTCTTTCCAGGGATTCATAAATCCTTAACAAAGAGTTTAAGCCAAAGGCCAAGCACCGGGACGTATGAGGTCATTCAGCGCTGGAAAGCAAATTGATAGTAGGTAGGTTTGAAAAGTGTAACCGGAGGAAAACCTCAAAGCAGTTACGCATAACGGTTAGGAGAAGGTGGATAGGTAGATGGAAGAAAGGTGATATGAAAGGAGGTACAGTAAAAGGAATGAAAGGGGTTGCAGCTCGGGGACGAGGGAACGCTGCAAAGAACCTTGAGTAATGCCTACATCGCACACCGTGAGGTGCACTGACGACATTTTCCCCCTCAGGAGGAAAATGTTTTCATGTTTCAAAATGGAAAAGAGAATCTCTTTCCAGTGAATTACAGCCGATTGGACTTAGTCGGAAATGGCTGCTTAAACAAATAATAATAATAATAATAATTCCAGTGAATTATAAATCCTTGACGAAGACTTGACCTTGGTTACTCTTATCCTATTTATTAAGGATCTGGTTCTTTTTTTTTCTTTTGCTGATAATAAAGACTATCCACACTGGCTACTGTTTTTTTCTTTTCTTTTTTTCTTCATTTCTACTTCCAGAAATTCCAGTACCTTTGAACCTGCCATCTGCCATTCTGTTGTCTTTTGGCCTACTGTATAATTCTCTACTTGAAGGAAAGCGCATTTCGTGCATCACTGAAGACCAGCGACGAATCTGGCCTGGAATCTGTTTCATTTGACATAGCTCCTGTGCTTTGTAGTAATTTTTTTCCTGGTTCTTTTTATTCCTGCTGCTTCAGTTCCTCACTGGACGAGTGGGTTGTGTACTCGCCTATCAATCGGGTAGTCGGAGTTCGCTCCCCCGATGCTGCCAATGCGGAACCAGGGGAATTTATTTCTGGTGATTAGGAATTCATTTCTCGATATAATGTGGTTCGAATCCCACAATACGCTGTAGGTCCCGTTGCTGAGTAACCAATTGGTTCCTAGCTACGAAAAAAAAAAAAAAATCTAATCCTTCGAGCCAGCCCTAGGAGACCTCAGTGGTCTGGTTAAACTAAGATGTACTACTTCTTCTGTTAACAGCATGAACTTTTGTTTCCTCTATTTGAGAAAATGTACAATATTTTACAGTTTAAATAGTATTACCAGCAGAATTTTATCAAAGTTGACTTAAATTTACCAAATATTAACAAATATGATTATATCCTACGTTCGGGTTGAGATGAATATCTTTAGCACGTACATTTTACAAATAATCTATGTATTACAATATCATTTTTCTGTCGTTACACATATAGGATTTTATCAGTATATATACCTATGTTTTATCCTTGATTTCATAAACCGTCGAATACCATCGTTTTCATCTTTTATTGCTGCCTTGTGGGCTAACCAAATCCCAGAAAACATAGACACAAATCAAAATTACAGTAGTGTTTCTTCTGTCCTATTTCGAACGTGCTTCAAAATCCAACTTTAAAATGAACTGAGTCAAGATGTTCTATAAAAAAAATAATAATAATAATAATAACCGACTGCTTAACCCCTCCCAGACAGTGCTCTACTGATTTCATATCTCTTACTGCTTTTGTATCCGAAACTTTTGACCCATTTTCATTTGATTGCACTTTTAATTAAGTTTTTTTTGTATATGGCTTCCACTACCGTGAAATTTAATGTCTAGAAAAGATTATATACGCGCAGTAACAAAAGTGCATTTTATTGTTAGGAAATTCCAAATTTTGTTTCATAAAGTTTAGTAAGAGATTATTTATTTAACATGAAAATAATAACAAGAATCGTGGAATATTTCAAAAAGGAAGAAACAATTCTATTTTACAACACTGATTTCGGTTTTGCGATTACTAAGCCTAAAGACAGTCTCCCAATTTCTCGTAAAATCACTAATTATACCAAGAAAATTTCCAAGATAGTTGAACTTACAGATAGAGTCTTACAGTTTTTGGTAAAACTGCTAATCATACCAAGCAAATTTGCAACATAGTTAAAACTACTATTGGGGAGCGGGAAATCTTCCGAAACATTTCACTAATACTAAACTTAAGGGATACCGAGAAACATGACAGCAACCAATACAAAGTAAATGCACGCTCTCTCTCTCTCTCTCTCTCTCTCTCTCTTCGGACGACATGTTATTTAAACCATTTAACAATTTACAGGATATTTGTCCTCCCGACAAAAAGCAAACAAACGCCACATATTTGCGATACCATTCATAAGAGTAGCCAATTAAAAATCACCCACAAGCAAAGAAATATAAATGATCTGATAGAACAAGCAAAAGGAAACGCAGCTGCAAAAAGCGCAAAAACAAACAAAAGGAAAATTTCCGGGGAGCGAATGTTTACCAACGATTGTTCCTTTGGAATCTCCTGAAAATATAACGTGTAATCTGGAAATCTCACGGGCAGGGAAGGGCAAATCCGACAACGCACAGGAAATTGCATATGCATTTGATACCTCTTGTAACAATAAGTTCCTGGCAAAGATAGATGTACGTGTGTGTGTTTGTATGTGTGTATGTATATATATATATACATATATAATATATATATAATATATATATATATATATATATATATATATATTATATATATATATTATATATATAATATAATATTATTATACAACTATATATAAATATATATATATATATATATATATATATATATATATATATATATATTATATATATATAATATATATATATATATATATAATATTATATACATATATATATATATATATATATATATATATATATATATATATGTGTGTGTGTGTATATATATATATATATATATATATATATATATATATTATATATATATATGTGTGTGTGTGTATGTATATATATATATATATATATATATATATATATATATATATATATATATATATATATATATATATATATATATATATATATATATATATATATATATATATATATATATATGTATATTATATAATACATATATATATATATATGTTATATATATATATATATATATATATATATATATATATATATATATATATATATATATATATATTATATATATATATACATAAATATATGGCCGCACGTATGTATGTACGTGTGTGTTTGTGCCACACACTCTGAAACGCATTGAGCAATTTCAACCGAACTTGGTATACATCAGACTTACTATATGGAAAAGAATAGTGTGGGGCAAGAAAGGGGTGAAATGTACAAATAACCAAAAACGACAGATATTAGTATCTAATCCATAGATTTCGAGATCGTTGAGATGAATAGTGATACTCCCAATACCCTTCAAGTCCAGGTTCAGCCCTGATAGGAAGGGGAGGTGTGAAGGAGTGAAAAATAAAATTTCAAAAATGACAGATATTGGTGTCTAATCCCTAGTTTTCGAGGTTTCTGGGATGAACAAAGAATTGCTGAAGTCCTTTAAGTCCAAGTTCAGCCCTGATGGAAATGGAGGGTGAGAAGTGGTGAAATATATGTCAAAAAATACTGGGCAATATAATGGAAGCAACTATCTTAACAGGAAAGAGATAGAGAGACCTTACAGACCTTACATCTTGTTTGGGTTGCCCCAGGTCCCTCAGTGTGAGGCACCTCTAATGTCTACCAGAGAGTTGCTAGTACATCTTCCGGTATATTTTGCATCTTCCAATCTTGGACGGTCTGGGATGCGGCTTAGATATTTGTCGAGCTTATTCTTAAACACATCTACGCTCACTCCTGATATATTCCTCAGATGAGCTGGCAACGCATTGAATAGATGCTGCATTATCGATGCTGGTGCATAGTGGATTAATGTTCTGTGTGCTTTCCTTATTTTTCCTGGTATAGTTTTGGGCACTATTAATCTACCTCTTCTTGCTCTTTCTGATATTTTTAGCTCCATGATGTTTTCGGCTATTCCTTCTATCTGTTTCCATGCCTGAATTATCATGTAGCGTTCTCTTCTCCTTTCTAGACTATATAATTTTAAGGATTGTAGTCTTTCCCAGTATTCAAGGTCCTTAACTTCTTCTATTCTAGCTGTAAAGGACCTTTGTACACTCTCTATTTGTGCAATATCCTTTTGATAGTGTGGGGACCATATCATATTGCAATATTCAAGTGAACTACGAACATATGTTTTATAAAGCATAATCATGTGTTCAGCTTTTCTTGTTTTGAAGTGCCGTAACAACATTCCCATTTTTGCTCTACATTTTGCCAATAGAATTGCTATTTGATCATGCATAACATGTTCCTATTCATCATCAAACCAAGGTCTTTAACTGCTTCCTTATTTGTGATTGTCTCATTATTAGGTCCCCTATATGCATATAGCTTTCCTTCTCTGTCTCCATAATTTATTGATTCAAATTTATCAGAGTTAAATACCATCCTATTTACCTCTGCCCAATCATATACTTTGTTAAAGTCTCTTTGTAGTGCGGTCCTATCTTCATCACAAGTAATTTCTCTACTTATTCTTGTGTCATCGGTGAAACTACTCACTACCGAGTCCTTAACATTACTGTCTATGTCTGCAATCATAATAACAAACAGTAATGCAGCTAGCACCGTACCTTGTGGCACACCGGACATTACCTTAGCTTCATCCGATTTCTCATCGTTTGCAATAACTCTCTGTTTTCTATTGTGTAAAAATTCTTTTAACCATCTTCCTACTTTATCCACTATATTATGTTTTCTAATTTTCTTCGCCAACATATTATGGTCTACCTTGTCAAAAGTTCATTACTTGTACTGCATGAATTCCCTATGTCCGTTAGTCACATAATTTCTTTAATTAAGTTATGTATTTGTGATTGCAGATTTATTTTTAATGGAGAATATTACCAACAAATATTTGGTATGGCCATGGGTAACCCTTTTTCACCTCTCCTTTCAAACTTATATATGGAATTTTTTGAGAGACAACACCTCCCTAATATCACACTTATCCCCTTAAAATGGTACCGATATGTCAATGATATCTTAGTAGTCTTACCTGGTGGTATTGATGTAAATGATTTACTGTCTAAATTGAATAATTTAGTGCCATCCATAAAATTCACTGTTGAAATTGAAAATAACAATGGCATCCCTTTCCTAGATGTATTAATACATAGAGAATCTTTCCAATGCAAATTCAGTATTAATAGAAAACCCACAAATAATTTAACATATGTACATTTTTATTTTCGCCACCATCTTAATATTAAAATTTCAATTTTTTCTTCTATGTTCCTACGCGCTTTGCGTATCACGAGTCCACAATACCTGGACCAAGAAATAGAATACATAAAAAAGATAGGAAACGATCTCTGCTACCCACCTCATTTAATTGATTTATGTTATCAAAAAGCTCATAAAAAGTTTTATAATGTTGCTATTAATGAAAAAGAAATCCCTAAAAATGCACTTAGCTTACCTTATTTTCATGGATTTGAAACCATAAAATCAATATTTAAATCGTTTAATGTTAATGTAGTGTTCTCTTATAACAAAACCATTAAAGATATGCTAATTAAGAATAGTCCCGTAACAAATAACAACATCATTTACAAAATTCCTTGTAAGGATTGCCCATCGTTTTATGTTGGTCAGTCTAGTAAAAATTTATGTGTTCGGATTAAGCAGCATATGTATTCAGTTAGAACAGCCCAGACTTCAAAATTCTGTTTATCCATCTGAGTGAAAAATCTCCTTGTATTAATCGGCTAACTCGCTTTTTCATTTTTTTTCCTTCGTTGCAAAAAAACCTTTATTTATACATAGCATCACGTTTTATATACTTCGTGATCAAGTTATTCATATATATACATATATATATATATAATATATATATATATATATATATATATATATATATATATATATATATATATATATATATACACATACACACACACACACATATATATATATATATATATATATATATATATATATATATATATATATATATATATATATATATATATATATATATATATATATATTTATACTGTATCACGAAATTTTGGAACGCGATAAATCCATAAATAAAGGTATAAGCCATGAAGGAAAAATAAACAACGGAGTTTCTGCAAGATCTTTCGACGTTCAATGTCCTTTACTCAGCAGATAAACTGACTGACTTACATGAGGAATTGACAGTACAAGAAAGCTCATATAACTGACAGATAGGGATTATAAGCAGATTAGTACCTAGAATTCGGCACACCTGGAGAAAGAGTAACCTTTCCAAACAAGCATAAACATGGGTACAATTTAAAAAAAACAAAAAGATTAAGTCAATCTGCTCAGACACAAGGACAAGACAATTAAAGGATAATATAGAGTGACAGCTTTTCAGAACTTTGGTAAACAAAAACTTATTCACAATACATATTCACAATACATATTAAACTTACAACAAAGATATCTTAGGCCCCCATACACTATCGAGCATCGAATCGCGTTTCGTGCAACACGTCGAGTTATCATAGTGTATGGGGGCTTGCGCATCGTGCAACGAGCCACTCGCAGCTGGCTTGACGCTATCAAGACATTCCTGATATTTTGTGGGCGGAGCTTCAAGCCAAGTGATAATTTGTTGGGTACACGAGGAAGGCTCCATTATTTTTGTATGTTGAGTGAAATTGAAGATGGATAGCGCCAATTCAAGAGAAGTGTTAAGTGACTTTATAGACCTATACCAGTCTTTCCCGTGTTTGTGGAAAATTAAATCGGCAGATTACTATAACAAACACGCAAAACAAATTTCTCAAGACAAATTAGTAGAAAAACTGAAAGAATGTGACCCTAATGCTGATCGTGAATCATGTTTACGTAAGATTAATTCTCTATGTGCATCATTTAGAAAAGAATTTAAAAAAGTTCAGGCCTCAAACAAATCTGGAGCCAGCACAGATGACATTTATAAGCCCAACTTATGATACTACGAAAAATTACTCTTTCTGAAAGACCAAGAAATGCCAGGACGCTCTAGGTCTACTATAGAGGAGGAAAGCTTTGAAAGAGAGATGGTAAGGGAAATTTATATTTTTATTAAACACTAATTATCCTTTTACAATTTCAGGGATGCTTTCTCCTTGAACAATGTGACTTGTACTTAATATTTTAAGTACTATCTAGCAATGATATGAAGTTCTATACATACAATTATTAAGAAATAATATGCACTTCTTATACAGAATTAATTGTTTTAATTCATACAAAGTTCACCAAAACCTTAAAGCACCATGAACTAAATAATTAATTTGTTTAGAATTTAACTAACTATCCAATGGAAAAGTCTGAGACCAATTGTTAGTTTAATTTTTTTTTTTTTACTTATTTTTTTTTTTGGCTAAAGACTACGCTGAATTTATATAAACTTGGTCTCGTACTCTAGTTTCCTACTGACTTGTCTTGCCATGGAACGGCACCTTCTTCCATAAAATAAGCCATAAATTGATTCCTGACTTCTTTAGCTTCTTGCGGAGGGTTTCTGGTATGTGTCCTTTCCAAAGGTTGTAGAGCAACATCTCCGAGCATTACATCAGGAATGGTTAGGTTTTCAATGCCTAGGCCTATATCATTGCTTACATTTTCCGGCGGCAAATATGATGCACTACATTTTCTTCTCAAAAAGTTATGTAGAACGCAGCATGCTAATACTACTTTTTCTATATTAGCAATCTTTAGATTTATTGGTGAAGAAAAAATCCTAAAACGTGAAGTCATAATACCAAATACATTTTCGATTATTCTTCTTCCTCTAGAGAGCCTATAGTTAAATATTTCTGCGCTCCTTTGTGAGGTCTTTAGAGGAATAAGGCTTTAAAAAAAATGCTTCCTTAACGCGAAAGCCTCATCTCCGATGAATACATATGGCAAAATTCTGCTACTATTTTCTGGTTTAGCTGGCTCTGGCAATTCAGTTTCCCTTCGCTTAATAGGTCTCCGAATTTTGTGTTCTCAAGCACACCTCCATCTGATATTCGCCCATTAGTGCCAACATCACACATAATAAACTCATAGTTTGGTGCATTGCAAGGGCCAAACAGCCAACTAACACTATTGAATCCTTGTAGTTCCAGTAATAAGACCCGGAATCATGGGGAGGAGTTATGCTTATGTGCTTGCCGTCAAGCGCCCCGCAACAATTAGGAAATTGCCATTTGTTTTCAAATTGTTGTGCGATTGCTTTCCATTCTGCGACACTCGAAGGAAACTGAAAAAGAGGAAATAAAGAAAATTATAAATATTATACCATATTATATAATGCAAATTTTAACAAGTTACTTAAAAAAAGTCACATGATATCAATTTTTTCCATCTGTAAATCCTAACTATTTTTTTTTTTTAATGGACGGGAGAATCAGGAATGACCAGAAGGCTCATTCTCTAGCCTGACCTCAAAAAAAAAAGAAGAAAAAAAAAAAAAAATATATATATAATATATATATATATATATAATATATATATATATATATATATATATATATATATATATATATATATATATATATATATATATATACATATATATATATATATAGAGAGAGAGAGAGAGAGAGAGAGAGAGAGAACAATACAGAAGAAAAAAAAGGGCAAAGCTCAAAGGGTAAAAGATGAAGTAAATAAATGTTTTATTTTTAGCCTGATTTTGCTTAGCCAACGAAAAATTTATAAATGCCGAAATACAAAAGTTTGTACACATTTTAAATATTTTTCTTTCTTCTTCCACAGTTGGATGAAACATCTGTTTCTTCACCAACAACTGTAACCATTCCCACTCCTGCTCCTTCTCCTACAGGCTCCGAAGCATCATCTTCTACATCTTCTAAAGGATGCAAGAATTCACAGAGGGATTTTTATAAGTTACTCTCCGAGCGTCTCCAGAAAAAGCAAAGTAGTAAATTCGATGCTCAAGTTAAAGCTTGGGCAATCCAATTGGACGAACTCCCAGAAAGCACTTCGATGGAGGTTATTCGTCTGGTGAATGATGTTTTGAACAAGGCCAAAAAAGGATGCATTAATGAAATGTCCCATGTTGTCAATGGACACCTCAATCCTCTCTCTGGGACCCAACCTACAGGAGAGACCCAACTTGCATCATATTTCCATAACTTCTCTGGTAATGAATTCATATAGATAGGAAAATTATATAACTAGCATTATCAATGAAGGAGTTTTCATTTTTATTTTGTTATGTTACAGAAATGAATTTCTTATTGAATTTTCTTTAAGTAGGTAATTAGTTAGGAATCCTCAGTTTTCATTTTTATTTTGTCATTTATTTTTTTTTATTGAATTTTCTTTAAGTATATAATTAGCATTATCAATGAAGGAAAGAAATCCTCAGTTTTCATTTTCATTTTGTTGTTACAGAATTTTTTTTAATTATATACAATTTCTTCTATTTTTTTATTTTCATATAAGGATTTTGATGTTAGCTAAAAATAAAATGTCATTAAAAACTGATATAGCCAGTGTTTTTTCCTTATCAAGTATCAATGTAGCTATAGGCTAAGGTACCTATAAGATAAAGTGATATTAAAATTGAAATTCATGTTTCCTTCAGTTAATTAATTACCTATCATTAACATATCTTTTATGACTGAATAACATTAATTAAAGCTTCTTCATCACAAATTTTTTAAACTTTGAAATGTATCGGTATCGATACATTGCTAAATAGAGATATCTGTCGGTATCGCTAAAAATGTTGGTATTGGCATATCACAAAGAAAAACAAATGTTGTCTTACCTTTAAGTAATGGGGTTTGAGCACTCTGTATATCGCATCACAGGTTTTAGGAATAATGTGTCCCAATGCTTGTGGAGAAATACACGTTGAGAATTTTAGATCTTCATAGGATTTCCCAGTTGCTAAAAAGCATAATGTGGCTGCTAGACGCTGATGGGGTGAAATTGCTTCTCGAAGTTTCGTATCTTTCTTCTCAATAATAGGAGTTACCATGGAAAGAAGCTCTAGGAACGTTTCTTCGTCCATCCTCAGATAGTTGAACCAATCTTGGGGCTCTTTCAATCTAAGTTCTTCTAGCAAATTGGTATGCGAGAAATCATTTCTCTTTAAAAGCCACGATTTGCTCCACTTTGATCGCTTTTTACGTTTTTTCTCTTCGAGAGCAACAGCAATGCTTAAAAAATCGTGTGTGTCTAGGTCTGAGGATGACATCTTCACTGCGCGGAAAAAGCGCTTAACTGAAACAAGGCTCTTTAGTGTGTGGCCTCCTTCGAGTTCGAGCCAAGCTTGAGGTGACTCGAAGCGCGATTCGATGCTCGGTAGTAAGGGACAGGTCTAGACGTCAGATGCACGGGTGATGTGAATCTACTAAAGCAAGACATCCATAATTTGAAGTATGTAGTACGAGTTTACACTATAAGCAGAGTCCAAAGCAGAAAGTCGCGGTAACTTCTTTATTTCTTCCTACCATATTCCCTGCAACAAACCAAGGAAATATTTAGACCAAACACAGAAAGTAAGGGGAAAGTAACGACCGGAAAAATGCAAAACAAGATGAAGGAAGGAAAATATGATAGGGGAGAGAGGCCAATAAGAGAAAAACAGAAGCGAACGAAGGAATAAGAAATTGACAGAAGGGGGAAAGAGAGTTAGGAATACGATATGACGACCGAGGAAGTAGGGACAGTGAAGAGAGAAATGGAATAACCGCAAAAGAAAATATATGAGAATAGGGCAGGAATAATGAGCGAGATAGAAAGAGGTAGGGGGAACGTTGGACAAAAAAAAAAAAATGATAGATCAACCACGTCACCAACACAGTAATGTCAGGAAATAATGAATCAAAAACAAATAACACGAAAGAGTCGGCAAAAGATCATATGAATTTAAAGATAGAAAGAGAGATGAACTGATAAAATGTTACGGAATAAAGAGGATCACAATGAATGGGGAATGAGAGAGACAAAGAAATAAAGTGAAGAATGGAACTAAGAATAAATCAAGGAACGTGACAAAGACGGAATGTACAAAAAAAGAGAGAGAGAGATAAGTGAAGCAATGAGAAGCCAATAGGAGATAAGGACCAGGAAACGGATGATGATTACACAGAGAAGGGAGAGATGGAGAAAGAAACTAGATGACTTAAGGACTCCGAGGTTACTGAAGGGGAAGGGCAGCATTCACCACAATCTTACTTTCCAGGAAGTTGAGTATTAAACAGGACACTGGAAATAACACCCCGATATCGTTCTCATAATAAGTAAAAAAAAAAAAAAAAATGCACCGAAGACTTGGGCGCAATAGAGTTTTCTGTTTAGAGTATAATGCCGTATGAAACTTTCAGCCACGACCCGGTAGTGGTCAGTGTTGTTGGTACATATATCAGTGCCAGACGGACAATCATGGCTAACTTTAATCTTATATGAAATAAACACTACGGGGGCTGCAGATGGGCTGCAATTTGGCATGCTTGGTGATTGGAGGGTAGATGATCAACATACCAAGTTGCAGCCCTCTTGCCTCAGCAGTTTTAAAGATCTGAGGGCGGACAGAAAAGTACGGACAAACAAGTAGCCATCTCAATAACTTTCTTTACAGAAAACTAAAAATGAAATGGAGATATGGAGGTATGTGGATAGAAGGAAAATAATGCGATAAAATAAGAACAAAAAGCAAAGTGATTTTAACAAAGTTACTGTGGAATACCGAGTATTCCACTGTAACTTAGACTTGGAAATTAAGTTCCATATTCATAATTCAGCAAATTTACTTAAGCTCCATATTTATAATTCATCAAATTCAATTAGGTCCCATATTAATAATTCATTAAATTCAATCAAGTTCCACATTTATACTTCATCAAATTCCAAGTAACAAGTAAATCGGATCAGACCTGCACCTTTCAACTAAGAAGGAACACATGTGTAAGTTCCATAATCACTTTACTTTGAAATTTCATCTTCACCAGCTTGGATAACTGCACAGCAGAAGAGGAGAATTTAGAGTAAAAAAAGTTGTGATTTACTTTGCATTTGGAGGAAATGGCAGCGGAAATTGGAAATCCTCTTCTGCAGTCACTCAATAGTCTTGGGATAATCAAGTCTAGAAGTTTCTCCGAAATGAAAGAACATTGAAATCATTTTCAGCGGAATATAAATCACAAAAAGGCTTACAGGTAATCGAGCACTGCAGACGAAAACACGAACATTCTGGAGAGAATCTTCTTTGCATTTTTTCAACATTAAGCCATTTCCCTCCACTGGCCAGGATTCGAATCGTGGCCAGGTTGATACCTGGGTGGTCGAAGTCCTTGTGTATCGTCGTTTCTAAACCAGGCCAGGTATTTCTGGCTGAATAAATTCGATAACAAACAATATATGAGGCTGAATGTTTGCGAATATAAAAAAAGACGTTTGTATAAGTAACTGAGTCATATACGTGAATATAATATATACATTTATATATATAATATATATATATATACACACTTATATTATATATATATATATATATATATATATATATATATATATATATATATATATATATATATATATATGTATATATATATATATGTGTGTGTGTGTATATAAAACTACACACATATATATTTATATATACTATATATATTTTATATACATAAATACATCGCCCTTATTGCTTGCTAATGTTGTAGTGTCAGTTTGTATATTAAGCTTTCTTTTGACTATGTTGTTCTCTGTAAAATCAGTTTGCCTCAGTAAAGGGTCCGAACAGGACCGAAAGTACTTGGCTATCTCGCTTTTTCATTGTTTTCCTTCGAGGCAAAAAACCTTTATTTATACATACATACATACATACATACATACATACACACACACACAAATATATATATATATATATATATATATATATATATATATATATATATTATATGTATATAAAAATATATATAATTCATATATATTTATATACTACAATAACTGCATTTTAAAAACCGTCTTATCTATAGTAATAAGTATTGTCTCAAATTATTCCAAATTCCTCCTCATAATTCTGAACGGATTACAGATTACACGGAATGTAAGATATTGCACTGAAGAAACGTGAGGAAAATCCTTGAGCCATCTTTATTGAGCCTCACATACCCACAAATATATATATATATATATTATATATATATATATATATATATATATATATATATATATATATATATATATATATATATATAGAGAGAGAGAGAGAGAGAGAGAGAGAGAGAGAGAGAGAGAGAGAGAGAGAGAGAGAGAGAGTTGAGTAGTGAAGAGATTGCTAAAAAGCTTTTTACCTAAAGCTAAACTTTTAAGGTAATAAATGGGAATTTACTCAACAAACCTATTTTACCCAGGACGAGAAATAATGATTTTAATCCTCGAGAATCTTGGTAGAATATTTTTATTCTACACTTTGAGAGAAACTTGAACAATTCAACATTTCATGTTTACGTAAACAAGGCGTGATCCGACCTCCAGCTTACTATCTAAAATCTATGGTCAAATAGCCCCTTGTGTCACCAACGATAATTGAAATATATACGCTATATTTTATTAGAAAACAATTGCTCTGTACTGTTTAACATGCACATCATTTATTTTTTTACATTTTCATTCTACTAATAAATCATAAATATCCTTTTCTAAAATTCCTGTATCTTTAACTCAATGCAAAACAGTTCCAGACTTTTTTAAGGCTTTTCCATCGGGTTTTCCTACCTCCTCAATCCACCAATCAACAACAATAGCAACAATAAAGTAATTTTTAGACTTATTCCCCGAGTAAGCAAAAAGTTTGAGAGGCCACAACTGCAAGTTATTGCTTTCAAAATATTACTGAACGAGGTGGCAAGTTTTTTATCATGACATAATGGCTGCTGAGAAAAGGGGATTCTTATGACGGTATATTCATTATAAACCGTAATTAACGAGCAAACTTAGGAAATACACACTTGCACAATAAACCACAGCATAATCTTAATTGCTGAATTAGTAAATATGAAAATTCTTCAGTAGAATCCTACTTGCATCTTTGTGCTAAAAAAAGTAGAAACAAGTAAAAATGCGCCGAAGTTTGTTCGGTGCAATCGAGTTCTCTGTACAGCGTATAATGTTGTATGAGCCGCGGCCCATTGAACTTACAGCCACGGTCCGGGGGTGGCCTGGCTTATAGTGTTGCCAGACGCATGATTTTGGCTAAATTTAACGTTAAATAAAATAAAAACTACTGAGGTTAGAGGGCTGCAATTTGATATGTTTGATGATTGGAGGGTCGATGATCAACATCACAATTTGCAGCCCTCAAACCTCAGTTGTTTTTAAGATCTGAGGGCGGACAGGAAAAGTGCGGACGGACGGACAAAGCCGGCACAACAGTTTTCTTGACAGAAAACTAAAACTCAAATTCCGTGTCGTCAAAAAGTGCTCTGATACAAACAAAACGCAATACCCTTCAGATGTGAAATCAGTCGTAACTTCAATATACGCTGCTATAATGAGGAAGAAACGTTCCCCATCCAACACCAGCACCTCAAGACTTGGAGCCATCTGTCAAATCACGACAAGATTAGTTCAGCTTCTTACGTTTGCTCATAAATTTAATCTTCTTTTGCCCGCGGATGTATTTAACTTTCTCACAGTCATGACTACAACTTTCAACGGTCTATAGATTCTAGATATACACTGGTAAAGGGAATAAGAATAAAGGAGATTACTCTCTCTCTCTCTCTCTCTCTCTCTCTCTCTCTATATATATATATATATATATATATGTATATATATATATATATATATATATATATATATATATATATATATATATATATATATATATATATATATTATATATATATATATATATACACATATATATATATATATATATATATATATATATATATATATATATATATATATATATATATATATATATATATATATATATATATATATATATATATATATATATATATATATATATATATATACTACACATATATATATATATATATATATATATATATATATATATATATATATATATATATATATATATATATATATATATATATATATATATATATATATATATATATATATATATATCAAATATTAAACTACAAATGTCGTTTGATATCCAATTCGCAACACTCCGGGAATATAACAGAAGGGGGATTATAAGTGATAAATGGTTTTCTACGTTAGTGACTCGAACACCCGACTTTACAAACCAACGACTTCAAGTCGACGTTCCAGACCATATATATACATACTACATATATATATATATATATATATATATATATATATATATATATATATATATATATATATATATATATATGTACAATGTCGTGAAAGGAAAGTACAGGAGTAAATAGAGAATGGTTGTGGGACTGAAATTCAACTTTAACTTTTGTGATAATAATAATCACAACGTAATCGCCTAAAGAAATAGCTGACTGAAGATTCTTTGGCAACATCCAGTCATCGAGGATCCAACGAAGTTCCTCCAGACGTTGACATGAGGAGCCAGACGCCTTCGAACGGAGTCAAACTTTTAATGAACTTATCCCCGATTTAATGAATCCGAAAACGGCCTCCGATTATCATACTTTAAGGAACTTGATACTGCTTGGTTTGTGTTTGTTTGTTTGTATGGTGTTATTACGTTGCATGGAACCAGTGGTTAGTCAGCAGCGGGACCAACGGCTTTACGTGACTTCCGAACCACGTCGAGAGTGAACTTCTATCAACAGCAATACTCATCTCTCATCCCTCAGCGGAATGTCAGAGAATCGAACTCGCGGCCACCGAGGTGGCAGGGCAACACCATTGATACTACTTGGTAGTATGATCCATGAACTCACCTGAGTACAGATATCTGCATTGGAGTATGAACTTTAGGCCAAAGCGCTGGGACCCATGAGTTCACTCAACACTAAGATCATAAAGAGGTTTGAAAGGAAGGTGTAATAGGAGGAAATCCTCAAAGCAGTTTCGCTATGAAACAACTGTTAGGAAGGTTTGAAAACTAAGATGGAGCAAGACAATATGAACGGAGGTACAGTGAAAGGAATGAAAGGCGTTGCAGCTAGGGGCCGAAGGGACACTGCAAACGAAACTTGAATAATGCCTTCAGTGCACCGCGGGAGGAGCACCGACGGGTGTCCAGATATTTGGGGTCGAAGGTTTTTTTTGGTCAGTTACAGGAATAAAGAGGGTTATCTTTAATCTTGACAATGTCCGTATTTCCTTTTCTTTTTCTTTACGTTACAGGACTCGGAGATATAATGACAGCCACTTTCCCAAGCCCAGATCTATCACTTCTTTTGTTCTACAAAAAAAAAAAGTCCAGGAATAATTGTAACTTTTATTCTTTACGATTATGATACTGGAAACTCTTGTTGCAAGTTCTGGCTCCTTGTCGATTTTTATTTATCCTACTATTTTTTCTTATATTTATTTATTTATTAATTTTATTTTTATTTTATTTATTTATTATTTTATTTTTTTCGGTGAAATAATCCTACCTACGAACAACACCTCCGGAGAGCTAACTGATTTTACTGCCTTTGCATGAATTAAGTTGAATTGAATAGAACGTTTAGGCCCAGGGCCAAGCACTGAAAGGTGTAACAGGAGGAAAACCTCAAAGCAGTTGCACTACGAATCAATTGTTAGGAGAGGGTGGACAGTAAGATGGAAGAAAGAGAATATGAACGGAGGTACAGTAAAAGGAATGAATGTTGTTGCAGCTAGGGGCCGAAGTGACGCTGCAAAGAGCCTTAAGTACTCCCGACAGTGCACCGCATGAGATGCATTGAAGGCACTAACCCAGTACGGGGCATTTATACATATATAAGCATGACAACACTCCGTTGTGTAAGCCATTAGCAATAAAAATGGGTGACGCTGCAATTGGAAAATGATGAGGGGGATGAGAGGAAAGCTGTAAGACTTCCTTTCTCTACTCCATCTCGAGGAGTCGTGATCTCAACCAACCCAAAATTACTGATAAGCAAGAAAATAATAAGACCTGTGGCGTAGGGGAAGCAGCCGCAAATGCCATGCACAGTAACGCCAGGATTGGACAAGGAGCGAAGATCTAATCCTCCTTAATTACAACGCCTTCAACAACAAGAAAGCCTAATATTGACATGTAAATATGATGTTTGTGTGAATGTGTATGTGTGTGTTTGTTTGTTTATTTTGTAAGGTGTTTTTACGTTGCATGGAACCAGTGGTTATTCAGCAACGGGACCAACGGCTTCACGTGACTTCCGAACCACGTTCAGAGTGAACTTCTATCACCAGAAATGCAAATCTCTAACCCCTCAGTGGAATCCCCGAGAACCGAACTCGCGGCCACCGAGGTAGTACGCCAACACCATACCGACCACGCCACTGAGGCGCTGTATGATGTGAAAACACCGCTACGAAATCAAGTGAAGCCATCCCCACCGCAATGACTTCATCAAAATGTCTTTGCTTATTGCAACAACAGATGAAATTCAAAATTGAATCACTCGTTCCAGTAATTTGATAAAACGAAAAAATTTAAAATGAACGAGAGCGATTCTGTACAAGTGACCTTGTGAAAAATGGGCGTTTTCTGTCAACTTCAAATAAAATCCGTTGTTAATTGTATCGGCTTCACAATTGCTATTCCTGATAACGATGAATGGAACTGTCAAACAACTGGTATTGATGCACCTAAAGGGTGCGAGTGATTTGCCCATCATGATATAATGAATTTTGGGCTTAATGGATGTGAACTCTTTATCCAAGGGTGCGTAAACACAAACACACGCACGCACACTAACATACACACACATACAAAACAAAACACACACACACACACAAGGAGAGAGAGAGAGCGAGGTGTGAAACAAGGCACAATGGACTTAAGACCATTCAACGAAATGGGCCCCAGAGCGATTCTTCCTCAAAAGGAATTCAATAATATCACTAAATGAATGAAAAGGAAATATAAAGGATGCAGTTATTTGGGATCATTTCCAGCCTGACATGTATAATGTATTACATATAATACTTAATATATAAACTAACTAATAAACGAGTCTAATCTTCTCCAATAGAGTTATGATTAGTCCTTAATTGAGAAGCGCTAAAGTTCACGTCATGTAAGGCGAAAGTAAGCAGAGCATTTTCCAATAATCTCTCAAGAGAGAAGTTAATCAAGGAAGAGAGAGAGAGAGAGAGAGAGAGAGAGAGAGAGAGAGCGAAAATGTGCCAGAGAGAAGGGCTGAACGAAGGTCAAGAAAGAAAATCAATGTCATGCTACTCTTGAAGAAATCTTAGCGGAGACAAAGTGAGGTCAAGGTCGGGCATAAATAAAAAAAATGCAATCGTGAATGGAGAAAAAAATTAATAGGGGACCTAATAAAAGAAAAAAAGCAGAGATATATAATAAACAAGCAGACAAATAAAATGTCATATGATTAAGGAAACAAGGACTACACGGAAGCAGAATTAATTCAAATCTGAAATATGGTTTGGTAATATCCAGAACTTTGAACACGAAACTAAGAAATTATTTGATAGTACAAGAGTGATTGTGACCAGTTAATTGAATTCATTAAGCGATGCCACCAACCATGGGGAATTGAGATAATCTCCGAATAAAAACATTTGTGTACTTGATACACGCAGGCATATACATGCAAACACATATAACTATATATATAAAATATATATTCTATAGGTATGATATATATAGATATATATAAGTATATAAGCATAAATACAATGTATGTATATGTATAGTATGTATGATATATATATATATATATATATATATATATATATATATATATATATATATATATATATATATATATATATATATATATATATAAACTACAATCCGTTATGATCGTCGATTCTAACTCAGTGTAGTGACTCATATATATATATATATATATATATATATATATATATATATATATATATATATATATATATATATATATATATATATATATAAGGGTATAAGCCACGAAGGAAAAATAAACAACGTGGCTTATACCTTTATTTATGGATTTATCACGTTCCAAACTTTCGTGATTCAGTTATACATACATACATACATATTATATATATATATATATATATATATATATATATATATATATATATATATATATATGTGTGTGTGTGTGCGTGTGTGTGTGTATATACATACATTTTTATATTTATATATGTATATATATACATATATATATATATATATATATATATATATATATATATATATATATATATATATATATATATCATACATATATACACACACACACACACGCACGCACACTGTTGTCTCGCATTTTTGGGGCTGTGAATGCAATACGTGGAAGCATTGCAGATGAGACGCACTATATAACACACCGAAATCTTTGTTTAAGGCAACAATACTTAAACTTCTGGCAACTCGGGGAAACGAAGTTTAAGCGAGAGAAGAAAACAAAGCGAAAGGTCAGACCGTCCTAGATTGGGAAAAGGTAAACAGTGACTGTGGTTGTCTTGTGGCTCAAAGATATAAGGCCTACCAAGGGAAGCGCTTATTGTGTCACCAAAACTTTGGGGCGTTTTCTAAATGTGTACAAATGTTAGTCACAGGATTGTGAGTAAAATTGAGTGTATCAAGAAAAATAGCCCTGATTGAAGCCTATGTGGTCCTGAGATGGGAAGGAATGAGAATGAAAGAATATACTGTCTGGGATACTTTGCTTGTAAACGCTGTTTTGTAATTTTTTTTTTTTTCATTGTATAGTTATCTCATTCATTTCTGTCAGTGGCATTACGGTGAAAGTTTGAATTGTTTTGTTTGTTTCTTTGATTGAGTTTAAAGGAGAAAAGGTGGCAACATCGACCGATCTAGAATTGAATTGAACATAGAATTTAGGTCAAAGGCCAACCACTTGGACTTATGAGGTCATTCAGGGCTGAAACGGAAATTGACGATAAAAGGTTTGCACTATGAATCAATTGTTAGGAGAGGGTGGAAAGTAAGATGGAAAACAGAGAATATGAAAGGAGGTACAGTAAAAGGAAAGAAAGGAATTGCAGCTAGGGACCGAAGGCACGCTGTAAAGAACCTTAAGTAATGTCTACAGTGCATCGCATGAGGTGCACTGACGGCAATACCCCCTACGGGGTCGACCGAGTTATATACAAATGTAAGAAATCCACTCAGAAAATCACTATTACCAACTGACAAAGAGTTTAGAACGAAAAGAAAATGCGGCAAATTTACATGATAATAACGTGAGCAAAAAGGCTTCATACAGCATGAAGAAAAATCTAAATAATCATCTAATTTAATTAAAAGGCACCAGCAAACAAAGCATAAAATATCTTTATAAAAAAAAAAAAGGAAAAGGGAATAAAGAATTACTCAACTTACTAAAAACAGGCACAAAATTTTGCTAGTTTTCGAAAGCAGCACCACAAAATGTGGAAAATGAATTATCACCGTTATGAAAGCCCTGGAAGTCATCTAAATTTACTCTGAAACCCGAGAAAGGCGAGATGGACTTTCAACACTAACAGAGCACAAATAAGACAACCTTTAAAGAAGATAATTCAGGTAAATCCCCTTTAAACAATTGAAGCAACTGTCACATCTTACACGGTAATAACTAAGTCTAGTAAGAAACAAAAACAGCAGGTAAAACATGGAACCAGAGGAAGCAAAGAAAACAAATACAAAATTTCACCGACGTCTGAGTTCGAGGTAAAACCTGGAGGGGAAAAAAAAGAGAGAAAAAACTGTCACTGGTAAACAAAGCAATTTCCCTCTGGAGAGACAGACCTTTAAAATTTAATCTACTTTGACAATGGCTCTGGCACTTCCCCCATCCACTCTGAGGGGAGGAATTGGGGGAGACACAATATACTCAATCACAATTCCCAGGCTAAATTAATCAGCTTAATTGGATCCGATCAGTTTGCTGATAAAAGTCGGATATGATTTGCAGAGGGAAATGATCCTGGGAGAATTAGAACACCTACTGATCTCATTTCTCGTCCTTTACTCATTCTCATTTATCTGCTGAGTCTCGTCATCCGTCGTTTCTGACACCTGATCTCATTTTTCGTCTTCCGAGAAGTTGAAATGACACAAAAGAGAAACATAAAACAAAGGAAGGAAAAAAAGAGACACAAACAACAAAGAATAAAAAAAAAGAGCAACAAATAATGAAAAAGAGAGAAACATATATAAAGAATGAAAAAAAGAGAGACATACAACAAAGAATGAAAAAATGAGAAACATACAAGAAGGAATGAAATAACAAAAGAAACATAAAACAAATAAAACAAAGGAATGAATAGAGAAAACGCTCCCTGCCCTGCCTGCCTGCCGTAATTTCTGCATCCCAGGGAATCACTCTTTGATTTTTTTTTTTGCCATTTTTTTTTTGGGGGGGGGACCCGTGCCTACATACACAAGTAAACCTTTTGCATAAAATACAGCAAAAACTTGCACGCCTCTATGGGCGTTTGCAACAATCTTACAAATACCTATCAATTTAATGTACAACGTAGAATTTTTTTTTCTTTTCATGTCAATAGGTATTTGCATTGCTTGAACAAGTTAAGTCTTATTGCATATCCTTCTCTCTCTCTCTCTCTCATATATATATATATATATATATATATATATATATATATATATATATAATATATATATATATATATATAATATATACATATATATATATATACATATATATATACTATATATATATATATATATATATATATATATATATATATATATATATATATATATATATATATATATATGTGTGTGTGTGTGTGTGTGTGTGTGTGTGTGTGTAAGTAACATTTCTTGAAGTAGCTTTACTGTACTGTGCTTTTTCACTTTTACTTTTTAAACAAACTATTGCGTCATCGTGTTTTATATCACAGGATACCACTAAATGATAAACGACCACGTTTATCAGAATTCAAATTTTATTCCGGTAATTGCAGACCTATCATACACCAATCCGCTTTCGAAACTTATGACGAAGTTCATGAAAGCTAAACCTTATTTATGAATCTTCAGTAAACCACAAAATAGTGTATTATTTCCTTTTCCATGGTTTTTTTTACTTTTCCATTTCATTCGTATATCTTCACTTGCCAACTCTTGAAATTCCTTATGGTTGGCCCAGCCAAAGCCCCTCAAGCTTGGAAAGGAAAACAATTTCCATTTCTTTATATATATGAAATAGACAAAACGCTCATCGTGCCTCGCGTCAAACTGATACACAAGAATTCTTACAGATAAACAGTTGTTTAATTCACAAGAATTCTTACAGATATACAGTTGTTTGATTCACAAGCATTCTTACAGATATACAGTTATTTGATTCCCTACTTGTCAGTATCGCCGCGTGATACAAAGCAGTTACAGTGATCTCACTATCTGCTTTCAACTGCAAAGGTTCCATTTTTCAATGCAAGAAAGAGACAGATCAGGAACACCTCCCTTTTATTTCAGGAACATCTTTCGCCCCTTTCTTAAAGGAAAAGGAAATTGCAGCCACCGTCTATCCTCCTCCTCCTCCTCCTCCTCCTCCATCCAGTGCAGCACCTTCTGAAAACGGGGGAAAAATAAGGGGAAAATGCTTGTGGAAATGTCAAAGCCTACATCCTTTGCAGCTGTCCTGAGACTGGTGTTTTGTCTCTTTGGAGATCATAAAACTTTTTTTTGTTTTTCTTCGAACAGTCCGGGCAAATAGCCAGCAGCTTAACTTTGGGGATTTTCACTTCTGCATAGTAAGTCCGAGGGTCACAAAGGAAGCTGAAATCGTGGGTGGTTATTCTTATAAAAATACTCATTCATAATATAGATTATGATTGTTGTCATATATATCTCTACTACCCACTGGACACTAGTCTCAATTAAAAATGTTTCCTTGTCATTGCAATGAAAACAATTACAAATATAAAAAAAAATACTTTTAGTGGCATGAGTCTTAAAATGAAGAACCAAATCTACAGTTATGTATACGTATATAAATTCAAATCCAGTTATGTATACGTATATAAATTTAAAGAGAAATCTCTACAGATAGCTTTCGGGAATCTATCCAATTCCCCTTTTCGATTCCCCACTTTGAAAATGGGAATTGAACACATTCCCAGAAACTATCTGTGCAGATTTATCTTTAAATAAATGTACACACATGCATTTCAGTGGATTTGTTTCTAATAAACATGCAGTATTGAAAATGATGACTCGCAATCTATGATACAGCACTACATTTATCTTCCTCTTGTTTCCATCGCAACTGTAGGTAGAACATCCGTCTGCGGCCTTTCTCTTCAAACGAAAATAAATCGCTTCCCGCGGAGTCTCGTAACGGTCACCCGTAACGGCC
>NC_061097.1:26819192-26838031 GCF_015104395.2 Macrobrachium nipponense
GCGAGACAACAGTATTATATATTATAATATATATATATATATATACCCCACTATATATATATATATATATATATATAATATATTATATATTATATTATTTATAATACACACACACACCACACACATATATCTATATATATATATATATATATATATATATATATATATATATATATATATATATATATAAGATACACACATATATACATATACATACATTGTATTTATGCTTATATACTTATATATCTATATATATCATACCTATAGTATATTTTAAGTTATATATATCTTATTAGTGTTTGCATGTATATGCCTGCATGGTATCAAGTACATAAACTGGTTTTATTCGAAGATTATCTCAATTTCCCACGGTTGATGGCATCGCTTAATGAATTTAATTAACTGGTCACCGTCACTTTTGTATTATCAAATAATTTCTGTTCTTGTTCAAAGTTCTGGATATTACCAAACCGTATTTCAGATTTGAATTAATTCTGCTTCCGTTTAGTCCTTGTTTCCTTTATCATATGATATCTTATTTGTCTGCTTGTTTACTATATGTCTGTGCCTTTTTTTCTTTTATTAGGTCCCTATTAATTTTTTTTTTGCATTCACGATTGCATATTTTTTTTTTATTTATGCCTGACCTTGACCTCACTTTATGTCCCTTTCTTGACCTTCGTCCAGCCCTTCTCTTTAGCACATTTTCGTCTCTCTCTCTCTCTCTCTCTCTCTCTCTCTCTCTCTCTCTCTCTCTCTCTCTCTCTCTCCTGATTAACTTCTGTCTCGAGAGATTATTGGAAAAATGCTCTGCTAACTTTCGCCGTACGTGACGTGAACTTGAGCGCTTCTCAATTAAGACTAATCATAACTCAATTGAAGAAGATTAGACACTCGTTTATTAATTAGTTTATATATTATGTATTATACGTTATCCATTATACATGTCAGGCTGGAAATGATCCCAAATAACTGCATGCCATTTTTATTTCCTTGTGACATTCTTGAATAACAGTTTAGGACAGACCAGTTTGGGCACATTTGTTTGAAGTGTTTTTTTAGGCTATTTTGCCTTTGTTTACTTAAGCTGGCCATACACATAGAGACTGGCCCGTCAATTTCAAGGGGATTGTCCCGCATCGGTCCAGTCTTTATGGTGTATGGGGGGAAAAAGCCAGTCTCGTCGGGCTTGTCTTGGCTCGCCATCCTTTCAGCATGTTTGAAAATCCTGTCCTGTCCCGTTGCAATTTGCTGACTCGCCGCGGCAAGTCCCTAACGTGTGTGGGAAGAGATTAGCCTCTCAAAGTCCTGACCATCTATAATCATCTGGGTTATTTTCCTTCAACTCTTCAGTAACATCATATGAGAAAATTTCTCTCTCTTTTCTTAGCCATTCTTTTGACCATTGTCTTCTGCGATTTTTGCCACAACATTTCATAGTTATTGTCCTCTTGATCCAAGAGAGCTATGATTACAGCAATCACTCTTTTATTTAAAAAAAAAGCCATATTGCGAATGATATGTCACCTTACAATCAAGACCGCTTGAACACTGAGTAATCTTCTCATAGACCGATGGGCAGATAATGAAGAATGTGGTAACTCCCAGAGATGGCAGAGCATGTTGTCCTCTTGAAATCCTGTCTCCATCGTGTATGGGCAATCAAGGCTTGGATAGAATCTCTCTCTCTCTCTCTCTCTCTCTCTCTCTCTCTCTCTCTGTATATAATATATATATATATATTATTTATCTATCTATCTATTTATCTATCTATCTCTCTATTTATTTATTTATTTATTTATTTATTTATTTATTTATTTATTTATTTATTTATTTATGTGTGTTAATTTTTACGTCCCTTTGAGAGATAAAGTGTTCAAATCCATTAAGCCCAAAATTCATTTATATCATGATGGGCAAATCACTCGCTCGTTTTAGGTGCATCAATACCAGTTGTTTGACAGTTCCATTCATCGTCAGCAGGAATAGCAATTGTGGAGCCGATACAATTAACAACGGATTTTATTTGAAGTCTGACAGAAAACGCACATTTTTCACAAGGTCACTTGTACAGAATCGCTCAAGTTTATTTGAAATGTATTCGTTTGTATCAAACTAGGGAAAAAAGTGATTCAATTTGGAATTTCATGCGTTGTTGCAATAAGCACAGGCACTTTGATGACGTCACTACTGCTGGGTGGGATGGCTTCACTCCATTTCGTAGCGGTGTTTTTACATCATACAGCGCCTCAGTGGCGTGGTCGGTATGGTGTTGGCGTACTACCTTGGTGGCCGCGAGTTCGGTTCTCGGGGATTCCACTGAGGGGTTAGAGATTTGCATTTCTGGTGATAGAAGTTCACTCTCAACGTGGTTCGGAAGTCACGTGAAGCCGTTGGTCCCGTTGCTGAATAACCACTGGTTCCATGCAACGTAAAAACACCTTACAAAATAAACAAACAAACACACACACACACTCACACAAACTCATATTTACGTGTCAATATTAGGCTTTCTTATTCCTTCGTTGAAGGCGGTGTCATTATGGAGGATTAGATCTTCGCCTCTCGTTCCAATCCTGGCGTTACTGTGCATAGCATTTGTTGCTGCTTCCCCTACGCCACAGGTCTTATTATTTCTTGTTTATCAGTAATTTTGTGTTGGTTGAGATCATGACTCCTCGAGATGGAGTAGAGGAAGGAAGTCTTACAGCTTTCTTTCTCCATCCCCCTCATCATTTTCCAATTGCAACATCACCCATTTTTTTTTCTTTTGCAAATGGATTACCCAACGGAGTGTTGTCATGCCTACATAGGTATAAACGCCCCTGGGTAGTCCCATCAATGCACCTCATGCACTGTCGGCAGTACTTAAGGCTCTTTGTAGCGTCACTTCGGCCCCTAGCTGCAACAACATTCATTCCTTTTACTATACCTACGTTCATATTCTCTTTCTTCCATATCATTGTCCACCCTCTCCCAACAATTGATTCGTAGTGCAACTGCTTTGAGGGTTCCCTCCTGTTGCACCTTTCAAACCTTTTCACTGTCAATTTCCGTTTCAGCGCTGAATGGCCTTAGTTGCCCCATTGCTTGGTATTATGCCTAAAACCTATGAATCAATCAAATCAATCATTATAGGTATAAACGGAGCCAGAGTTTACCCTGGTGAGGACCTCCAGGTCTGAGGATCTGCGACATTATGAAAATCTATGAAAAGTTATGATAACATGGATGAAGATGAAGGGGTGTACGATTCCTCCTTATCAGTGACATTTGACCCGCGGCGGTGTTGTCCCTGAGTAATCCCCAAGGGATCATTACCAAGGAAAGGCCCCAATAGGGGGTTAGTGCCGCCCTTGCACCTCACGGGGTGGACTGCAGGCATTACTAAAGGTTCTTTGCAGCGTCCCTTCGGCCCTTAGCTGCAGCCCCTTTCATTCCTCTTACTGTTGTTTTCCGATCATATTATCTATCTTCCATCTTGCTATCCACCATCTTATAATAGTTATTTCATGGTGGCACTGCTTTGAGGTTTTCCTCTTGTTACACCTTGCAGATCTACCTACTTTCAGTTTCCTTTCAAGCGTCTGAATGACCTCATAGGCCCCAGTGCTTGGCCCTGGGCCTAAACGCTCTATTCAATTCAACTTAATTCAGGCAAAGGCAGTAAAATCAGTTAGCTCTCCGGAGGTGTTGTTCGTCGGTAGGATTATTTCACCGAAAAAAATAAAATAATAAATAAATAAATAAAAATAAAATAAATAAATAAATAAATATAGGAAAAAAATAGTAGAATAAATAAAAATCGACAAGGAGCCATAACTTGCAACAAGAGTTTCCAGTATCATAATCGTAAAGAATAAAAGTTACAATTATTCCTGGACTTTTTTTTGTAGAACATAAGAAGTGATACATCTGGGCTTGTAAAAGTGGCTGTCATTATATCTCCGAGTCCTGTAACGTAAAGAAAGAAAAAGAAAAGGAAATACGACATTATCAAGATTAAAGATAACCCTCTTTATTCCTGTAACTGACCACAAAAAAAAACCTTCGACCCCAAATATCTGGACACGCCGGTGCTCCTCCCGCGGTGCACTGAAGGCATTATGCAAGTTTCGTTTGCAGTGTCCCCTCGGCCCCTAGCTGCAACGCCTTTCATTCCTTTTACTGTACCTCCGTTCATATTGTCTTACTCCATCTCAGTTGTTTCATAGCGCAACTGGTTTGAGGATTACCTCCTATTACACCTTTCAAACCTCTTTATGATCGTAGTGTTGAGTGAACTCATAGGTCCAGCGCTTTGGCCTAAAGTTCATACTACATTACAGATATCTCTACTCAGGTGAGTTCATGGATCATACTACCAAGCAGTGTCAATGGTGTTGGCCTGCCACCTCGGTGGCCGCGAGTTCGATTCTCGGACATTCCGCTGAGGAGTGAGAGATGTGTATTTCTGGTGATAGAAGTTCACTCTCGACGTGGTTCGGAAGTCACGTAAAGCCGTTGGTCCCGTTGCTGACTAACCACTGGTTCCATGCAACGTAAAAACACCATACAAACAAACAAACAAACAAACCAAGCAGTATCAAGTTCCTTAAAGTATGATAATCGGAGGCCGTTTCCGGATTCATTAAATCGGGGATAAGTTCATTAAAAGTTTGGCCCCGTTCGAAGGCGGAAACGGCCTCCGATTATCATACTTTAAGGAACTCGATTTTCGATGATGGATGTTGCCAAAGAATCTTCAGTCAGCTTCTTCTTTAGGCGATTACGTTGTAATTATTATTATTACAAAAGTTAAAGTTGAATTTCAGTCCCACAACCTTTCTCTATTTACTCCTATACTTTCCTTTCATGACATTGTATAATATATATATATATATATATATATATATATATATATATATATAATATATATATTATATATATAAATATATATATAATATATATATAATATATATATATATATATATATATATATATATATATAAGTGTCATATCACATTTCCGTGATTCATATACATATATCGAGCGACAATGTCCTTTAATATATAATTCGCTCTACCTCGGAATTAATATATTTTCATATATGCTTAACCGTAGGAGAATTTTTTCTCGATAATAGACTTACCTGGACCAGGGCGCGAGCCCATGGATCCTTTCAAATCCAGGAACGTAGTGAAGCTTTTACCTACTACACCTCTCGCGGTGGTGTAGTAGGTAAAAGCTTCACTGACGTTCCTGGATTTGAAAGGATCCATGGGTTCGCGGCCTGGTCCAGGCAAGTCTATTATCGAGAAAAAATTCTCCTTTGGTTAAGCATATATGAAAATATATTAATTCCGAGGTAGAGCGAATTAGATATTAAAGGACATTGTAGCTCGATATATATATATATATATATATATATATATATATATATATATATATATATATATATATATATATATATATATGGTCTAGAACGTCAATTTGAAGTCGTTGGTTTGTCAAGTCGGGTGTTCGAGTCACCTAACGTAGAAAACCATTTATCACTTATAATTCCCCTTCTGTTATATTCCCGAAGTTTTGCGAATTCGATATCAAACGACATTTGCAGCTTATATTTTATATATATACATACGTACACACACACACACACACACACAACACACACACACACACACACATATATATATATATATATATATATATATATATATATAGAGAGAGAGAGAGAGAGAGAGAGAGAGAGAGAGAGTATAATCTCCTTTATTCTTATTCCCTCTACCAGTGTATATCTAGTAGCTATACACCATTGAGAGTTGTAGTCATGACTCTGTGAGAAAGTTAAATATATCCGCGGGTAAAGGAAGATTGAATTTATGAGCAAACGTAAGAAGTTGAACTAATCTTGTCGTAATTTGACAGATGGCTCCAAGTCTGAGATGCTGGTGTTGGATGGGGAACGTTTCTTCCTCATTATAGCAGCGTATCTTGAAGTTACGACTGATTTCACATCTGAAGGTTATTGCGTTTTGTTTGTATCAGAGCACTTTTTGACGACACGGAATTTGAGTTTTAGTTTTCTGTCAAGAAAACTGTTGTGCCGGCTTTGTCCGTCCGTCCGCACTTTTCCTGTCCGCCCTCAGATCTTAAAAACAACTGAGGTTTGAGGGCTGCAAATTGTTATGTTGATCATCGACCCTCCAATTATCAAACATCAAATTGCAGCCCTCTAACTTCAGTGGGTTTTATTTTATTTAATGTTAAATTTAGCCAAAATCATGCGTCTGGCAACACTATAAGCCAGGCCACCCCCGGACCGTGGCTGTAAGTTCAATGGGCCGCGGCTCATACAACATTATACGCTGTACAGAGAACTCGATTGCACCGAAGAAACTTCGGCGCATTTTTACTTGGTTTCTACTTTTTTGTCACAAAGATGCAAAGTAGGATTCTACTAAAGAATTTTCATATTTACCGATTCAGCAATTAAGATTATGCTCTGGTTTATTGTGCAAGTGTGTATTTCCTAAGTGTTCTCGTTCATTACGGTCTTTGATGAATATACCGTCAGAAGAATCCCCTTTTCTCAGCAGCCATTATGTCATGATAAAAAGATTGCTAACTCGTTCAGTAATATTTTGAAAGAAATAACTTGCAGTTGTGACCTCTTAAACTTTTTGCTTACTCGGGGAATAAGTCTAAAATTACTTTGTTGTTATTGTTGTTGTTGATGGGTGGGCCGGGGGGGGGGGGGGGGGTTGGGGTTGGGGGTAGGAAAGCCCGATGAAAAAGCCTTAAAAAAGTCTATGACTATTTTGCATTGAGTTAAAAGATACATGAATTTTAGAATAGGATATTTATGATTTATTTATTAGAATGAAATGTAAAAAATAAATGATGTGCATGTTAAACAGTACAGAGGCAATTGTTTTCTAATAAAATATAGTATATATTTTAATTATCGTTGGTGACACAAGGGGCTGTTTGACCTTAGATTTTAGATAGTAAGCTGGAGGTCGGATCACGCTTTGTTTACGTAAACATGAAATGTTGAATTGTTCAAGTTTCTCTCAAAGTGTAGAATAAAAATATTCTACCAAGATTCTCGAGGATTAAAATCATTATTTCTCGTCGTGGATAAAATAGGTTTGTTGAGTAAATTCCCATTTATTACCTTAAAAGTTTTAGTTAAAAGCTTTTTGGCAACGTATTCCCTACTCAACTCTCTCCTCTCTCTCTCTCTCTCTCTCGCTCTCTCTCTCTCTTCTCTCCTCTCTCTCTCTCTGTGCCTATATTTGTGGGTATATGAGGCTCAATAAAGATCGCTCAAGGATTTTCCTCATATTTCTTCAGTGCAATATCTTATATTCCGTGTAATCTGTTCAGATAGGACGGTTTTTACAAATCTGCGAAATTATTGACAACTAATGCAGTTATTGTAGTGTGTGTGTGTGTGTGTATATATATATATATATATATATATATATATATATATAGATATATAATATATATAAGTATACAAGTATATGACTCAGTCACATACACAAACGTCTTTTTTTATATTCGCAAACATTCAGTCTCATAATCGTTTGATATAGAATTTATTCAGCCAGGAATACCATGCACCCTTTAGCCGGCCACAGGGTTCGAACCGTGGCCTGGTTTAGAAACGACGATAGACAAGGACTTCTACCACCCAGGTATCAACCTGGCCACGATTCGAATCTTGACCAGGTCAGAAGCACTGGGTAATAGTCCCTCTGGAGGAAAATGGCTTAATGTTGAAAAAATGCAAAGGAGATTCTCTCCAGAAGGTTAGTGTTTTCGTCTGCAGTGCTCTATTACCTGAATGCCTTTTGTGATTTATATTCCGCTGAAAATGATTTCAATGTTCTTTCATTTCGGAGAAACTTCTAGACTTGATTATCCCAAGACTGTTGAGTGACTGCAGAAGAGGATTTCCAATTTCCGCTGCCATTTACTCCAAATGCAAAGTAAATCACAACTTTTTTTTACTCTAAATTCTCCTCCTCTGCTGTGCAGTTATCCAAGTTGGTGAAGATGAAATTTCAAAGTAAAGTGATTATGGGAACTTACACCTGTGTTCCTTCTTAGTTGGAAGGTGCAGGTCTGATCCGATTTAGTTGTTACTTGGAATTTGATGAAGTATTAATAGGAAACTTAATTGAATTTGATGAATTATAAATATGGAACTTCATTGAATTTGGTGAGTTATTAATATGGAACTTAATTGAATTTAATGAAATATAAAGATGGAGCTTAATTGAACTAGATGAATTATAAATATGGAACTTGATTTCCAAGTCTGGGTTACTTTGGAATACTCGGCACAGTTTTCAAGTGAAAGTCCTGCTATTTAAATCATTCTATCAAATCTGTTTAATTTTAATATTGTTAAATTCACTTTGCTTTTTGTTCTTATTTTCTCGCATTATTTTTGTTCTTATTTTCTCGCATTATTTTCCTTCTATCCACATACCTCCATATCTCCATTTTATTTTTAGTTTTCTGTAAAGAAGACTAATGAGATGGCTCTGTCTGCCCTCAGATCTTAAAAACTGCTAAGGTTAGAGAGCTACAAATTGGTATGTTGATCATCTACCCTCCAATCACCAAGCATACCAAATTGCAGCCCTCTAGCCTCAGTATTGTTTATTTCATATAATGTTGCAGTTAGCCATGATTGTGCGTCTGGCACTGATATATATACCAAGACACTGACCACTACTCTAAACAGAAAACTCGATTGCGCCGACGTTTTCGGTGCATTTTTTACTTATTATGAGAACGATACCGTGATATTACTTCCAGTGTCATGTTTAATACTCAACTTCCTGGAAAGTAAGATTGTGGTGAATGCTGCCCTTCCCCTTCAGTAACCTCAGAGTCCTTAAGTCATCTAGTTTCTTTCTCCATCTCTCCCTTCTCTGCGTAATCATCATCCGTTTCGTGGTCCTTATCTCCTATTGGCTTCTCATTGCTTCATTTCTCTCTCTCTCTTTTATTGTACATTCCCTCTTTGTCACGTTCCTTGATTTATTCTTAGTTCCATTCTTCACTTATTTCTTTGTCTTTCTCATTCCCCATTCATTGTGATCCTCCTGATTCCGTAACATTTTATCAGTTCATCTCTCATTCTATTTTTCAATTCGTATGATCTTTTGCTGACTCTTTTCGTGTTATCTGTTTTTGATTCATTATTTCCTGACATTACTGTCTTCGTTACGTAGCTGATCTATCTTTTTTTTTTCATCCAACGTTCCCCCTATCCCTTTCTATCTCGCTCATTATTCCTGCCCTATTGCCTATTCTCATATATTTTCTTTTGCGGTTATTCCATTTCTCCCTTCACTGTCCCTACTTCCTCGGTCGTCATATCGTATTCCTAACTCTCTTTCCCCCTTTTGTCAATTCCTTATTCCTTCGTTCGCTTCTGTTTTTCTCTTATTGGCCTCTCTCCCCTATCATATTTTCCTTCCTTCATCTTGTTCCGCATTTTTCCGGTCGTTACTTTCCCCTTACTTTCTGTGTTTCGTCTAAATATTTCCTTGGTTTGTTGCAGGGAATATGGTAGGAAGAAATGAACAAGTTACCGCGACTTTCTGCTCTGGACTCTGCTTGTAGTGTATACTCTACTACATACTTCAAATTATGGATATCTTGCTGTAGTAGATTCACATCACCCGTGCATCTGACGTCCAGTCCAGTCCCTTACGACGCTCCTGATTCACATGGCTGGAAACTCAGTCTCTGGAGAGAGTTCACATAGGCAGGATGTATGTTCCACCTCTCCTGAGGGATACGTCTGTCAAAAGTATCTCTTTGGAGAGGTGGAACATACATCCTGCCTATGTGAACTTTCGAGAGTGACTGAGAGTTTCCAATTCAGTGATTGGTTTATCAACAGCCAATCAGGAGCATCGTAAGGGTCGGGCCTAGACGTCAGATGCTCGGGTGATGTGATTTATTTCTGCTCCCGTTTAGTCTTTATTCCTTTATTATTCCTGCTTCATATATATATATATATATATATATATATATATATATATATATATATATATATATACATACATATATATATATATATATATATATATATATATATATATATATATATATATATATATTAGTTTTCTGTAAAAGTAAACTATTGTGCCGGCTTTGTTTGTCCGTCCGCACTTTTTTTGTCCGCCTTCAGATCTTAAAGAATACTGAGGCTAGAGGGCTGCAAATTTGTATGTTGATAATCCACCCTCCAATCATCAAACATACCAAATTGCAGCCTTCTGGCCTCAGCTGTTTGTATATGATTTAAGGTTAAAGTTAGCCATAATCGTGCATCTGGCAACGGTATGGAAACAGGTCACCACAGGGCCGTGGCTAAAATCTTTATGTTCCGCGGCTAATACAGAAAACGCGATTGTCCCGAAGAAACTTCATCTCCATTTGTACTTGTTTGTTTTTCATTTTGATTTCCCAGTCTCTCTCTCTCTCTCTCTCTCTCTCTCTCTCTCTCTTTTGTTTAACTTCTGTCTTGAGAGATTATTGGAAAATGCTCTGCTAACTTTCGCCGTACGTGACGTGAACTTTATTTTAAGCGCTTTCTCCAATTAAGGACTAATCATAACTCTATTGGAGAAGATTAGGCTTTGAAGTTTATTAGTTTGTTTATATTTTATGTATTATACGCTATACATTATATATGTCAGGCTGGAAATGATCCCAAGTAACTGCATCCTTTATATTTCCTTTTCACTCATTTAGTGACATTATTGAATACCATTTTAGGAAAAATCAGTCTGGGGCCCATTTCGTTGAGTGGTCCTAAGTCCATTGTGCCTTGTTGACCTAAACAGGAAAGTTTTCACACCTCGCGCTCTCTCTTTCTCCTTGTGTGTGTGTGTGTGTGTGTGTGTGTGCATGTTTGTGTTTGCGGGTGTTTGTGTTTACGCACCTTTGGAGATAAAGAGTTCAGATCCATAAATCCCAAAATCATTATATCATGATGGGCAAATCACTCGCTCGTTTTAGGTGCATCAATACCTGTTGTTTGACAGTTCCATTCATCGTCATCAGGAATAGCAATTGTGGAGCCGATACAATTAACAACGGATTTTATTTGAATTCTGACAGAAAACGCACATTTTTCACAAGGTCACTTGTTCAGAATCGATCTCGTTTATTTGAAATGTTTTCGTTCTGTCAAACTACGGGAAAGAGTGATTCAATTTGGAATTTCATGCGTTGTTGCAATAAGCAAAGGTCTTTTGGTTGCGTCGCTGTGGTGGGGATGGTTTCATTCTATTTCGCATCACTATTTCCTTTGAATACCTTTTGGTCAATGTTAAGGATTCTTCTTACAATTCAATGTCTGGGAATGATTTGGAATTAGAGATTCGTTCCTCTTTTCAGCTGTAGCATTACTGTTCATGGCACTCGCTCAAGTTATTAAAGAAATATTATTATTATATTATTATTATTATTTATTATTATTATTATTATTATTATTATTATTATTATTTTATTATTCAGTAGATGAAAACCTATTCTTACGGAACAAGCTCACAGGGGACATTGTCTTCAATTCAAGCTTCCAAAGTGTTCATTAGGAAGAGTTAAGAGGAAGTGAATTACAGAAAAAAGAGATCCAATATATATCTATATATATTAAGGTATATATATATATATATATATATATATATATATATATAGAGAGAGAGAGAGAGAGAGAGAGAGAGAGAGAGAGAGAGAGAGACCTTACCTTAAAGACCTTACATCTTGTTCGGGTTGCCCCAGGTCCCTCAGTGTGAGGCACCTCTAATGTCTACCAGAGTGGCTAGTACATCTTCCAGTATATTTTGCATCTTCCAATTTTGATTGGTCTGGGATGCAGCTTAGATATTAATCGAGCTTATTCTTAAACACATCTACGCTAACTCCTGATATATTCCTCAGATGAGTTGGCAACGCACTGAATAGACGCTGCATTGTCGATGCTGGTACGTAGTGGATTAATGTCCTGTGTGCTTTTTCTTATTTTTCCTGGTATAGTTTTGGGCACTATTAATCTACCTCTGCTTGCTCTTTCTGATATTTTTAGCTCCATGATGTTTTCGGCAATTCCTTCTATCTGTTCCCATGCCTGAATTATCATGTAGCGTTCTCTTTCTCCTTTCTAGACTATATAATTTTAAGGATTGTAGTCTTTCCCAGTAGTCGAGATCCTTAACTTCTTCTATTCTATTTGTAAAAGAACTTTGTACACTCTATTTGTGCAATATTCTTTTGATAGTGTGGTCAAGTGGACTACGAACATACGTTTTATAAAGCATAATCATGTGTTCAGCTTTTCTAGTTTTGAAGTGCCGTAATAACATTCCCATTTTTGCTTTACATTTTCCCAATAGAATTACTATTTGATCATTGCATAACATGTTCCTGTTCAACATCACACCAAGGTCTTTAACTGCTTCCTTATTTATGATTGTCTCATTATTCGGTCCTCTATATGCATATTGCTTTCCTTCTCTGTCTCCATAATTTATTGATTCAAATTTAACAGAGTTAAAACACCTTCCTATTTACCTCTGCCCAATCATATACTTTGTTAAGGTCTCTTTGTAGCGCGTTCCTATCTTCATCACAAGTAATTTCTCTACTTATTTTTCTTGTGTCATCGGCGAAACAACTCACTACCGAGTCTTTAACATTACTGTCTATGTCTGCAATCATAATAACAAACAGTAATGCAGCTAAACACCGTACCTTGTGGCACAACCGGATATTACCTTAGCTTCATCCGATTTCTTATCGTTTGTGATAACATCTGTTTTCTGTTGTGTAAAAATTCTTTTAACCATTCTTCCTACTTTGTCCACTATATTATGTTTTCTAATTTTCTTCGCTAATATATTATGATCTACCTTGTCAAATGCTTTTGCAAAGCCTAGATAAACCACATCTGTTTCATTTCCGCTTTTCATATTTTTGTATATTTTCTCACGGTGGACTAACAGTTGGGTTTTGTGTACTTTTTCCGGGTACAAACCCGTGCTGTCTTATATTAAACAAAATATTTTTTATTAAATGTTTCATAATATTTTTCTTCATAGACCCTTTCATACACTTTCATAATATGTGACGTTAGACTCACAGGCCTATAATTACTTGCCTCTAGTCTTGATCCACTTTTGAAAGTAGGGGTAATATATGCTAATTTGTGCTCATCATAAATCTTGCCTGTATCTACACTTTGTCTTAATAATATTGCAAGTGGCTTTGCGATAGAATGAACTACTTTCTTTAACAAGAGAGAGAGAGAGAGAGAGAGAGAGAGAGAGAGAGAGAGAGAGAGAGAGAGACGAGAGAGAGAGAGATAAAAAAGTATTAAAATGCAAGCAGAATAGTATTAGGGAAATAATGCAATTTCATTTCCGGTTTTACAACTTCCTCCTCCCTTCACCTACATCGAAGGTCAGGTCTCTACTTCTGTCCTTTCAACTTTCATTCTTTGTTAGTCATTTTGTGTCGATATAGACCAAAGGAAACATTCCAGCTTTTACATACCCTCCCTCCAGCTTTTTTTTTCTTTTTGTAAAAGAAAGCTACTGAGATGGCTTTGTCTATCCGTCCGTACTCCTCTGTCCGCCCTCAGATCCTAAAAGCTACTGAGGCTAAAGGGCTGCAAATTGGTATATTGATCATCCACCTTCCAATCATCAAACATAAACAATTGCAGCCTTTTAGCCTCAGTAGTTTTTATTTTTATTCAATGTTAAATTTACCCATAATCGTGCGTCTGTCAACGATATAGGACAGGCGGTGATTAAAGTTTCTTGAGCTGGGGCTCATACGGCATTACTTTGGCGCATTTTGTACTTGTTTGTTTTTCTAATTGCAATGTCCCCCAATCATTGCAGATCGTTTACCCAAACGGGAGTCTTGCCTTGCTTATATATGTGTAGGAGGAGTCGACATTGGCCGTGGTGGGGACCTCCAGACCTGGAGCTCAGTTACAAAGAAGGATCCATGAAATTTATGATGATGTGGACGAAGATGAAGCTGTACGTTCCCTTACCCGTTGGTAATTCAGACCTACGGCGATATTGATCCGCTAGGCAATCCTTCTCAGGCCAAAGGCAATACAAGCTCTTAGGTCTCCTGGGCTGTAAATCGCCCCAAGGGCCATTAGCTGCAATCCCTCTCATTCCTTTTACTGTGCCTCCGTTCGTATTTTCTCTCCTTTTACTTTCCATTCATATTGCAACTGCGAGGTTTTCTTCCTGTTACATCTTTCAAACCCTTCTACTCTCAATTTCGTTTCCATTGCTGTATGACCGCATAGGTCCCAGTGCTTGGCCTATGGCCTAAATTCTACATTCCATTCCATTCCTAACGATTGTTTCATGGTGCATCTGAGGCTTTCCTCTTGTTACAGCTTTAAAACCTTTTTACTCTCAGTTTTAGCGCTGAATGAACTCAGAGGTCCAAGCTCTCTGCCTTTGACGTGACTTTTATATCGCATTCCAAGTTATCCTGACTTTCTTGGCATCAAGAAATTCTTAAGGCAAGGGTATAATCTGATTTCATTTTGTAATTAATTAATTTAATGGGGGGTCAAGTTCATTAAAAGTTTGGCTCCGTTGCAAAAGCGTTTTGCTCCTCATGTCAACGTCTGGAGGAACTTCGTTCGATTCTCGATGGCTGGATGTTGCTTTTACGTGTCAAAGAATCTTCAATCAGCTTGTTTAAGCGATTAGGTTATTATGATTATTATTTTTGTTGTGGTTGGTTCTTGTTGTGTTGGTTTTTCGTGAGTCCTCATGACGATAATTCGTTCAAGAAATGACAAGGAGTAAAAAGAGAAATGTCATGAGATTGAGATTCAGTGGCGGTTTATAGAATTAATAGATAACTGGGTTACATGTGCAACTATTTAATAAGAATAATAAGAGATAATATGTATGGATATATAACACCTATTATATATAATATATATATAATAGCCCTATTTTTTTAAAAAAACTAAGCACCGAAGAAATAAAATATAACGGTAATTAGAGAGTAAAATTTATTATTTATATTATATATATATATATATATATATATATATATATATGATTAGAAATTGTTGTGTTTTTGGTTTTATATATATATATAATGTATATATGTATGTATGTATGTATATACACATGCGTATATATGCATGTATATATAATCTCCTCTTCTCTTTTTCCGATTAACAATGTAGATCCGGGAGCTATATGCTGTAAAACATTTAGTGATGATAGTGTGAGAAAGATGAATGTTCGTACGTAGAAAAATAAAAATATATCCGCGGGTAGAATAAGATTAAATTTATGAGCATACATAAGAGGTGGAACTAATCAACTCGTAATTTTACAAATGGCTCCGAGGTGCGGTGTTGGATGGGAACTTTTTATTCCTCCCTTTGAAAATATTACCTTATCTTTGAAGTGACGCTCCATTTCACAACTGAACTGCATTTTTTTTTAATCATCAGAGCACATTCGGGTGTCACGGAATTTGGCTCTTACATTTACGACGATTTAAAAAAAATGTATCGGTGTGGTGGAGAATTTCAGTGGTGAGGATTCGAAATTTTTTTTTTCTATTTTTTTTTTTTTTGTGGTGGGAGGGGGGGGGGGGGGTCCTTATATTATTTTTGTGTGCAAATGTTTGATGCAACTCTTCTGACCTGCTTTCTGCTGACGTCTCCTGATTTGCAGGCATATCGGTAAGTTTTCTTGGGTATGCAGTCCGCTAGTACGGTCGCTAGTTTTGTGACTTTCCGCTCAAAATGTCGTGCGTTCGCGCCTCCCTCAAGACGATGAAAGAATCACCCGCTCTGTATCACGTTCAGTTACTGCCGCAGTGTGGATCTGCAGTGGGAGCTTAACACCAATATTCATTGGAAGCTTTAATCTCAAGTCAATGACAATTGTGTGCTTGTTCCTTGTGAATAGGTTTCATCTATCGAAAGCAGACCCCCAGTTAGTGGTAAATGAGTTTGCTAATCATTTTGCTGGTGTTGCGAAGAAAATGATGATAGAACCCTATTTAGCTCAAAGACGGATAATGGAACAGGTCGAAATTGATTTTAATACCTTAAGACATGAGCAATGCAATGCTCCTTTTACTATTAGAGAATCTGAATCAGCCTTGAATAAATGTGATGAATCAGCTCCTGGACTGGACGATATAACATATTCAGTGAATAAGCATACCCCTGAAAATACCAGACTTTTCATATTAAGCCTATTAACAGAATTTACCGAGAACATATCTTCCCCAAGCTTTGGTAGTAAGTTAAAATTACTGCCAATTGTGAAACCTGGAAAAGATCCATTCAAGACAGAAAATTATCGTCCTATTGCATTTACCTCTTTGTTTGTGTAAGATCATGGAAAAAATGGTGAACACACGATTGATTGTGGTGCTTGGAAAGAGGTAAATATCTGTCACCTGCTCAGTGGTGGTTTTCGGAGTATGCACTCCACAACTGATGTATTGGTACGAATGGAATCTTCAATGTGTGAAGCTTTTGCCAACAAGCATCATTACATCACTGTTTTCTTTGACCTAGAGAAGGCTTACGATACAACATGGAGATAATGGCATTTTGAGGGTCCTTTATGAATGCAACCTGAGAGGCAATTTATTTTGCCCCTCTTTATTAAGGCTTTTTTGAAAAAATAGGATATTTCAGGTTCAGGTTGGAGCAAACAATGTCAGATGTGTTTCAATCAAGAAGAAGGAGGAGTACCACAAGGAAGTGTTTTAAAGTGTAACCTTGTTCGCCTTGTAATCAATGGGTCAAAATGGGGTTTTCCCGCATAAAATAATTCCCCCAGATATAAAACATATACCCTCTTTGTTGATGACCTATCGATTTCCTTTGCGACATCAAGGATGGCAGTGGCTGAACGCCGCTTTCAGCTCTGCATTGATAATATATATTTTAAAGTGGGCTGAGGTTAATGGTTTTAGATTTTCCGCCAGTAAAACTGTAACTATGGCACTTTTGTCGTATAAGGGGAATCCACCCTGATCCAGATCTATTCATTCATAGGCAGAGAATTCCATGTGTTTGGTGAAAACAAGGTTTCTTGGCTTGATTTTTGATAGCAAGCTGACCTGGATTCCACATCTGAAAATATATTAAGGCAAAATGATTGAAAGCAATGAATTTGCTGAAAGTGGTTTCTCACACTTCGGTGGGGTGCAGACCCGAACTCAGATGTTGAGATTATATAAAGCCTTGGTCTTTTCCAAATTAAGTTATGGGTGTGAGGTGTGCACTTCTGCGAAGCCAAATAGCCTTAAAATGCTCAACTCAATTTATCATGGAGGAGTACGGTTTGTGTACTGGGGGCATTTAAATCAACTCCCACCTAGAGCATGCTTGTAGATGCTAATGAGGTGCCACTGGATCTTCGTTATAAGCGTCTGCTGGTTCGGAGCTGGTATAGATTCCAGAGGCTACCTAAGTCTTTAAGCCAGCATTTGTATGAGAAATGAAAGGCATTGGCAGTTTTATGAAAGTCACCTCAAGCAACCTCATCCATTCGCTTTCAGAGTAAATTCTATTGTCCGTGAATTAATATGCCAAGAATCGAGATTTTACCAGCAAAATACTCAGTTAGTCCCCCCTGGAACTTTCCAGAGGTAAAATTTTGTAGATATTTTAATTTTACCAAGACAGAATTGTCCAGTGAGGCCATGCGGTCAATATTTTAGAACACTTTGCAAAGATGATAAATCCACTGCAGTTTTCACGGATGGCCTCAAAGTCAGATGCCTGCGTCGGCTTTGGTGTAGCCTTCCCTGATGTAGAGAGAAGCGGCAGGCTATCATCAGTTGCATCGATTTTTACAGCAGAATTATATGGAATTTTAAAGGCTTTAAAGCAAGTTTTAATTCGGAATGAAAATAATTTTATTATATATTGTGACTCAAGAAGTTGTTTCTTCAGTCGCTGGGATCTTTTGACCCTTTAAACCCTCTGATTTTAGATATATTGGAGTGGCTGCTTTTACTAAAAAGAAGAGGGAAAGAAATAAAGTTCTGTTGGGTTCCTTCCCAGTGTTGGGGTGGCTGGGAATGAGAAAGCTGACCAACTTGCAAAGTCTGCGGTCAGCTCCCCAGAACCTACGTCATCAGTGTCTCCTTGGTCATATCCGTATATGCCAAGGAGACAAGAAACGATGTTGATGCAGATTGAGGATTGGACATACAAGACTCACACATGGGTTCTTGATGTCTCGTGAAAATCCTCCGTTTTGCGAAACTGTACTGTGCCCTTGACTGTGAAACATTTGCTGGTTGAATGTCCCAGACTTGGGAATTAGAGACATAGGTTCCTGTCTTGGGGTCGTGAGAGAGTAGGTTAATGTTATCCTAGCTACAATTCTTGAAAGGATTGTAATATGGAGGGAGGGCGGGTCTCCTTAACCAAATTTAAATTATACATAGATTGTCTATATAAGAACTTATATATATAAACAAATAAAATATATTTATAGATTTTTATATGAAATTTATAAAATATTAGATTTTTTATATTTAATTTATTTCGGATGCCAATTACCCAGATGTTGACGCAATATAATACACAATCAATCAATTCATCTATCGAAATGATATAATAAATAATGAAAGATTGAAAGAAAACAGACAGAAGAAAAGTTAGTACCAGGTAAGCTCGGTAAATCACTATCGCTAGATTTATTTCGAATATTCTGCAGTTCTTGACGAACTCCAAGAACGCTGATCATTTATAAAACGCGTTTGGAAAGTATATAAGCCTC
>NC_061097.1:26838531-26866046 GCF_015104395.2 Macrobrachium nipponense
GAGTACAATTAGGCAGGATGTATGTTCCACCTCTCCTGAGGGATACGTCTTTCAAAAGTATCTTTCAGGAGGTGGAACATACATCCTGCCTATGTGAACTTTCGAGAGAGACTGAGAGTTTTCCAACCCAGTGATTGGTTTTATCAACAGCCAATCAGGAGCGTCGCAAGGGACGGGCCTAGATGTTAGATGCTCGGGTGATGTGATTTATTTCTGCTCCCGTTTTAGTCTTTATTCCTTTATTATTCCTGCTTCATATATTATATAATATATATATATATATATATATAATATATATATATATATTATATATATATATATATTAGTTTTCTGTAAAAGTAAAAACTATTGTGCCGGCTTTGTTAGTCCGTCCGCACTTTTTCTGTCCGACCTCAGATCTTAAAGACTGCTGAGGCTAGAGGGCTGCAAATTGGTACAATGATCATCCACCCTCCAATCGTCAAACATACCAAATGGCAGCTTTTTGGCCTCAGCTGTTTGTATATGATTTAAGGTTAATGTTAGCCATAATCGTGCATCTGGCAACGGTATAGGACAGGTCACCACCGGGCCGTGGCTGAAATCTTTATGTTCCGCGGCTAATACAGAAAACTCGATTGTCCCGAGAAAACTTCGTCTCCCTTTTTACTTGTTTGTTTTTCATTTTGATTTCTCTCTCTCTCTCTCTCTCTCTCTCTCTCTCTCTCTCTCTCTTGATTAACTTCTGTCTTGAGAGATTGTTGGAAAATGCTCTACTGACTTTCGCCGTACGTGACATGAACTTTAGCCTTTAGCGCTTCTTAGTATAGGACTAATCATAACTCTATTGAAGAAGATTAGACTTTCGTTTATTAGTTAGTTTATATATTATGTTTATGCATTATACATTATACATGTCAGGCTGAAAATGATCCCAAATAACTGCATCCTTTACATTTCCTTTTCACTCATTTAGTGACATTATTGAATACCATTTGAGGAAGAATCGTTGAGTGGTTATAAGTCCATTGTGCCTTGTTGACCTAAACAGGAAAGTTTTCACACCTCGCTCTCTCTCTCTCTCTCTCTCCTTGTGTGTGTGTGTGTGTTTTTGTGTATGTGTGTGTATGTTAGTGTGCGTGCGTGTGTTTGTGTTTACGCACCTTTGGGATAAAGAGTTCACATCCATTAAGCCTAAAATTCATTATATCATGATGGGCAAATCACTCGCTCGTTTTAGGTGCATCAATACCAGTTGTTTGACAGTTTCATTCATCGTCATCAGGAATAGCAATTGTGGAGCCGATACAGTTATTAACGGATTTTATTTGAAGTCTGACAGAAAACTCCCATTTTTCACAAGGTCACTTGTACAGAATCGCTCTCGTTTATTTGAAATGTTTTCGTTCTATCAAACTACGGGAAAGAGTGATTCAATTTTGAATATTATGCGTTGTTGCAATAAGCAAAGGCCTTTTGGTTGCGTCGCTGTGGTGGGGATGGTTTCATTCAATTTCGTAGCAATATTTCCTTTGCATACCTTTTGGTCAATGTTGAGGATTCTTCTTATAATTCAATGTCTGGGAATGATTTGGAATTAGAGATTCGTTCCTCTTTTCAGCGGTGGCATTACTGTTCATGGCACTCGCTCAAGGTATTAAGAAGTATACTTGTTATTATTGTTATTATTATTCAGTAGATGAAACCTATTCTTACGGAACAAGCCCACAGGGGGTAGTGACTCGCAATTCAATCTTCCAAAGAATATGGTGTTCAATTAGGAAGAGTTAAGAGGAAGTGAATTACCGAAAAAAGAAACCCAAATCCCATATATAACATATATATATATATATATAATATATATATATATATATATATATATATAATTAGATAAAAAGTATTAAAATGCAAGAAGAATAGTATTAGGGAAGTAATGCAATTGCATTTCCGGTTTTACAACTTCCTCACTCCTTCACCTACACCGCAGGTCAGGTTTCCTCTACTTCGGTTCTTGGTAGTTTCATCCTTTGTTAGTCATTTTGGTGTTGATATAGACCAAAGGAAGCATTCCAGCTTTTATATCCCCTCCCCCACTTTTTTTCTTTTTGTAAAAGAAAGCTATTGAGATGGCTTTGTCTATCCGTCCGCACTTTTCTGTCCGCCCACAGATCTTAAAAACTACTGCGGTTAGAGGGCTGCAAATTGGTATGTTCATCATCCACCCTCCAATCATCAAACTTAACCAATTGCAACCCTCTAGCCTCAGTAGTTTTGATTTCATTTCGTGTTTAAGTTAGCCATAATCGTGCGTCTGTCAACGATACAGGGCAGGCGGCGATTAAAGTTTCATGGTCCTGGGCTCATACAGCATTACTTCGCCGCATTTTGTACTTATTTGTTTTTTTAATTGCAATGTCCCCCAATCGTTGCAAATCGCTTACCCAACCGAGTCTTGCCTTGGTTGTATAGCTGTAGGAGGAGTCTGCATTGGCCGTGGTGAGGACCTCCAGGTCTGGAGCTCGGTTACAAAAGAAGGATCCATGAAATTTATGAAGATGTGAACGAAGAGGAAGCTGTACGTTCCCCTCCCCGTTGGTAACTTAAGACCTACGGCGATATTGATCCGCAAGGAATCCTTCTCAGGCAAGGGCAATACAAGCTGTTAGGTCTCCTGGGCTGTGAATCGCCCCAAGGGCCATCAGCTGCAATCCCTCTCATTCCTTTTACTGTGCCTCCGTTCGTATTTTCTCTCTTTTTACTTTCCACTCTAATAATATTTGTTTCATATTGGATCTGCGAGGTCGTCTTCCTGTTAGATCTTTCAAAATCTTCTTTTCTCAATTTCCCTTTCAGCGCTGAATGACCACATAGGTCCCAGTGCTTGGACTTTGGCCTAAATTCTACATTCCATTCCATTCCTAACAATTGTTCCATGGTGCATCTGTGAGGCTTTCCTCTTGTGACAGCTTTAAAACCTTTTTACTCAGTTTTAGCGCTGAATGAACTCAGAGGTCCCAGCTCTCTGCCTTTGACGTGAATTTTATATCGCATTCCAATTATCCGGACTTTCTTGGCATCAAATTCTTAAGCAAGGGTGATAATCTGATTTCATTTTGGAATTAATTTAATTGGGGTCAAGTTCATTAAAAGTTTTGCTCCTCATGTCAACGTCTGGAGGAACTTCGTTCGATTCTCGATGACTGGATATGGCTTTTACGCTGTCAAAGAATCTTCAATCAGCTTGTTTAAGGGATTATGTTATTATTATTATTAGTTATTTTTTGTTGTGGTTGGTGGTGGTTGTAGTTTTTTTTCGTGAGGGCATCATGACGATAATTCATTCAAGAAATGGAAAGGAGTAAAAAAGAGACATTTCATGAGAATGAGATTCAGTTCGGTTATAGAATGAATAGATAACAGGGTTACACGTGCAACTGTTTAATAAATAAGGAGAATAAGAGATAATATATATATATATATATATATATATATATATATATATATATATCATTATGATATATATAATCAGCCTATTTTTTAAAAAACTAAGCAACCGAAGAAATAAAATATAACAAGTAATTAGAGAGTAAAAATAAAATATATATATATATATATTATAATATATATATATATATATATATATATGATTATAAATGGTTATTTTTTTGGTTATATATATATATATATATATAATATGATTATGGATATATATATATATATATATATATATATATATATATATATATATATATTTATATATATATATACACACGTATATATACATGTACATATAATCTCCTCTTCTCTTTTTCCGGTTAACAGTGTAGATCCGGGAGCTATATGCTGTAGAATATTTAGTGATGAAAGTGTGAGAAAGATGAATGTTCGTACGTAAGAAAAATAAATATATCCGCGGGGAAAATAAGATTAAATTTATGAGCATACATAAGAAGTGGAACTAATCAACTCGTAATTTTACAAATGGCTCCGAGGTGCCGGTGTTGGATGGGGAACTTTTATTCCTTCCTTTAAAAATATTACCTTATCTTTGAAGTGACGCTCCATTTCACAACTGAACTGCATTTTTTTTTTAATCATCAAGAGCACATTTTAACTCTTACAATTGCGATGATTTTCAAAAAAATGTATCGGGGTTGTGGAAAATTTCAGCGGTGAGGATTCAACATTTTTTTTTTTTTGGGGGTGGGGGGGTGTTCCTTATGTTATTTTTATTTTTTGTAAATGTTTGATGCCAACTCTTCTGACCTGCTTTCTGCTGACGACTCCTGATTTCAGGCATATCGGTAAGTTTTCTTGGGTATACAGTCCGGTAGTACGGTCGCTAGTTTCATGACATTCCGCTCAGATGTCGCGAGTTCGCTCTGTAACACGTTCATTACTGCCGCAGTGTGGGGTCTGCAGTGGGAGCTTAACACCAATATTCATTGGAAGCTTTAATCTCAAGTCAGTGACAACTGTGTGCTTGTTCCTTGTGAATAGGTTTCATCTATCGAAATGATATAATAGATAATGAAAGATTGAAAAAAACAGACAGAAGAAAGTTAGTAACCAGGTAAGCTCGGAAAATCACTATCGCTAGATTTATTTCGTATATTCTGCAGTTCTTGACGAACTCCAAGAACAGTTGATCATTTATTAAAACGCGATTGGAAAGTATATAACCCTCAGCAGTGTGAAAGAAACCGCCTTATAGATGTACCCTTCCAATTTTCGAGTAATATCGAGGAGATAAGCAAATGTATTTTATGCCATCTGTATTAAAATCATATAATTAACGAATTTTCATCTCATGTCTCGCGAAAGTAAAATGATTTTGGTGATTAATCGATTATAATTATATAGCCTCGTAGGAATGTTCTTGAATGCCTGACTCACTGGGAGCCAAGCGGGCATTTTTTTAAATTTATTTTTTTTATGTTGGCGGAAGTGATGAATATTGGATTTAACTAGAGGATATTAATAATCGTTATAATTAAAATTATGCAGTGACTGGGTTGTTGGGGAAGTCTTTACATCCTAAGCTTTCTTGTTAATTATATTTTGTAACGAGTATTCTGACTGAAGAATCTTCTTCTCTTCTCAACAGCTAGCTATGTGTCATGATAAAACCTTGTTAAATCGTTCAACAGGACTAAAAATATCTGTAAAGAATAGCACAGTTTTGATATCTTACACTCTATTTTTATATAGATGTGAAATGTTGAATTGTTCAAGTTTCCCTTCCCGTGTAGAAGAGGAATTTTCTATTTTCTACCAGGATTAGGATGGTTTTACCTCGTAGAAAAAAATACTCTCACTACAGGTTTAAGTAAACCTCTCTCTCTCTCTCTCTCTCTCTCTCTCTCTCTCTCTCTCTCTCTCTCTCTCTCTCTATCTGTGTGTGTGTGTGTGTGTGTGACTATGTGAAACACTTACAATAAAGTTCGCCAATGCATTTTTCTCTTATTTCCTCAGTGAAATATCAGGTATTCTGTGTAATCAGTTCAGAATTGTGAGAGAAATTTGATATAATCCAAATGATCATAGATAAGATGATTTTTGAAATTTTGCCATAGTATTGAAAAGTAATGCAGCATGTATGTATATTTGTGTATATAATGTATGTGTGTATGTATGTATGTATGTATGTATGTATATGTGTAACTGAATCACGAAAATATGGAACGTGATAATAATAATAATAATAATAATAATAATAATAATAATAATAATAATAATAATAATAATAATAATAATAATAATAATAAAGAAATATCCACGAAGGATAGAGAAATGGTGGAGTTATTCAAGGCCTTTTGACTTCTTGTCCTGTACACAGCAGACTAAATACAGGACTAGAAGTTGAAAAGCTTTGCAGAACCCCATCGTTTCTCTTACCTTCGTAGATTTTGTCTTTCATGCATGTGTGTGGAGTGGTGTCTAGTACGTATGGTGTCTGAATGCATTGATGTATAGTTGCTGAGGTAGACAAGAGAGTCCGTAATGTGTGAGGTTGTAGACGAGAGAGTGACTGGTTCTGTTCTAAAAGTGGGCAGAGGTGAAGTTCTCTTATGCTTCCGTGGGTGTTTGAGAACTTCGTGGATTGCTTCGTGCGAGAGTTCAGAGGCGAAAGAATTTGAGAGTATTTGCAGTGGGAGAAAGCTGCTGATAGATGTGAATAAGGCTAAAGCTATAAGGGTTAAATGGGAACTAAGAAGATGGAGCAATTAATGGCAGTGGGGTTTGTCTAAGAGTTGAAGCAGTGGATTTGCGTAGGTGTTTAGAAGTAAATATTTAGTCCCGAATATGTGGCAGCGATCATTGGCTTTTCCTCTCCAAGGAAGCAGTGCCTCTGAAGAGAAATGGCTTAATGTCGAAAAGATTGCAAAGGAGAAAATGAAACCGCCCCATCTTCCTACTTCCTCTCACTACTGAATATTAATGATTGTGCTCGACACCTTGATTCTGATTTGTGATTGACATTCCGCTGAAAATCATTTCAGCCGCTTTCAATGGGGAGGAACCACCTGGCTTGATTAACGAAGACCGTATAGTTGTTACAGTAAGATTGTGAAATCAGGGGTTTCATAAAATCCCTGAACTTTTCTGGGAATTCCTGAAATCACAGTTCACTTAGGGACATTTCATCCCTGATGGGATAGTACTTAACACGGCAAAACAGTGTAGATGAACCACTGTTTTGCCTTTTTAGTAGGTACTAGCCCCTCGGGGATGTTCCTAAGTAAATTGGTAATTACACGAATTCCCTGAAATTTTCAGGGATTCCATGATATTCCTGGTTTCACAATCTTACTGTGACATATTAAGTGCTGAAGAGGATTCCCAGTTTTCGCAGCAATTTCCTCCAAATTCAGAGAAACTCACGACATTTTTACTCCTGATTCTCCTGTGCTGTGCAGTTCTCTAAGTGTTTGAATAAGAAATGTCTTAATTTAAAGGAGCAGTTCTGATCCGATTGAGTAGCTACTTTGAGTTGTAAGTTGTGTTTATTTGTGTTTATTTCCAAGCGTTAGCCTAATGTGAAATACTCGATACAATTTCTAAGGGAATGTTGTTCACTATCAATCACTTCATTCCATCAACATTGTTTCATTATAATTTTGTTAAATTTCTCTCCATATTTTCCTCGTATTATTTCCCTTCTGTTCACATACCTTCTTGTCCCCCATTACATCATCTTCATTTATTCCGAAAACGATATAGGGTTGTTATTTCCAGTTTAATTCTCGGCTTCCTGGAAAGTAAGGTTGTGGTGGACGCAGCCCTTCCCCTTCAGTAGCCACCGAGGTCTTACGTCATTTGGTTTCTTTCTCAGTCTGTCCCTTCTATGTGTAATCATCATTTATTTCCTGGTCCTTATCACGTATTCACTTCACATTGTGTCACTTCTCTCTCTCTCTCTCTCTCTCTCTCTCTCTCTCTCTCTCTCTCTCTCGCTTCTATATTCCTTCTTTTTCACGTTCCTTGATTTATCTTTAGTTCCATTCTTCACGTTATATCTTTGCTTCTAATTCCCCATTCACCTTGATCCTTCTTCTAATTCTGCCAAATTTTATTAGTTATATATATATATATATAGTATATATATTATATATATATATATATATATATATATATATATATATAATATATATATATATATATAGATATATCATTTTATCCTTTACTTGATATTGTTATATATTTTTCGCTTTGCTTCTCATGTTATCAACACTTTTTTTTTCTTTTTTTTTTTTGTATTTTTTTATTACATCGCAACCTTAATGTATTCGTTTACGTCGTAGCTAATCAGCCATTTTTTTTTTACCCATGGTTCCCCTATCCCTCTTTCGCTCATTCATTATTTCTCTCTCACTCTCATATATTTTCTTTGTGGTTATTCTGTTTCTCCCCTTTTCCCTTCCCTACTTCCTCGGTCGTCGTATATTAATCTGCCCATTGTATTCCTTCCTTGCTTTACCCTTTTTCAATCTCTTAGTCCTTCGTCCGCTTCTCTTTCCCTTTCTTTTTTGTCTTTTTTGCTGGACTTTCTTTCTTCACTCTCTCTCTCTCTCTCTCTCTCTCTCTCGTGTTTTTCCTTCTTCCGTCAATGTTCCCCCCGTTTTCTCCATTCTTCAGTATTTCCTTATTTTCTATGTTTCAATAAGATTCCTTCTTCCAGACCTTTCTTATTTTTTGTCAGTTTCATCTTCTTTCTTCACCTTAATCTTCATTTCCTTTTCCTCTTTAGTTAGTTTCTTTGTGGGTTCCAGCATCATCGAATCTTTCTTTTTTGTCTTTCCCCATTCTCATTCATCATCATCATCGACCACTATATCATCCATTACTTCCAGTTGCTGTTTTCTTTGGGTTTATTTCTGGCCTGTGCTATCACCATTCGTTTGCCTTTCAATGATGTACTCTGATGCAATACAGGTTTCGTACAGAATCTGAAGACTTCGTATGCAATAGAGAAAGCCAATTAAACCAGTTTTTCGATCTTATTTTAAGTTGTCTTTACCATCATGAAGTCTCAAAGATCTGATATATATTTCTGCTTTTATTAGAAAATCTTTAATATCACTTGCATTATTCTTCTGAATTGGTCTTTGAATTCCTTTGGTATTTAGATTTCGAGAATTTGATATGTCAAATAAGGTGTTGAATACCATAATGAATTTAATAGTAGCTTCACTTCCCTCAAATTCACTTATTTTGCCATCAAGGCATTATAGTTTCTGTAAACGTGTTAACTGTCTGCGGATAAAATGGAGTACGAAATTATGCGTACCGTTAGCAGAAGAGTACGCACACAAGAAAACTAAAAGAACGAATTAAAATAACATAGCGTATAAAAAATAAAAAGTATTACACTTTGGTCATCGCAAGGTCGCGTACCTACGGTCGACCCAGGGATTCAGTTGCCAGTCCCAATATGGCGGCCAGCGACCTGAGTGGCTTCACTTATCCCGCAGCAAGGCGTCTCCTCTCATTATTCCTCCAAGGATGTACTACATCATTTCCAAATTCCCCTTCTCCACTGATGAATAGTTTTGGAATATTTCTTCTTACTTATTCCTTAGTAGAACTCTGTATATAGCTTACCGCGCCTCATTTTGAGTCCATTCCTATTTTAGAACATTTCTTATTCCAATAAAAGCGCCTCAGTGGCGTGATCGGTATGGTCTTGACCTGCCACTTCGGTGGCCGCGAGTTCGATTCTCGGGAATTCCATTGAGGGGTAAGAGACTTGTATTTCTGGTGATAGAAGTTCACTCTGGACGTAGTTCGGAAGTCACATAAAGCCGTTGGTCCCGTTGTTGAATAACCACTGGTTCCATGCAACGTAAAACACCATATAAACAAACAAACAAATTATTCCAGTAATTTTCTGTCTTCGCTATTGCATCATTATGGCGCTTTCTATTATAACATACCATTTTTCGCTTACTCGTGGAGTAAACCTACAAACTACTTCGTCGTTTTTGTTTTTGTTGGAGGGGGCAGGAAAGACCTATGGATTTTGCTTATATAGGCCTGAAAAAGGTGTTTCGCTTTGAGTTAACGATACAGGAATTTTAGGATTGGTTATTTATGATTTATCTATCAGAATGAAAATGGAAATAAATAAATAATGTGGTGGTTAAACAGCACAACAATCATTTCTAATAACAAATAGCGTATTTATTATTATTTTCGTTGGCGAAACAGCGCTCCTTTTGACCGTAGATTTTAGCACGCGCACCGAGTAAGCTCCCCTTTCATATTTAGTTCCTCGCCTATGTGGTTTTAACTGCTTAACTCTTTGCCAAATGCATTTTTAACTCCGTCCCTCTAATTTGCATCTGTTTCGCGTCCATATCTTTGTCCCTTCATTTATATCGTCCAGAGTGCTTCTTCCAGACAAGAAATAATGTACGGAAATTAGAACTGAAGAGATACAACACATCCCACTGTGGGAACATTTTTACATACAAGACTGCCACCAAAAGTTGTAAACAGCAACAGTGTAGAAGAGTTCAAAAGAAAGCTGGACAAGATCATTAGGACACCCATGAATGAACAATAGAACCTGCTCCTAGAGATAAATGAGCACACAATGTCTCCTCGGATGGACTAACAAGTCTTTGAGACATTCCAATCCTTGTAACTCCTTGTAACTCCCTCTTACTCATTCCTCTCGTAGCGTATTTCATATTCCCATCTCCGTCAACTTAATACTGCTTTAATATTGCGTCGTGTTATTTCCACATTTCACAGTCCTTTCAATTATCACCTTCATGCATCTATTCCTTAACCCTTATTCCCTCCACCCTTTGTCTCTTATTATTATTGATGATGGTACTTTTCCTCTTTATTCTTGAGTGTTCGTTTTCTTACCGTCGCTCTTCATTCATTATTAATTGTTCATAAATATGAATAACCCTCTTCATTCGCTGACAGTGTTCATGCATTTAATTTACCTCCTCATGATTCACTATTCATGGTTCGTGCAGTTGATTAATCTCCTCTGTTCGTCCATTTGGTTTAGCTTTCATTCACTATTCATTGTTCATTCATCTGATTAACATCCCTCCTCCCTGCACTTTATTACTCTCCTTTACTTTCACCATTCAGTGTTCATACATTTTTTTTTATCCTCATTATCATTCACTCTTCATTTTCCATACATTTGACCAATGTTTCTTTATTCACTACGTTAAGTATATCTTAGTTTAACCAGACTACTGAGATTAATTCACAGCTCTCCTAGGGCTGGGTCGAAGGATTAGATCATTTTACGTAGCAAGGAACCAATTGGTTACTTAGCAACGGGACCTACAGCTTATAGTGGGATCTGAACCACATTATATCGAGAAATGAATATCTAATCACCAGAAATAAATTACTCTGATTCCACGTTGGCACCGCAGGTAGCGAAATCGGGCTACCTAATCGGTAGGAGAGCACGTAACCCACTCGTCCAACGAGGAACTCTTCATTCACTCATGAATGATCAGTTTGACTTACCGCTCTTTTAGTTCCTCCTTTATTGTCTCGTCTCACGAACAAAACTTCCTTCCCTTTCGTCCCCTTCATTTCTTCGGTGTTGAATTGCCATTGTTTCTCTTTTACGTAAGATTCTGTTTCCCTCCTTTTCTATTCCTCCTGATATCCATCGTTCTCAACTATCTACTTTTATTTCCTTTATATTTTCTGCGTTCCCCATCTTCGGGTTTTGTTCCGTTTCTCTCTTGCCTATTCCATACCTCTTCCCAATTTTTCTTGACCTCTGTTTTTCTGATCCGTTTTCCAGGTGGTGTATTATATTATATTTACTTTTGTCTGTTTTAATCATTTGATTACTCAAACCTTTCCTCTCTCACTCATTCAGTTTATCTTCCATCGTCAGTCACACGTTTCTCTGTTCTTCCAATCACCGTTTCGTGTTCTTTGCTATTTGTTCCTTTTGCTTTGTCATCCTTTTTCTTTTGTTTTCAGTTTTCTAATTTTCTTACCCGTGTATTCACTTCTCTTCCTTTTTCAGTTACGCCCATCCCATTGTCTCCCCTTCCATTTCCCTTCCTTTCTTATTGGTGTTCCTTCTACTTCTCCCGTTCATGTTCAGCTTCGGTTTCTTACCTCTTCTCTTCGTTTATCGTTTTTTTTTTTTCGTTTCCCTCGTTTTATTTTACCTTGGCCACATATTTATTGTCTTATGTCATTTCATAGTTCTTCGCCCTTGGCCAAGTCTCATCATTATCATTTAGTTTCATTGTCTCCCGTCCTTTCGAATCCATCCTCTCCTCTGCCTCCAAGTTGTTAGTTGATCCAGTTGTTTTATTATTATTATTATTATTATTATTATTATTATTATTATATTATTATTATTATTATTATTATTATTGTTTTGTTTTTTTTTTTTTTTTTTTTTTTTGCTCTATCACAGTCTCCAATTCGACTGGGTGGTATTTATAGTGTGGGGTTCCGGGTTGCATCCTGCTCCTTAGGAGTCCATCACTTTTCTTACTATGTGTGCCGTTTCTAGGATCACACTCTCGCAATGAGTCCTGGAGCTACTTCAGCCTCTAGTTTTTCTAGATTCCTTTTCAGGGATCTTGGGATCGTGCCTAGTGCTCCTATGGGTAACGATTTCCACTGGCATATCCCATATCCTTCTTATTTCTATTTTCAGATCTTGAATACTTATCCATTTTTTCCCCCCTCTCTTTCTCTTCAACTCTGGTGTCCCATGGTATTTTGCGACTTCAATGAGTGATACTTTCTTCTTGACTTTGTCAATCAACGTCACGTCTGGTCTGTTTGGCACGTATCCACCCTATCCGTTCTGATACCATAGTCCCCACCCAAGGATCTTTGCCTGATCGTTTTCTATCACTCCTTCAGGTTGGTGCTCGTACCACTTATTACTGCAAGGTAGCTGATGTTTCTTGCAACAGGCTCCAGTGGAGGGCTTTTGCCACTGAATCATGCCTCTTTTTGTACTGGTTCTGTGCAAGTGCCGGGCATTCACTTGCTATGTGGTTTATGGTTTCATTTTTCGTATTGCACTTCCTACATATGGGAGAGATGTTATTTCCGTCTATCGTTCTTTGAACATATCTGGTTCTTAGGGCCTGATCTTGTGCCGCTGTTATCATTCCTTCAGTTTCCTTCTTTAGCTCTCCCCTCTGTAGCCATTGCCAATTGTCATCGCTGGCTAGTTCTTTAGTCTGTCTCATGTATTGTCCGTGCATTGGTTTGTTGTGCCAATCCTCTGTTCTGTCTGTCTTTCTCCTGTCTCTGTATATTTCTGGGTCTTCGTCTACTTTTATTAGTCCTTCTTCCCATGCACTCTTTAGCCACTCGTCTTCACTGGTTTTCAGATATTGCCCCAGTGCTCTCTTTTCGATGTTGACGCAGTCCTCTATACTTAGTAGTCTCTCCCTCCTTCCTTTCGTGTTATGTATAGTCTGTCCGTATTTGCTCTTGGGTGTAGTGCTTTGTGTATTGTCATATGTTTCCTGATTTTCTGATCTATGCTGCGGAGTTCTGCCTTCGTCCATTCCACTATATTTCCTGCGCTGTATCTGATTACTGGCACTGCCCATGTGTTTATGGCTTTTATCATATTTCCGGCATTGAGTTTTGACTTGAGTATCGCCTTGAGTCTCTGTATATATTCTTTCCTGATCGTGTCCTTCATCTCTTGGTGTTTTATTATTATTATTATTATTATTATTATTATTATTATTATTATTATTATTATTATTATTATTATTGTTATTATTATTATTATTATTAATAAAACCCTCTTTTAAATATGTTTTATTAAAAGTATTTGCCGCCTCAGCTGCGTTAATTTGATAAAGGTTCTTCTCTATTTTTCTAATTATTGTTTTCTCATTGTTGCTCACCAGTTTAAGCAACAATGAGAAAACAATAATTAGAAAAATAGAGAAAAAACTTTATAGAATTAACGCAGCTGAGGCAGGAAATACTTTTAATAAAACATATTATTATTATTATTATTATATTATTTTCTATTTTGCTCTCCCTCCGAATTGTTAATTTTAGTTTTCTTGATGTATTAGAGTTTGCCATATTTCTATGACTTTGCTTACTTGAATAATCTCTTCTTATTCAAATTAATGTCTTTCTTTGTTGTGGCAGTATTTTATGGGTCCTTTTTGTAAACAAAATTGTGAAAACTTCGGTTTTTTTTTTTATTATGTTATTGAATACAGTGTTATAAATGTGTGCATATGTTTGTGTGTGTATGCGCAATGTACATGTGTACACACATAGCATGTTAATTTATATATAGTTTGAATACTTCACATATAAACGCGGATGTCTACATCGTAATCTTTTATCACCTTTCAAAAATGATTATTATTTTATATAAAGTAAATTGTAATTTCTAACTGTTTGAAGTAGAATAATTTTAAAACTGAAGTTGGTCTGTATTTGTGTAATTGTTGAGAAAGTAAAAGTAGTCATCCAGTTATATTTTCTAATGTTCGAGAAGCCTTGAATAAATTGATAATTCATACAAATTCTAAATACAGTGAATGTTGATCAGTGTTTGCTTTGAAAGGTCACCGTTAGATTCATAGCAAACAGAAACGAGTATAAAATGCGCCGAAGTATCTTCGGGGCAATCGAGTTTTCAATATAGCATATAATGCTGTTTGAAAAATTCGATGTGCTGAAGTATGAAACTCGTCCACGACCGGTCAGCGCTCAGTTGCTACCCAGATGCCCCTCTAGCTGTGCCAGATGCACGATGCATGGCTAACTTTAACCCTAGGTAAAATAATAACTACTGAGGCTAGAGGGCTGCAATTTGGTATGTTTGATGATTGGAGGGTGGATGGCCAACATGCCAATTTGCAGCCCTCTAGCCTCAGTAACTTTTAAGACTTGAGGATGGACAGACAAATAACCATCTCAATAGATTTCTTTTATAGAAAAATAAAATGAAATTAATCATGCATGATTTTGAGTAAAATCTAAAAACAAGGGGAAGAGCCCGGAGGAAAATTATCAATAACCGAGTGAAGATGTCTACTTTTCATAACTTCCAGTTTCCCAATAATAATAATAATAATAATAATAATAATAATAATAATAATAATAATAGTAGTAAATAAATAAATAACATTTTTTGGATTTAGCAGCTCTAAGCGGAGGCCCCCGATGCCAGCGAAAGGAAGGCGGAAGGGAATGACAGACTCTTCAGGGGGCCGGAGAAAAGAAAAATACCCACCCCCCCCCCCCCACCCCCCCGCGCGCCTCCGCTGTGCGGGGAACGTGGTTAGGGAAGCTGTGTGGAACTGCTTGTCTAGGCAGATGTGTTTACAAGCCTGCTCGGATGCTAAAGAAACCAATTGCCTTTTATTATTAAGGAGATATATATACCTTTCTTATGGGGAAGGTTATCATCTTTTTCTGTGTTGTTATACTTTTTTATATTCCTTTTATCATACGTTATTTCTCTTGGCTGCCTGAAACATGATAGGACGCCAAAGACTTAGTGTCATTTGTAGTCGAAATACTTGACTATGACAGACCTATTTTTATGGCGAAGAAGTCACAAATTGAAAAATAGCTTCAAAACGGGTGTCGAATATCTATAGGGGTTAGTGCCATCAGTGTACCTCCCTTTGTGCACTAGCTGTACCCACTTTGTAGCTGTTTACTTTGCCTCCATTCCCGCTTTCTTTTCTCCACCTTATTGTCCAACCTCTTCAACTCCCTCTTTTCACTGTCTTAAACTAAAGTGACTCAGCCGCTTTGGGTGGCGCGATGTCGAAGGTCGCTGCCTAAGCAGAATAGACCACGTCTTGTGTCCGTGCGCGAGCGGAAGCAGATATGCTTTCTGAATCTGGTTTGGGTCAGATTCTTGGGCGTGATTATGATCTGTATAATGACGTCATGAACTTGTGACGAAATTAGTGACGACACTTATCTGGGAGTGTCTTATCAGTGAATTTGTCCTTGCGTACATGCGAGTTATTTCCCTACATAATGAGAGAGTAAGTTAGCCAAGATGGAGAACTATACGAAGTCGGCAAAGGGCCAAGATGGCTCCTTTGATTGTGTTTTTAATTAAGTGTGATTATTGCTTGAAAGGGTAAGCATACTTATTTTTTTTAGCCAAAGTGTGGCTTGACTATATTTTGAATATTTGTTTGAAAGATATCCTATTCCATTTGACCTTTGAATTATGTCATTTTGATTTATTTTCTTTTGCTTATGTAGATGAGTTTTTGTATCTTTTCTAGGCGGATCTGGTAACGTATTTAGAAATGGGAACTTAACTGATATTCCGTGGTGTTACTTATAAGACTGTGCTATGACTTTCTGGTTTTATGACTAAACTAATGTTGGTTATTGTAGAGAAAGGGGTGGATGGGTTTAGTTCAATCGCCAGGGTTATCTGAGTTATTTGGACTTTTGAATTTAACCTCTCAGTTAATCATTTTGGTTAAAGAACCTGACTTATTTAGTTAATGCTTTGTTCTTTTAAATAAATGTATTTTTGTAGTTCACGACTCTGATATAATTGCCTTAGGTAATTAAGAGAGAGAGAGAGAGAGAGAGAGAGAGAGAGAGAGAGAGAGAGAGAAACGGATGTCACTTCAGTGCCTTGCTGCAACACGGTCATTGCTACCAAGATATTTTCCCTTTTAAACTGTACCGAGGTTAGAACCTCGGTAACATTATAACTCTAGATATAACATTTTTTTCAAACTGAATTTTGACGTTATTTCACCACGTGAAGCTTCAGAATGCTGGATCATACAACAGAGAAATGGAATAATCGGGGTTATGTCTCTTATGCCTACTCTAGTGACGTTTGCCCTTACGCTGAGCCGGAAATAGCATCCTAAAGTAATCTCAAATGGTTTAGAAAAATGTTCGTAGCAGCAAAAATAGACTCGTGCCTCCAACGATAACGGCATAATTCTACGAATTTGTAATTAAACATTTCTAAATTTTGCCGATGAAATTTACTAATTGATGTGGACAATTAGACAAAAATCTACCTTTTAATTATTATTTTAAACCACAATTTAAAATAAACATAAACAAAGGAACTAACTAGCGTAAGCTGAACCCATGCAAAGGACTTTCTAATGGAATATCATAATGGAATTTGAGTTTTTCTTCTTTAACCGTAGATTTTTATTTATCATTAAATCCAGTCATATACCTTTTCCAGACTTTTTATTGAAGACTTTCATTTGAAATGTCATTAATAAACGCAGCAAGTAATTTTTTTAAGGTTGTCAGTAATTAATGCGAAGTCTTTGTTGACAGGATTTTTCTGAGAATAAGGAAAGATTTTTGTCGAAGAGTTTTTAATGAAGGAATTATTTTTCTTCTGTCAGTCATGCGACAACGTCATTCTCAGAATCTTTGATGTTCTTTATCCTGCTGCAATATTCAGTTGCTTATCAACTGACATCTTGATGTCATGACAGTTTACAGGTTTTAACTGAAAGCTCAAGTGACAGAATTGACTTTCTTTAACCTCTGACCTTTTCGTATTTTCTCCTTCTCATATTTTCTGAAGTTCAGTTTCCTTCGGCTCAGTTCCTCATCATGGACATTAATTTACCTGAAGGGAGAGAGAGAATATTGTCTGTTCTAATTAGAGTAATGTCCTAGCAAACGCCTGCATCACTTTGTGAAGGATTGATTGGCGTCGACTTTGTGATACATCTCGCTTTGCTTCGCTTGTAAAGTGGAAGGCATTTAATTAGATTTACAGACATATCTTTGCATAAAGATTTGTATATTGAAAGCCTATTTTCTATGTAACATATTCTGAATCTCATAACTGCTTTCTAGAGAACATCTAAATTCCCCGAGACAATCGTAACTAGAATGATGCTAAATAAAAATTGTCTTTATTATTAAAGTAAAACATTTACATGAAAAGTAAAATGGCCAGTAGCGCCTCAGTGGCGTCGTCGGTTTGGTTTGGGCCTACCACCTTCGTGGCCGCGAGTTCGATTCTCGGGCATTCCATTGAGGGGTCAGAGATGTGTATTTCTGGTGATAGAAGTTCACTCTCGACGTGGTTCGGAAGTCACGTAAAGCCGTTGGTCCCGTTGCTGAATGACCACTGGTTCCATGCAACGTAAAAACACCATACAGACAATAAATTCATGAAAACCGCTCTAATAAGTTCATGGAAAAACGCTCTGATAAAATTACATGAAAATCGTTCCAATAAGTTCATGAAATAAAGCTCAAATAAAATCTCATAAAAAACGCTCAGGTGAAATGTGGAAACCGCTCGACTAGATTGTATAGGTTTCTCGTTGATGACAAATGTGGCGTAAGGCAGATTCATAAAACCACTCGAAGTGAATATCGTGAACTGATAGATGGGCCTTACGGCAGTTGTCTAAGAAGTCCCAATCTTTTCTGGTAATCTTGTATGAAGCAGAACAGCATTGAAGTATTATAATAGCTGTTTTTGAAATGGCAACCAGTTGGTACATTATCCTCCCTTTGGCAACCTCATTAAGGTTTTATATTATCCTCCCTTTGGCAACCTCATTCATTTATGCGCCACCAGCAGCTACTTTGGTTTCTTAGCAAAATTATTGGAAGTATGAGCTTATGAATAAAACATAATGTTACAACTGAGGGCTATTTTGTTATCGGTTGTTTTGCTTTATTTCTGTATTTCCCTTCAACTCCTCTCACTTCTTCTTAATGAACGCTGTAGTAGGCTTGTTCCATAATAATAATAGGTTTCATATACTGAAATAATAATAATAATAATAATAATAACAGCAACTTTATTAATAAAAAGCTTTGTATAATGGCAGAAAACAAATATAACATCTTAAAAATTGTCACTTATCGTTATCTAAGAAAATAAAAATAATCTGTGTATAGGTTCCATCTTCTGATCATTAAGAATAGTGTTTGAATCTACATTGTAGTGACGAATCTTGCATCTCATTGCTAGGACACCGCGTAGTTGTAAGCCGCCGCGACCCCGCACCCCAGATGCTGAAGCCTTGCCGAGGATGGGGCTAGGGTTCAGCAGCTGGACTCTGATGCCTGGTGGGAACTACTTTCTCGCTGGGCCTTGGTGCCCAGCTGTTTGATCCAACTAAATAATTCAGCCCTCCTTTTACTAAAACATTTCATCTTCCTCCCCCTGTAAGGTATAGATTTTATGTTGATGACTTTTGGCTTGGTTTTGAACATGATTTAGAATAATTCTTGGGGTCTGAAGGAGGGTGAGGATGGAGGGCATGCCACCTCACCCGTAGAACTCGAGTACCTGACGTGGTCGAGCGAGGGGAAAGTTTAATGTCAAACCCTATCCTCAGTGCCGGTCCCCTGAATCTCGAACGGACATCATGACGCCCTTAGCACTGGAGATTATGGTTTATATCTGGTATAATTACCCCTAGGACCGAATCCTAATTAAGGTTATGACCCGTCCTCGATGTGTGACCCTATGGTGGGTATGGGGTAACTATCTGCCATGAAGAGAAACGTGAGAAGTGGGTTTTTCACGTTTATATGCCCCCCCCCCCCCCTCCGCCCCCCTATATTTCCTTGCTCTTGCCCTGACCCTAGCTTTCTTCAAAGGAAACTCTAAGTATGGTAGACTTTAAGAGCCAGTGAGGTGTAGCGCCGAAGAAACACTCTTATCTCAAAAGAGAAGAATAATTATTTTACAAGAATAACTATGGAAGATATTTTTTCTCCTTCCAGGTGCGGTCCTCAGTAATATCACACTCAAAATAAGTCGAAGAAGTAACCTCTCTAAGTGACGGGTTGGTTATAGGTAGCGCCGGTTGCACTGAGAGAGAGAAGAAAAGTTCTTGCGGTGTTGAGCAGAATCCCCGATTCTTGCAGCTCCGAAACAAAAATTACAAAATCATTCGTAAAGGTTAAATCTGAAGAAGAAGACCAAAAATAGTTACTTTGAAACTACATTAAAACTAGGGAATTCACCTTTGGTTAAATGCTTCTGGCGAGGCCCGGTTTGATGAACATTTGGTTTTTTCAATTTGATTTGCTTGATTTCGGGTATGAGGTGACGAGCGTTTGCTATTTTTATTTTTGTGATAATTTGAAAGTGACATTCACTCTGAAGTTTGACGAAGGAAAGTGGTTATGGGAGGGAATGGTTATAATAATTCGTTTGTGTGTGTATGCGAGTGCGGGTGTTTGCATTTTGTGCGGTGCATACTTTTGTTCTCAAATGAACCCGTCTGCAGGCATTCAATTTGAAGAATTGAATTGAAGTAGGGGGAAGTGTGTGAGGGGGACAGTTTGTTGAACAAGTCGTAAATTGTAGTTGAAAAGGATTTTGGAAAAATTAACCGTCACAAACAAAAGTCGCTAATTGAAACCTCTCTCCGCTCTCCTCTCTCTGATTTAGCGATCTTTTCATTCTGTATTTTCCTTTGGAAGCCTTGAATTTCCAGTCGAATGCGTGCGCCACCGTGTGGTGGGCCTGTTCTAGTATGGATAGTGGGTCCATCGGTCTGAATGAATAATTAATAATAATAATAACAACAACCAGAAGCGAAGAATGAGACTGAAAATAATAATAAGAATAATAATAAAATAATAATAATAATAAAATAATAATAACTTTGATGAGACTAACGAGGAAGCCCGGCCCCCGGTGGAGAGAAGAGGAAAAAGAAAACTAGAAATAGAAACGGACGATAAACAAGTGTTGCGACGAGGCCGTTCGACTGATGAGGGTTGAGGGTCCACAAGTAAACAATGAGTAAGAAACGTTGAGTGGCGGTCAACACCGTCAACTTCGAGGTCATTGGCCTCATTTCTTTCTTTCCGCCCAGTTATTCGTGCGTGAGGCGAGGAAGCACCGTATATGGCAGCGGAATGGAGGAAGCGTGCCGCTGGGTGAAAGAAGGATGTTAGAAACTACAAAAACGGACAGTAACATTCAAAGGGCATGAGAGGGCCCGCGGCGAGTGTGTTTGAGTGTCTAAGGCCCAGTCCCTTTACGACGCTCCTGAATTGGCTGTTTGATAAGCCAGTCACAGGCTAGAAACTCTCAGTGCTCTCTCGAAAGTTTCACATAGGCAGAATTGCACTGTTTCCACCTCTCCTGGAGGGATACTTTCGATAGAACGATATCCCTCAGGAAGAGGTGGAACATAGATCCTACCCATGTGAACTCTCTCGAAAGACAGAGTTTCCAGACCTGTGACTGGCTTGTCAACAGCCAATCAGGAAGAGTTGTAAGGACTGGGCCTAGAGCGAGCCAAAGTGCGAGGCGGTTGTTTTGATTCTATCTAAACGAGAGCTGCTGCTGGCGGAATTCAATTCCTTAAAATTATGGAAAAAAACAGAAAATTGCACCGGACGCTGGTTTAGCCCGTAGACCAAATTGTCTATGGCGGCATGGAAATAAATTTTTTTTCTCTTATATTTTATCAAAAGAAGTGTTTGGACAGGGAAGCGGTCGAGCAAGAATTGCACCGCCATGGGGTCTAGCAATTGAAACGCAATTTAGGCCCTAATATTAACATAGCCTTTATTATTTCCTATTCCTAGTTCCGAGCTGCTGAGGATTCCTTCCCAGACGAAATCCAGTGGCGAACTGTTCATAAAATTGTTGGTTACCCGTTGGAGGAAGTTCGCCGACGGGAGGCGGGTCGATTCAACCAATCAGTTCATCAGTTCTGGTGAGTGGATTGACTCCGCCCTACCAAACTGGCCGTTCCGCACGTACGTTATTTTAACGTCAGTTTCGATGAACTGACCCGGGTAGATTTGTCATGTAAACCTGTAGGCGTTGAATACCCGGCCGGAGGAATGTAACGACAGTTTTCGTTGAAACTGGACAGGTGGTAAAAAACCTGTGGGCGTGAATACCCGGCCTTACACAGCCTTACCAGCACTTTTTTCCAGTCTTTGGGTCTAACCGAGCATCCTGGCGTTTCTGGGGGATTGTTTAACACGTGTTTTTTACCCCATTTTATTTTTTCAGGTACATCTCTACAAACTTTCAGTTTCCTTCACAATTTTCGAGTCAAGGGCATGGTAAAGATTGCATGTCGAGCGGCGAGAAGTATAGGTGGGCGGCAGCTAGAACTTGGTGTAATCATCCTACTTGTTTCGTATGCAATGATTTGCCGAAGACTGCGGTTGACAATTCCAATTCTTCTTCAGCCTTTTCCCATTGTTTGATATTTTCCATTGTTTGTTTTTTTTCACTGAATTCCGGACTCAAGACCATTGCTCCTAATTATTAGAAAGATTCAACCTCCGTTCAATCCGATATCTCCGGACTAATGATATATTCCACTTCTCTGTGCAAATTGGTTTCTCATTTGATTCTGTTTTGCTTAATTAGTTTTTTTGAAGTTCCCGTGTACTCTAGGTATTATGATGCATTGTGATTAATTAAGGTTTGTAAGTGCGTGTGGGCTGAGTCTGCTGAGCAGAAACGGCGTCCTTCTGCTATCTTCTAGTGTTCTAGTTGTCTGTTTTGTAAGCCGGTTGTGCGTTGCGCCGAGCCGTGCGAGGCCAATGGAATTTTTCCTCATTATGACGATATACATTAACACACACACACAGACACACAACACATATACATATATTATATAGGTGTGAGTATAGTATATATATATATAATATATATAGTGAGTGAGTGATGAGTGAGTGAGGAGTGTGGGTATTATATATTAATAAATAATAATATAGTAGAGTGTGTGAGTGAGGTATATATATATATTATATTATAATTAATATTATATATATTATATATATAATATAATTATATATTTATTATTATATATAATATTATTATAATAATATAATGTCATATATTATATATATATATATTACCAGTGAAATGTTGAGTGAGTGTATAATTACATAGGAGTGGTTATTATATATAATATATATATATTATAATTATATAATTCATTATTATATAATAATTATACTTATACTATACAATATACTATATGAGTAGACTTGAGACTTATATTATAAAAAAGTATATTATAGTAATAATAGAATATATATATAATTTATAGTAGTGAGTGAGTGTGTGAAGGGTGAGAGAAGAACCTGAAAATGAAAAGGAAATTAAGGTTTCCCGTTGTTGGCACCAAATAAATATTATTATTTGCAAAATTCATGAATTACAAGACCTCATAAGTATTTGTGTATGTGTGTATATATAATTATCACATTATATTACTGGAAAGATTTGGGGCAAGGTCTAGAACGCCGGGCAGATTTCAGGAGGAAAATAAAATTGCAAACAGCCAACGGTAGATTTTAGGGGGAAGAATTTATTGCGCCAGAAAGTGTTTTGCCGAGAGGCCGACATGTACTCGAATCATCAGGGCTTGTAAAATTACCAAAAGAATAAAAATTAAATAATGGACTCAGTTAAGAAAAAAACTTCATAAATGTCTAAAAACAAAACTTAAATTTAAAACAAGAAACAAAAACAAAGCTAAAAAAACGAAAAAAAAACATTTTTAAAAACAGGACAAAACCTTAATACTGAAAAAAAGTTGTTTTAAATTGCTTCATTTAAAAATTAAGAGATGTTGGGAAAAATGTGATTCGTTAAAAAGTATAGTACCTTACTCTATCTGAAGCTTAAGAAAAACTGAGTGACCATTCTTAGGTTTTTCACAGGAGGACGACGTCCAATTTAACGATAGATTAAAGATAGTGGGAATGAGGTCTGGCTGTGGTTTGAGTATGAGTGCTAAGGTTATAGTGTGTATGGTGTGTTGTACACCTATATGTATATGTGTGGGTTTTGCGAATGTGTAGCCGATGTATCTATCTATTCTCGTTATAAGTTATTGAGTGTTTGAGTTTTCATATATGAGGGGTGAGAATATAAGTGGATGGAGAAGAGTGGAGGAGAAGTGAAGGTATGAGTATAATATATAGATATTATATAATATATATATTATTAATTATAAATATATATTAGTATGAGACATGCCGAGAGTATACATACATACAATACTAACAGGATTAAGCAATGGGCATGATTGTAAATTTTGTCATGAAATTAAGGAGGCCGGGAGGTGAGCAATGGGTCGTGTGAGAGAGAAAGTGGAGAGAAAGGCAGAAGTGCGAGAAGTCTTGGACTACTAATGGCAATTGTGCATTCTAACCTCAATTTTCCCCAATTTTAGCGTTGAATTAACCCTCATAGGTCCCAGTGCTTGGCCTTTTGGAGGGCTTAAATCTTGTATTCCTTATATATTATGTTTTTGAACAATGAAGTCCTTATCCTTCTTCTAACCGCAATTAATTCTTAATAATTTCTTATTAATTATTGATATCGGAGTCATTGTAAAGGGCAATAGTTAAGACGTTCCAAAAAGGTAAAAAGGTTATAAGAAAGAAAATATGGTGGAACTCCTCCTTTTATTATGTTTCCATTATTTCGATGTATTAATTTTTATGTAGCTTCATGCGGTTCGTATCTTTGGCATATTTCAAGAGTATATTATACCACCTCATCATACAAATAGCCCCGAGAAGAGCGTGAGTCTGCAGCTGAATATTAAACAGATAAATTTTACACTGAGAATTGGTTAAGTTACTTAGATTATTTATGGGACTGCGACTAACGCATGTGGATGGGATAGTCCGTTCATTAACTTATAGGGTACGAATTAATATACTTGCTTAACTACACATAAAATTACTCCCTTGATATTGCCTGTGAAAAAACAATGGATTCGGGTTACGCGCTTATGTGTATATTTATTTGTTATTCCATGAATCTGCCATGCCAAACGCTAAAAGAAAAAGGTGAATGAATTAATTAATTATTTGTTCAGAGAGAGAGAGAGAGAAGGAGAGAGAGAGGTGAGGGAGGAGGAGAAGAAAAGAGGAGGAGAGCGGTTAATGGCTAAGAATGAACGACTGTTGGTAATTGCCTTCATACATATCCACCCGGGCCTCCAAATTGAGTAATATACAACGACAAACTGAATTATTATGATTTTCTGTATCCAACAGGTGTTCGCCAGAGATACCCCATGATTCGTTTTTATTTTCTTTGAGGACTTTCTGATGTTAAACCTACTTATTTGTGTTTATGAGTGACAGTTTTGGTGGCGTTGCAGAAGAAGTTGAAGCGAAAAGAGAAAATGTGAGAGAGAGTGTCTTTGGTTTTTACAGTGACATTTTCATAGGCGAAAGAATAAAATAAAAGCAGACGTAATGCAAAGGAATGAACAGCTTTTGGGATGTTGGAGAAATGCTCTGAAAGACAGTGAATGATCATCTGGCGAAAACAAACTATTTAGCCAACGAACAGGCAACCAAGAGCAAAATAAATCTTCCCCTTGTAACAATGCAGTCGTCACTGACATCATCAACGAATGGAACCTGGCATGTAACAACCAGACATAAATACGGACTGACTGTAGTGAATGTTTTTTTAAGCTAATCCAAATGAGAAGGAAATATTTCTTAAAAACAAATACAAATAATTCACTTGTTCAAGATTTGACTTCAAAAGCAGAATATTGTGTTTTTATTTTTCAGACCCATATGATACAGAATTGCAAGAAAAAAAAAATAGATAAAACCAGCGAGTTTTTAAAAGAACAAGCCTCTCTCTCTCTCTCTCTCTCTCTCTCTCTCTCTCTCTCTCAGATTCTACTTTCACTATGGAGATCTGTGTACGTACGTTCCTCTGCGGATTCACGTCCTTCTCAGGGCCATTTTTGAACGCTGATCCATAATTCAGCAACTTCTTTTGACAACCTTTACATAGAAAGTTAATTGTCTTCCGGGAAAAATGCCCCCCCCCAAACTTTATGACGAGATACAGGACTTTATAACCGAGAGGTTCTTGTACCGAATATACGACGCACACGATATATATATTATATATATATATATATATATATATATATTATATATATTATATATATTATATATATATATATATATGAATACTTATCACATCACCGTGATTCATTATAAATCATTCGAGCTACAAATGTCCTTTAATATCATATTCGCTCTACCTCGGAATTGATATATTTTCATATATGTACCGATCCTGATTCGTTCCCCGTCCTACTGGACGGTGGTTCGATCCCATGGGGGTACGAAATTATTATCACTAAAAAAATTCCCCTCGGTATATATGAAAACTATATCAATTCCGAGGTAGAGCGAATATGAAAAATATTAAAGGACATTTGTAGCTCGAATGATATATATATATAATATATATATATATATATATATATATATAATATATATATATATATATATATATAAATATAAATATAATATATATATATATGTATCTGCTCTCGACAGATACAGGAATCAGGGATCAATAGTGAATGTAAAAGATCTCTACTGGAATACAACTTATGAAAAAGTGACAAACAAGAGACCATCATTCGATGGTCTAAGTCATAACTGCTACTATTAGGAAACAGACAGGATTCAAGACTCCTTTCCACTAAGCTGAAAACCATCGATTGTAAAGCAAGAGAATTTCCTCTAACGGTGCCCATGAAACACTTCAATTTATTGTCTTTTTAAAAGTGAATTAAGAATTTGCCACGTTAAGAGCGGCTGAAGAAAAATAACTAATGGTAGATTAGAATTAAATTCGTACTTTTCTAGCAAATAAAAGGGGGTTGGAAACGCGAATCCTCATGTTCATGGAACCCTGGGTAGATTTTTAAACAAATATGAATGTGTGATTTTTGCAAAAAACAGAAAGGGTAAGAATAAATAGGCTATCTATCTATCTAACTATCTATCTACTATATATATATATATATATATATAATATATCGAGCTACAATGTCCTTTAATATCTAATTCGCTCTACCTCGGAAATTAATATATTTTCATATATGCTTAACCGAAGAATTTGGGGAATTTTTTCACGATAATAGACTTGCCTGGATCGGGGCGCGATCCCAGGATCCTTTCAAATCCAGGAACGTCAGTGAAGCTTTTACCTACTACACTACCGCGAGAGGTAGTGTAGTAGGTAAAAGCTTCACTGACGTTCCTGGATTTGAAAGGATCCTGGGATCGCGCCCCGATCCAGGCAAGTCTATTATCGTGAAAAAAAAAATCCCTTCGGTTAAGCATATATGAAAATATATTAATTCCGAGGTAGAGCGAATTAGATATTAAAAGGACATTGTAGCTCGATATATGTATATGAATCACGGAAAAGTGATATGACTTATATATAAATATATATATGTATATATAATATATATATATATATATATATATATATATATATATATATATATATATTATATATATATATAACTGAATCACGAAAATATGTAACGTGATGAATCTATAAATAAGACAAAATCCAGGAAGAGAAACGACGTGGGTCTGCAAGGCCTTTTCGACATCTCTTCTTTACTTAGCAGACAAGAAGTCTAAAGGCCTGGAGAACTCCATCGTTTATCTTATTTCGTGGATTTTCTCTCTCTCTCTCTCTCTCTCTCTCTCTCTCTCTCTCTCTCTCGATCTCTCTCTCTCTCTCTATAATATATATATATATATATATATATATATATATATATATATATATATATATATAATATACACATATGAATACAGGTATATGCCACAAGGGAAAATAAACAACGGAGTATCCGCGAGATCTTTTGATGTTCAAAACGTCCTTTACTTAGCTAAGTAAAGGACGTTTGAACGTCCTTGGCATAAATTCTATATTCCTTCATTTACTGTAGGAAGCCTACGGGTTCCCCATCTTTTCCCGGTAATCCCTTAATAATGTTCTTGAGGGAGCCTTCTGCAAGTAAGCTACATCGGTAAATTACCACTTGATTAAGATCCCTGGCAACAACAAGGTCATTCACCACCTGACGCAGCAGCTGTTACTCCGAGGGGTTCGGTACTGTCGTTATAGCTATGAAAGTTTTTGGGTTTTTCAGTTGCTGTACTGTTATTGCTGTTATTATCGTTTGTGATGACCTGGTTCCTGTGCGCGCCCTGTATCGAAACTT